>NW_021604792.1:7559019-7652331 GCF_004785775.1 Grammomys surdaster
TGCGAGCCCCGCTTCCTCTGGATTCTGCGAGATTGGGTGCAGAGCTGCCTCCCGGGATTCGCAAGTGCTCGGGCCCAGACCGGATGGAGCCCGCCCCGGGCCAGGAGCGAATTCCTGGGTCCCAGTGGGTCCCGGTTGCTCCTTGTTTGGGGTGAGTGTTGCTTTTACCTTACCTGGGATGCTGCGTGAGTTCAAGCTCCTGGGAGTCCCTGTTTCTCTCGGTTTTCTGGGGTTGGGTACGGAGCTGCCGCCTGCGACCTACTCTATGCTCGGGCCCAAACCGGAAGTCTCGTATGTCTTTAAGACCTCTTTTTCTTTATGTTCTTTCTCTTCTTCATCCATATGATTTCACACGCTCCACCTAACATTTGGCTTGGTCTTTCTGAGTCTGTTTCTATTAGTTACAATGTAAAGCTTCTCTTATGACAGTTAGGCTAGACTCCTGTCTGCAAGTATATCAGATTATTAGTGTTAGGGGTGTGCTCCCTGTCATGTCATGAGTCTCCAGATTGGCCACTCATTTTTTGGCCATTCCCTCAATTTCTGCTCCAACTTTGTGCCTGTATGTTTTGTAGCTGGCTTAGTATCTCAGTTCCTCCACTCAAAGTCTTAACTGCTTGTAGGTACAGGCTGTTTCAAGCTCCATATTCCCCATTATAAGGAATTATTAACAGGGTTACACTCATAGGTTCTTGGGAGTTACCTACAGAATGGGAAATGATCTTCAACCACCCGCATTCAACAGAAGATTAAAATCTGACACATATAATGAACTGAAGAAAGCAGACATCAACAAACCAGTTTAAAAATGGGATACGTATCTAAACCAAAATTCTTGCCAGAGGAATATCTACTGTCTGAGAAGCTCTTAGAGAAATGAAAGAAATTATCCCCATTTTTATTCTTCAGTGAAATACCAATAAAAACAACTGTCAGATTCCATCCTATACTTCTGAGAATGACTAAGATAGAAGTTGAGCTGACATCTCATTGTGGAAAGAATGTAGACCAATGAAACCACTCATCTATTGTTGGTGAGAGTCCAAACTTGTGCAATGAATTGGGAATAGTTCTACCTCCTGACCTATCTGGACCATTCCTGGGCATGACAAACTGATACTTCACGTTACCACAAGGACTGTTGATCATTTATGTCCATAGCAATTTCATTTATGATATCCAGAAACTGAAATAACCCAGAATGAAAATGGATAAGGAAAATGTTTAAATTCATGCAATGTTATTCTAGTAAGCTATTAAAAATGATGATCTCAACTTTTCAGATTATAGATTACTGAGTAAGGTGAGAGCATTGTCATTCAGTGAGGAAAGGAAGGCAATCTTCCAGAGCTCTTCTCCCTTCAGACATTGATATACATTGCCCTTAAAGTCAACATCCACATTTTAATGTGCTCTGGATTTCTGCATATAGTTCTGCCAAGAATCAGTTCTTCATATTGAGTATAGGGTTGTTCTGTATGTTTTCTCTTTTGTGGACTTGTTTGTGAATTCTCGTTAGTTCCATGTATTCTTAAAAAAATGGAAACACAAGGGACAGTACTTACCTCTTGAAACCTCTGCCCTTTTGGGAAAGATTGCATCAGCATAATGATGTGTAGCCATGCTCAGCAGGGCCTTCAGCAGGCAGCAGGCTACTCAGTCCTTAGGAGAATTAATTTGAACAAGCATTTATAAAAAACCCTGTGCAATTATTTAGGGGGTTAGAATTTCACTCTGAAATTTAATGTTGAACATAACGATGTAAAGTCCAGGCAGTGCTAACACAATACATTGAAATATTGCAGCAGTAGTGATTATTTGTCTTCATTTTTGAAGCTCCAATATTCCCCTGTAGCACAATTTGGAGTCATCAAAGCAAGAGAACATTTTCACCCACTTAAGCAAATAAACAGAAGATCCAAGGCAATCAGCTCCTGTGAACACTTCCGGACCTTATCAAGATGGGAGTCCCTCTCTCTCTCTTTCACATATTTAATCCCTCTCTCTTTCTCCTTCCCTCCCATTTTCTTTTCTTTCTCCATCCCTCTATTCCTCCTACCCTCCGTTTGTACATTTAGGTAAGAAAAGAATGCTTCTTCCCAAGAGAACCATTTTCAGAAATGAATGAGTCTCTCCCTACACAACTGTGACACTGCTACAAACCATGTTACACTTGATTGTTCACTTCCAATATCTTATTTTGATGACTTTACTTTTTCCATATTGGTTAGAGTAATTTTTTTTTCAACATGAAGATTTACAATTTCTATGATCTTTGCCTCTATACCTTTCATTATAATTTCTTGCTGCATGTCACTTGTGACAGATATCATCCTGTCCCTAAACATTTTTTAAGGCTTATTTTGTTCAAAAGTCAGATGATAAGAAACACACCAAGATGAAGACAAGATTAAATGCTATTAAAGTTTTAATTCTATTGGAGTTTAGGTAACTATATTCATTTAAAATTCATTACTCAGTTATTTTCATAAAATGTCCATTAGTATAGATGTACCTGTGTTTATAGCCTATTTTTCTAGTTTGAGGAAAATAATTCATATTTTCATCAGAAATAGATATTTTTATTTGTATTACTCCTGTTACTGGGTAAGGGTAAAGGTTAGTGTTAAATCAAGTAAAATGTAAATCACAGTGAAGTATATTTTATGAAGCTTAAAAGTACACATGATGCAATTACATGTAGGCACTGGCATTGATCTTATTTCTCATTTAAAAATTTCACTTAAAACTAACTGAACATCTAGAGAGCAAACCTAGAAAAACTTGAGAATATTGTCCATGAACCTACATACTAAGATTTCTTTTAATCCAAAGAGTGATTGTCAAGTTCCAGGAGTCAGAGAATCAGAGTGTTCCCAAATCAGTGGGATCAAATTAAGGTTATATATTTAAGAACATTGAGAAACAGAAAGTTGGCTTAATTACATACAAATGACCAAACACACATACAGAGAGAGAGAGAGAGAGAGAGAGAGAGAGAGAGAGAGAGAGAGAGAGAGAGAGAGTCAAGAAGAAAGAAAATCATTCATGCAAGTATATATGCGGGAAGATTGGTATTAGAAATAATGGAGAAAATTTGTGTCAGGGATGCTCATGAGAAAAGTGAAGCGATATGTATGGATGTATATATCACAAGAAAAGACATTAAATTTGTATGAATAAAAATATTAAGTAAAAATTATAAGAAAAATGAATAAAATTTTGGTTTTTAGGAAAGTGTTAGAAACGGACATCATCAATATAAGCTAAATAATCTATCTTTAGAGCTGTGTACATGCAGGAAGACTCAGTGACTTTCAATGATACAACATTCAAAATTAAAAAAAATACTCCTAGTTGTGTGAAAGTATGGAAATGGAGGAGGGACTGGAGCGTAGGTTTGATCAAATTGAATTATTCATATGGATTTACTTCTTGAACAGAAAAAATTCTATAAAGAAACAATTATATTCAATATTATAAAATTGAAGCAGAACAAAATGTTTGAGATGTGTAGAACTTCAGGCTAGTACCAATCCATTCTTCATCCCCATTTTCCTCCATAATACCTTTGCTTGTCAACTCTTCTGTTATCAGATTTCTGTTTCCATTGAGATCAGAGGTGATATTTTTCTTTCATGATACATTGCACTCTTCACACATTGCTGACCCTGAAGTAAGTCAGGAAATGGATCTGAGTTGAATGACTTTGAACAGAAGGTACCACTGTGGTGTAGGACATGTTGCTCAGGTCTAGACTTGCTTCCTACAGGACTTCTGCTCCCAGGAGTAGATTATGAAACATACAGCCTGCTTCTTTGTTATGTTGTTTTTCTCTCTGTTTTCCATTGAAGCCTTCCTAAGCCTCCCAATAAAAAGCACTCAGTCAATTTCCTCTGTAAATTGAGTATCAGGAGAAATCATACAGTTTCCTTGCATTCAACTGAAGAAACTCCCAGGTCTATATACTTTCTCCTTCTCCCTTAAAGCCCTTAAGTGTAGAGAGAACTATGAAGTTATAACTGGAATAGATTTGTCAAGTGCTAGCATTTTTACTTCAGAATACATACTCATTACGGCTTGGGGAAAGTTTAAATTTTAGAATGTAGAGACTGTAGTGCTTCAGGAGAGTAGGAGTAATTGATTTTCTTCATGGAGACTGTTTGCTGCTTTTCTTCCTTAGCAAGCTTCTCAGAAACTTTAGGGTGCTATGGGATGTTGGTTTCAGAATGGAGTTTTTCAGGATGGTTCCAGCTTTATTTTTCCATGCCATTTGTCCAACCTATGAAATGTCATGTATAATTTGTTCTTTCACTGAAGCTCTAGAATGCAACCAAAAGAATTAGAGTCTGGTATTGTTTTGTCCCTGTATTGGGATAACATTCCTAAGGGAATTTTCCCATTCCTGGTTCTGTGGTTTTTGCTGGGTAGTCTATACTGCTCATGGGAAGCATTCTCAACCAAGTAGTTTAATGCTTTTAACATGTACCTGTGCTTTTCCTGATACATATGTATATTTACATAGTCTAGATGTTTAAAGTAAAAATAAAACATGTATGTATCTATTGTTTTTTAAACATGTTTATTGTTATTTAAACTTCTTTCTTTCCAGTACCTCTGTATGCCCCTTCTTACCAGATAATTTCTTTCCATTTTTTCCATTGCATATTTTTTTATTACTGCCTTTGTTTTACTGTTACATTCTTCTTTTCCTTCACTCAATATTTGTACCTTTTACTTCGTGTTATATATTCAAATCTAAATGTTCACAGCTATGATCCATTAACAAAATAGAACATGGAACATTTGCCTTTATGTGCCCAAGGAATTTAGCTCAAGATAATATTTTCTAGGTCCATTTGTTTACCAACTAAATCTTTGAGAATTAGTCAAGGCTTCGATCAAAATGGCAGACAATATGGTCAACATATGAATTAACAATGTGTCTTTTATATATGCCCATTCTAATATATTGAAAAAGCAAATATTAGAACAGTAATGTTCACAACATCATTAAAATCTATGTGTTAGGAAACCAAACCAAAGATGTAAAAAACTGTCTATACTGAAATATACAAATCACTGAAGAAAAGAATTGTAGGAAGGCACCAGAAGAAGAAAGTTTTCCCATGATCCCATGGTATTATTAACATTGTAACATGTGTTTCCTAACAGTATTTAGATATTCAACATTATCCCAAACAAAATACTCATATGATTCTGCACAGAATTTGCTGCCTATATTCAAATAATTCATACAGGGGCTCATAACACTTGGGATCATCAAAGCTGTTCTAAGAAATGAAAATTTTGGGTGGAAGTACTAGATCATATTTCAGGCCATGCTACAGAGGTATACTACTAAAAAACAAAACAAAACAAAACAAAACTATGCTATTAGCAAAATCAGATACTTGGATCAATCTAATGAAAAAAAAATACTCAAACTTGAGTATGCTTTGCTAGTCATGTGATATATGACAAACATGCCCCAAAGTTCAAAATGGAGGAAAGACAGCATCACTTCAAAATGATCCTTATAAAACTGAATGTCCACATGCAGAAAAATGATGTCCATATTTGTCAGTCTATACAGAAAATAACATACAAGTGGGTGAATGATCCTATTGTGTAACCCAAAGTTTTGAAACTATCAGGAGAAAAGATGGGCAGTGCTGAATGAAGTTCCAAGTGTAGAAAAGAACTTTATTAATAAGACTTCATTCAGAGAAGACTTAAGGCTTATAATAGACAAAAAGGATCAAATAAATCTAAAAATCTGTGCAGCTAATGAAATAATCAGTCAAGCAAATATTCAGCTCACAGGATGGAAATAACCTTGCCAGCTATATTTCTGATAAGCAATTAATATCCAGAATAAACAGGGAAGTCAAAAGAAAGAAACAATCCAGAGAGCTAATGGCTCAAATGAAAACTCACAATGGATCTACAGATAGGATTCATATAGAAGAAATAAAAATGTCAAGCAAACTTTGAGGGAAGTGTTCAAAATTCTTAGGAGGTAGAAAATTTCAAATTAATAGTACTTTGATATATCATATTACTCCAGTGAGAATGGTGAATATCAAGATAAAGCAGATAACATATACTAAAAAAATTGTTTAAAATATGGCCCCTTACTCATTTTTTTTAGGGAGAAGAAACTAAGACAGTATTGAAACAGGGATCAGGAATTATGAAAATCTAAAATAAAATTTAGCACATAACCCAGATTCACCACTCCTTGGCATATAAAAAAGAAGTTAGCATTCCACTCTTCAGATACTTGCTCATATTCACTGTTACTCCAGTCACCATAGCTAGAAAGGAAAAGAACATAAGTGTCCTACATCTCCTGAATGGACTGAGAATGTGGTGCACATATACAATGGAATAATACTTGGCTGTAAAGAGACAATTATCCTTTAATGTCATCACCATATTAAGTGTTACTCCTGTCGATTAGGTACATTGAAAATCTCCCACACTCCATCCTGCTTGGCTACCGTCCCAAAGAGAAATAGTTCACCCAGTGGATGCTCACAGATACCATTGTTTGTCTTCCTTTTATAAAGAGCACGGCTGTGCATGTCTCAGCATACAGTAGGGAGAAGTTCCAGAGCCTCCTTCATGATGCTCGTGGTCCTGCTCACAGCAACCTTGCTGGCGCTGAGCACAGCTCAGGGAACAGATGAAGGTACCAAGGATTACAGGGTGGCATCTGGAGATATTCATAGAAAAAAGAGGAGAAAGGAGGAGAGAAATGACAGACATGGGTGAGAAGAAAGACAGGCCCATAGGATTACTATGGTAATGGTTGGAATAGTTATGTCTTTAGTAGGTAACATGGTCTTTTTTATTTAATATTCTATCTGAAATCCACAAAATTCTTTAAGATAGAAATACAATGGCCCATTTTGTGTTCAGGAAAGTGCTCAGTATTATGTAAAGAAACATGAAAAAAATACAGATTTGTGAGCATATTCTCAATCAGAGCAAATATAGGTACTGCCACTCAGTGACTTTGTGGGTGGCTTAGTGCATAGCTGGTTCCAGAAATTTGATACAGGACAATATATTAGTGTTAATTCAAAGCATAGATATACCCATGGTTTCATTTTATCTTTTTGGTCCTGTGTCTTATTATAGACCATCAAGTACCAGAAGGGGAAATACTAAGTTATCTATATTTTTCATTGCCTCTCATGTTATTAGATAATTGTTTTTGATTAAAGGAAAAACAGGAGGGAACAAATTTTCTCCAGGCATTTAGTATATTTTTTGGACAGTATTATTAGTCTTTTTCAGTATTGAAGTGTATAAGTATTGAACAGTTAAATTATATTTCATTCTAGAGATGCCAAACTCTAACTAAAACCTTTTGCAAAAATAATTTCTAACATGCCCTGAAGTACAGTTTGCAACCTTCCTGATCATAATTTAGTTTTTTTTTTCTATTTTTACATTTTCACATTAGAAATACCTAATGTGATAAATAAGGGTCCATACATTTTTGTTTGACTGCTGTAGTGGCCATACTTGTATCAGGATTAAAAATATAAAAAGCCTCTGTATCTTTGGAATGTGTAATTAGCAGGACAAGATGAGCATGTCTGGCAGAGGAGGTGAACAGTTGGCAGAGAAGTTCTGAGAGAAAGTATAGTGTGATCAGGTCAGATCAGGGAAAGAAAACAAGAGGAAAGTCTTTTTATCAATGTCCTCATATCTTTTGGTCCTTTCTATGCAGATTCGGTGCAACCAACCCAGGGCTCAGATTCAGATCTTCCTTCTGCTGAAGCAAATTCAGGGAGTGCTAAAGACAGTGAATCAACACCATCAGCAAGTGAAGAACCTTCTGCCAATTCTAGGAATGAAGAGGAACACCAACTGCAGGATCCACTACAAGTAGAGAGTGAAGCGCCTTCTGACACTACTAGAAATGATCTGGGAAATCAACAGGGGGACAGAAATGTAGAACAGGTTCAAAATGAACTCATCCTTCTCTTAAAAACACACAAGGACAACCCCAACAACGAGATCCAGCACAGAAACCCTGTCCTCCTAATTCTCAATATATAATAACATTTCTTCAGTTCTTAGAAAAAAGAATACCATTTAAATGAGACACAATGAGAGGCTTTCCTTATCCGCTAAGGGCTTGAATAAATTAGGTAAGATGAATGAGTCAAATTTAATAGATATAATGACCTTGCATCCATATTTGTTAAAATCATAGTATCAAAATTAGCTAACTGGCAGCTTATGGACACAGCATTAACCTCAGTCTTGTTTCAAATCTTAGCCTTCTGAAAGTACAAGGCGATTCATCTTTGAGGGTCTAAGACAACCTTGCAGAAGACTAACATAGTTCCACAGCTCCTTAATGCTCCATTGCTCCTTTATCTTTTATTCATTTATTTTGTGACAATAATAACCATTTGAGTTGATGTAGTTTATAGAAGTACAGACACAATCATCTTTGGTCTCATTTTCTTTGAATTAACCATCACTGACCACCCACCTTATGTGTGTACAATCTGCCCCACTCACACAGGGATGTTTAGATCCATTGTCTCTTAGTGATACCTTACAGACACCTCTAACCTTGATCAGAATTTCAATATATTCTTCTAAATTTATACGTGTCTATGTTGGTAAGTATCTACCATCCTAGGAGCACACATGGCTGAATATCGTAATTATATATTATACTCCATTCTTATTTTTGTCCTTGAAAACCATTAATTTTAATCATTTGGCAACAGACTTAGAGATATTAATATGTGTATATGGGTAAATATTATAAAAACTGAGGTTTACATGAATGATATTGTATGTAGACCTTTAGTTTGCTCATTACCAAAAACACATTTCTTAGAAAACTTCATTGCTTTATAAGTCTGCAGATCTCCCACAGCATGCTTAGCTTGGTTTTATTTTGCTGTTCGTGTTCTCAGGACTTTTAGTTGTACACTATAAAACTGCATGGTCTGTCACGATCTGTTTACAGCTTTTCATCATGATAAATACTTAGGTTTGTTTCAGTTAATTAATAGTTGTATTATTATTAGTTGTTTTATCACTCAGGGCACATAGCACTGTAAAACTTTGGAAAGTTATTCTGGAACTTTTAAAATCAGAAATAATGGATGAACAATGTAAGGTACTCAGTCACATTCATCCTGTAAGAAATAGATTAGTTCCACTGGTTTCTAAGTGCCTGATAAGAGTAAACCTGAGAAAATGGGGAAGAAATGAAGGATAGGAGGTGGAGGAAGAAGAGGGTGTGGGCTCCCACACTTCACCTTTCAAGGTCCCAATAGCATGTGTGGAACTCCAGCATGTTCCAATTTTCAATAACTTTTCCCTTTTTTATTTTTGTTTCAGAGAGTGCCTGAGAAGATTAATTCCTTCAGACACAGGTCAATGAATAACTGTTGATTTTCTATACTATTCCAATAAAAATTTCAGCATGCAATTTCTGAGTGGTTTTTATATGTTTTAGAAAGGGAAGGAAGAGAAATTTAGAGCTGTGACAACAAAAAAACAACACCTAGACAAACATACCAGGAACACTTGCAAGTATTTCCATTTTTTTCCTATACTCAGATAACAAAATGAAAACACTCTATGGCTCTGTAAACAGGTGATTCTTCCGTGGAGTCTGAAGTACAAGTTTAAGTTGTAATATATAATTTTAAGTGTTCTTGTTGAGTTTTTTTCCAGTTTAAAAGAAACTGAGAGATGTTTTGAGGGAGTTGAAAACCCTGAGTATTTGTAACATTCCCCAGTTGATTCATTGTGTTTGTGTTATTCAAGTGCCATGGTGCATTTTCTGTTTCCCTTTTTTTGATGTAAAGTAAGTGTTTCCACTTTTCTGTTTTAAATATCTATCTATCTATCTATCTATCTATCTATCTATCTATCTATCTATCTATCTATCTATCATCATCATCTATCATCTTCTATCTATCTTAAATTCCAGATTTTTCTGTTCCCTGTCTGCATCTGCCCTTGGTCTGTTTCACATTCCATACCTCCAATGCCTCCTCCACCCCCAGCCCAGGTCTGTATGAAAATGTCCCCAACTCCAGCAAAACAGAACATTAAACTCCCTGCAGCCTTCTGTCTCTTGACAGTTAGGTGCATCTTCTCTGAATAAACCCATACCTGGCAGTCCTCTGTTGTATATGTGTTGGTGGCCTCATATCAGCTGGTGTATTCTGCCTGGTTGGTGTTCCAGTGTCTGAGACATCTCATGGGTCCAGGTTAATTGAGAATGGTGGTCTTCCTACAGAGCGGCCCTTCCTCCTCAGCTTCTTACAGTTTTTCCCCAATTCAACCACAGGGTTCAGTAACTTCTGTCAGTTGGTTGTTTGCAAATATCTGTATCTGACTCTTTTAGCTGCTTTTTGTTTCTTTGGAGGGCAGTAATGACAGGTCTGTTTTTGTAAGCTCTCTAAAGCCTTAGTAATAATGTCGGGTCTTAAGGCCTCCTCTTGAGCTGATTCCACTTTGGGCCTGTCACTGGACCTTCTTTTCCTCAGCCTTCTCTCTATTTCCATCCCTGCAGTTCTTTAGACAGGAAAAATTATGAGTCAGAGTTTTGACTGTGTGATGGCAATCCCATCTCTCACTTGATGCCCTGACTTTCTGTTGAAGGTGAGGTCTACAAGTTCCCTTCCTTTGAGTCCTGAGGATTTCTCACCTCCAAGGTCACTGGAATATTCTGAAAGGTCCCTGCAACCTCCTATCTCCTGAGTTTGCCTGTTTCCCTTCTTTCTGCTGTCCCTTTCTTAATATTATTAAAATCTAGATAGTATTCAACTATTCAACTGTTACATAAATGATAGATGTGTTATTTTAAATTTAGTTCTAATTATCTGAATCTGAATAAATTGTAATTGAACTCCATATTTATTTTTACATATGAAAGTATACTGGAGGAAATTGTCAGAACACATTACAGGTGGTTTTAAGTTGGCGTGTGCTGCTGGGAATCGTGTTCAGAACCTCTGGGAGAGCAGTCAGTGCTTTTAACCATTTAATCATCTCTCCAGGCAGATGGTATTATTTCTTATTAGTTGCATTTATGATATGGCCCTATGGAGACCAGGCTGGACTTAACATCAGGCTAAAACTATAGACAACCTTCAACCAACTTCTCCCATTTATTCCCTTACCTTTTTTTAAAAATTTTTTTCTCATAAAATTTATGCAGACCACAGGCTCTACTCTGACTTCTTCTTTCAGTTTTCTAACTCTCACCAATCACACTCATTTTCTTCCATAGTCATAGATTTCCCTACTTTTATTCAGAAAAGTGCAGAGATTCCTGTGATATCAAATAAAAAACAGCAAGTTGCAATGAGACTAGGACCAAACTCTCATCTCATATCAAGGTTGAATGGGGCAAAACAGTAGGAAGAAAATGGTCTCATAGCAGTCAATAGAGTCAGGATATATTTCTATCACACTATTAGGAGTCTCAGAAAACCTACAAGCTAAATAACTTATATACCAAAGGCTTAGTGCAGACCAATGCTGTGTCTGAGATTATTGTGTCAGTTATTGTGAGCCTCTATAAGCCCTGGTAAGTTGATTCTGTTGGCCATATTCTTGTGGTGTCCTTGAGCCCTCTACCTACTTCAATCCTTTTGCATCTTCTGAAGGATTCTGTGGTCAATGAATAATATTTAGTTGTGAGTCACTGTAATTGCTCCCATTTTTTGCTGGTTGAAACTTCCCTAATGCCTGATATGCTAGGGTCCTCATTAGGAAAATATTAGAAATCTTTTTAATAATATTAGAAATATTATTAGAAATCTTTTCTTTCTTTTTTTTTTTTTTTTTTTTTTTGCTAGTATCACTTTGTACTTTCAGAGGACTATTTTCTACTTAGCATCTGGTTGCTGGGCCACCAGGCATTGTGGCATGGTATGGGTTTTTTGTTGGATTAGTCATTTGTTAACCAGTACAACAACTTCAGTGCCAATTTTACCCAGGCATATTTTACAGGCAGGACAAATTTTAGGTTGACGTTTTTGTAGCTACATTATGGGGTCCCTTTCTGTCTACTGGAGGGTTTGACTTATCAGGGAAGATGGCTAATTCAGGCTTTGTATCCCCTGTTACAAGAAATCCTCACTAGGGTCATCCTTGTAGATTCCAGAAAGTTTCCATTGGTCTAGGTTTCTGCCTCACATCTGATAAGACTCTCAGTTCCTGTCTTTTCTGACAGGATGTTCTCCCTTCATCCATCTTTCCCTACCTCATATTTCCTTTATTCATCCCCATGTGCCCACAAGTGTACTCAATTCTATTTATCTTTCCTGGATGATCCTTATATCCCCCTTGACCCTTCCTTACCAGTCAGCCTCTCTGAGGTCTGTGCCCATATTTTATTGGGTTCTGGATTTCTGCATACAATTTATGCAAAGTTAATAGAAAAATTGTTTTCATAAATTTTTTTTAGGGGTTGAGTCTGTCTTCTTACTACTTGTCTGTATTACTAAAAGAAGAAAAAAGTCGAGCATATTCTGACCTTTTGAAAACAGACTTTTGTGAGATGTTGCCCTAGCATAATTGAGGACACGAGCAGGGAATGTCTTCAGCAGGCAGCAGCAAATTAAGCACAGGTAAGAAGTAATTTAAATGGTAATTGAAAGCAACCATCCAATTAAATTTCACTGAGATATTTTATTCTGATTAGAGAAGTGGTACGTATAGATGAGGCAGTGTGAACACAATACATTATAATCCTATATTATAAGATGTCATTTGTCACCATTTCCAAAGCTTTAAAAACCTTATATTGTAGAATTTGGAGTTTTTAAAACAGAAGAACTTATTCTGAAAACTACACAAATGAACAGAAAAGTCAATGCAATTAGTTCCTGTGACCGGTTTCACATCTTACCAGAACTAAAGTGTACCTCCCTATGGTATCTTATTTTGCTTTTGTTTGTTGTTGTTGCTGCTGATGTTTTTGATGTTGTTTAAATACGGATCTCACTACATAGTTATGATTGACTTTAAAATCCTTCGAGAGAGAGCAAACCGTGTTCTTAGTTAGTACAGGAATTTGGGGCATGTACCCCTAAGCCCAGCATGCAGTTGTTTCTTGTTCTCTCTTTATCTTTCCCTCCTCTCTCCCTGACTCATTACTGGACACTTATTACCTTTGTAACTTTATGTAAGAAAAGAAGGTTCGTTCCATATAATTCTACTCTTAGACTTGTATGGTTCTCTCCTCAGAAAATATTGGCCATGTTGCAAAGGATTTATATGACTAATTTCACTCTCAATTTTTTTTCAGCTTAGTTCGAATTTTGATATATGTTGGAGTTAATTCTTTCTCTTATGAAGATTCACATTTTTATGATGTTTTGCATCTTTCCCTTTCTCTATAATTTCAGTTCCATGTGATACTTGACATCATCTGGTATCTGAACATTGATCTAACTTCTTATGTTTAAACTTTGAATGATAAGAAGCTCATCCTGATTAAGACAAGATTAAATGTTTTTAAGTTTTACTGCTATTGGAGGCTAGTTAATTTGATCCATTTATAATTTGTACTAAGGAATTTAGAGGAAGCATACATGTATATCTTCATGACTTAATTTCCTGCTTCTTACACTCCCCCCTAATATGAGGAAAGCAATTATATGTTTTCATGAGAAAAAGAGATTTCAGCTGTATAACATATGTAACTGAAGATAAAATCATGAGTTTCCACTAGTTAAATAGGTAACACAAATCTTTGTAAAATTAATACCAGTGATTCACAGAATGGCACTGTCAAGTACGTATTATTTTGTGATTATTTAAAAACATGTCCTAAATCAGACTAATGAAGTAGACAGCCAACCCAGAGACCCTTGACATTTTCTGTGAACCTACATATTTCCTTTGTTATATTTTCTGTTCCATATTTTGAATCCAATGTTTCCATCTTTTTTCATGCCTTGAATCCAAACTACAAAAGTAAATAACTGGTAGTCATAAATCCAGTGCCTACAGCGTCAGAGGCAGGTCTCAGAGACTAGGGTGTGGGGCTTCTAGGGATTTACAACAAGGCTTTCTGGCCTCCACAGCTCAGTGCCCCACAATTCCCTCTCTTAGAAGAGAAGTCATCTGTGATGAAATTTTTGGATGAGGAAGTCAAAAGAAAACACCACACAGGTCAGGGGTGTAGCATAACCAAACCAAGGGTAATGGGAATTGAGGGTTGGGGTTGGGAAAGCAAGGAGCCATTGAATCAATTAAATACATATTGTACAATATGAGAGTAATGACATCTGATTGATCTAAATAGACATTATGATTTCTTCACTAACACATCACTTCAGCTATGTGACTTTGGCAAGAGTTCATCTGCAGCTGTTAGCCAGTATCTCTGGGTCTTCAGTCCGAAGAGATGACTGGAAGAAGGCAGCTTGTCAGGTTCCAGAAGATGGCGCTGTCTCGGCATTAGCTCGTCTCTGGAGTCTGTGGCCTGACGAGACGTAGGCAGCTTGTCTCTGTTGGATCTGTGGATATAATCACAGGGAAGCAGCACCTTTACAAAAGTAAATAACTGGTAGTCATAAATCCAGTGTGGTCCCAGCTGTGGTCACAAAGCACTGGGACCAAGAGTCATAAACAATTGGCCTGAGAGCCTGTCTTCACAACAGCTAATAGAGAAGTGAAGCTCAGAGGACTTTGCTCACTCTGTCTCCAACTAGCAAAGGGTTTGAAGTGAGCCCTTTGTCACATGAACACTTGAGAAGCACCCCTAGAGTTTCAGAGTCAAGAGGAACTGCTGAATGAGTTATCTGAATTGGTAAGAGATATGGGAAGAGAAACAAAGACATAAAAGTTCATGATAAAAGTGTAGCACAGATACATCAGTAGGACATTTCAAAGATAATCTGGTTTATAGTTTTCACTGATGGCCAGGTATAACCCTTAATCCACAGTTCTATTTTAGTACATTAACCTGTGGCATTTTGATAATACCCTATACTTGACAGCAGGTGTACTCCTCAATTTACCTTGAATTCCTGTCACTTCTGCAGCCTTTAATAAGTATGTTCTAATTATACCCGACCAGTAAATATTAGCCTTAAGTACAGCACATAATATTAGAATTGACTGCACTTAGCATTGGCAGAAGGAGTTCTCCTGTCTGCTCATCTTAAACTTAGTTGCAGAAGTAATTGCATGTCCAAAGCTTTGAGTAATTGAAGACATTTCTTTTCTCAGGTATGCAGCATAATTGTTGACTTGTATGAGCCATTTTATACAAGTTTTCCTACATGAAGGGCATAGAACTGGTCTAGGAGGGTTAAAGAATTGTCACCCATACTCATCTTATTGATATTTTTATGTAAAACATTAAACAATGAATATCTTTAATAACTTCTCCCAGTCATCTATATTTTTTTCAAGTGTTTAATAACATACACTGTCGTTACAAGGTTGTTAAAAATTGTGCTTCTCACGCTATGTTAGTATGGTTCACACTACGTAGTGTCCCCTCAAGAAGTAGGAACCTTTAAGTTTCCATACTAATTCTGTTTACTGGTTATTCATAAGTTAAATGTAATATCTATGGTCATTATGTGTAAAACATCGTTAATGTTTTGACTGGCAATTTTACTAATCCAGAGAGTATTCTTCTTTAGTACAGGATATACTGATCATATTCACCTGGTTTCAAATTTCCTATAATATTATGCTGAAAGCAATTCATAAAATAAGGCAATAACTGCCTTGCTTGGGCAAGGAATGTGAGTGTTAAATACTCAGAGGCTAAAAAGATGGCACAGTCCTTGCCTGTCCTTATCTTCCTGTAGTGTGACTTGCATTTGATCTGAACTCAATGCTGAAAGGACAGAGCCACTCTCACCTTGCTAGATATCTGGTTTTGGTTTATTTACTGCCAGTTTGTTTTATGGTAATTTTCCATGTTCTCTACCTTTCAGAATCATTCATAAATATTTTAATTCTTTGTTAAATGCTTTTGGTCAAATTATGGAAGTTGAAAAAATTTGTTTCTACCTTCATTTCTATTTGGCGCAATGCCCCATCCACTGTGTGGTGGTCAGAGGACAAATGGCATACATTAGTTTTCTCCTTTTACTATGTGGCCTCAGGAATTGAAGACATATCCTTCACTTGGCCTCATTTCATTTTTTTTGTAAGAACAATGAGAAAGTAGATGCTTTGAACCAGCAAGAGGGGGCATTCTCAGGGATGTAGGAGATCTCTCAGTCCAAACATTTTTCTGGGCAAGAGAGTGTCCTCAAGCTCTACCAAAGACTTGAATTATTTTGTTTAGGAAAGCTTCCCAGGTTTTTGCATATGCTCTGTGCAATTATGATGTAAAGTAGACGTCACTTGCTTGAAAGTTTTTTTGAAGATGTTTGAGAAAATGGCTGGAATATTTTCGAAATATGTAGAGAAGTTTGTACCTGCTGCAGCCAAAGCAAGAGAAGGAGCTGTGCTGAGATGTTACCCACTTGTCAAAGATGCTGAGTCTTTATCTGAGATCAAAGCATATATCCCAGAGCAGTTTTTGTTACATTCTTCATTCTTCTCTTACTTTTTGTGATATAGTGAACTTTGTTGGAATTTATATCTCTTAATTCCCTCAGAGACCAGTCCCGAACATCTTACTTCTCTTCCATATGAGAGTGTAGAGTGAATAATTTCATCACTGTGGAGAAGGCAACATCTGATCTGCTTACTTTTGCGAGATATATTTCTTTGCTAGAGATCATTATATCTCTGTTTTAAAAAGAGAATTAAATCAGTGAAAAAAATCACTGAAAAGTGCGTTCTATAATTTAAGTGAATCTATCAAGGGAATACATAATTTAATAAGCTTATTAAATTTCTTACTTTTTAACAAATATAAAAAAGATGACAGATATCAGAAGATTTAAAATGATCAGGACGATTTTCAAGTTTTACTTGATAAAATGCTCACTAAAAACATATCTGTATATCCTTATTATCTTATTATTATATCTGCAAGGATATTTATTCTTGTAACAAGTATTTTGTCAGGGGTCAGACAAAATTATAGAAATAATGAAAATTTTCTGGATTAGTATTCTGTAAAATTTTATATTATAGGAAAGTAAGTGGATTACATCAAAAATGTAATGGATATTGTGCAGAGAGTTTGAGAGTGTGGA
The DNA here is from genome assembly GCF_004785775.1 of Grammomys surdaster. Lineage (NCBI taxonomy): Eukaryota > Metazoa > Chordata > Mammalia > Rodentia > Muridae > Grammomys > Grammomys surdaster. The sequence continues at coordinate 7,576,209 of NW_021604792.1, forward strand.
ACAATATATGACTCAATTGGATCTGTTAATCCAACAATCTCCTCAGTGTTCGGTATCCTATGTAGAAGAAGTAGAATGAATTTAAAAGGTAGACATTATGGATGACTCCAAGGAAACAGTGTAAATAGGAATGATGCACATATAAACTCTTAAATGGTGTGCTAACATACACAGGCTCTGCCCATAATCAAGTCAGATGTATTCCAGAATTGACAGAAGGAAATAAACACAGGCTCAAGTCCATAACTAAGAGGTTATCAGCATGTGACACATATTTGCAAAGATATAATTAGTTTTCTCCAATAACTTTATCAGCTTCATTTTAGAGTAGGTCCCATGCCCAGGAGTAGATGGTTACCACAACTTAAATACACTAATAGTTGTAGAATTTTTTATGTATATAATTTTGGTTTGTCACCACAGTTGAAAACCTCAAGTTGTTACCTGGCCTTCATGGATGAAGGGCAGAATGATCCTAGCTGGTTTTACTCAAACCTGTACCCATAAACTACAGTAGGTACAGGACCAAATAATCATATGTACACACACACACACACACACACACACACACACACACAGACACACAGCAAGATATATATATATATATATAGCTGCTCGTCCTGGAATGCTAGGAATGATGTAGTGTTCTAACATTTTTGTCTGATTATTCAGGAAAATCTCCCCAAATTTATATTTTTATTTTTCCCAGGACTTTTCTCCTAAATCTCAAGCATTGATTTAGGCTAGAAAACCTACTCTTATGAGTGATATCACTTGTATTTTCTAACACCTAAGTTACACCTATGTTTACTTATGTCAGGACAATCCTGATATACATAGGCACTATGATTCTGTCAGTTAAAATCCCATGACCCTAATTTTTTGGCACTATCTCAGAGATAAAAGTACCCATTTGTGTGAAAGGAGACAGATATACCTTGTAATGAATCTCAGTATAAGAATGTCTTAAAATGATTGTGCATTTGGATTTGAGTAAATAATTATCTTAATAACTTTTTCAAACGTTATGCTATGTTTAATTATGGTTTAAAAAATGAACAGGGCCAGACTCTAGGAGTGTTAGTCCAGCAGTGGGTACATTAAAATCAGACTGAACAGCTTCATTCTTATCTACCCAAATCCAAGAGGAGAGCTATATTCAAGGAAATGACTTATTCCAAAAAAGAAAATACAAGAGAAGAACTCCCCCTACAAACACAAACATTAGCTCCACTGACATCGAAACACAAACCTCTGGTCATTATTATCTCAACACCAATGGAATGAATTTACCAACAAAAAGACCTAGACTAATAGAATGGTTGTGAGAACATGATCCATCATTGTGATTCATACAAGAAACACACATGAGCAAAAAAGATAGGTATTTCTCAGACTAAAGTATGGTAAGAAGTTTTCCAAGAAAAGAGAACTGAGAAGCAAGCTGGAGTAGCCATTCTAATATTTAATAAAATAGGCTTTCATCCAAAATTATTCAAAAGAGCCAGAAAAGGACACTTCACACTTGTTAAAGACAAACCTGCCAAGATAATATCTCATTTCTCATCTTTGCTCCAAAAGCAGTGTTACCCACATTTGTAACAGACACAGTGCTGACTATTACAACACAGCAAACCTCACAAATTAATAGTGGGAGATTTCCACCCCCTTCTCTTAGTAATCCACAGGTCATCTAGGCAAAAACTAAATGGAGAAGTTGTGAAACTAACAGACATTATGAATGAAATGGACCCCACAAATATCTGTATCATATTTCACTCAAACACAAAAGAATGTACCTTCTTTTCAAAACTTCATGGATCCTTCTCAACAATTTACCATATAGCCAGTCACTGAGCAGTCTAAACATATACAAGAAAATTGAAATAATGCCTTCTATCTTATAAGACCACCACAGACTAAAGCTGGACTTCAACAAAAGCTTAAACACCAGAAAGCCTATACAGTGATGGTAATTGAACAGCTCTCTACTCAATGTCATCTGAGTCAGGGAAGAAACAGGGAAAGAAAGTAAAGCTTTTCTAGAATTTACACAAAATGAGGGGACCACATACTTAAATTTATGAGACATAATGAAAGCAGTGCTAAGATGAAAGTACATAACACTAAGTTCTCATACCATCATTTCTCCATGGGATAGGCAAATGTGCCATGAAAACTTGTTCTCTCTCTCTCTCTCTCTCTCTCTCTCTCTCTCTCTCTCTCTCTCTTTCTTTTCTTGGTTTTTCGAGACAAGGTTTCTCTGTGTAGTTCTGGCTGTCCTGGAACTCACTCTGTAGACCAGGCTGGCCTCGAACTCAGAAATCCGCCTGTCTCTGCCTCCCAAGTGCTGGGATTAAAGGCCTGCGCCACCACCGCCCGGCTTGTCTTTTCTTTTTAACTGAAGTTTACTGCTCTGATTAGAATCTAGGGTCAAGATGACATGTTTATCATGTTTGAGTAGGAATCACTATTCTACCATTCCTTTCCATCAAAATAACTATAAGAATGTTGGACCTTGAAAGGCAACCTGGTTTCCGGTTGAGCACAGGCTAGAAACCTCCAGTGAACCAGCAGGATTCCCTGCAATGGATGGAAGACATTTTTCCATGCTTCAATGTTCCAGGCCCCTGACACAAGGCCACAGCCCTCCATAGATTTGTGTCTTTGAGTCACATAAGGGCAACGCCCTACTAGCTCCTTTACAGGTAGGCATGAGCACAAGTCAAGTAGCTTCAAGACAGAATTCCATATTAATGAGGTACCTCAAGGCCAGAACGGCTGAACCAATTAAGTTTTCCTTCCCAGATCCTCCACCCTGCACAATATATTTAACCTCAGGTTCACTCTGAGAAACTAAGGTATGGTTTTTCATCTACTTCCCGCCATGACAATAAAAGCCTTAAAACTACGGACTGTTTCTCTTTCGTAGTGATCTGCCTTGGGGATCTATAGAGAAGGTCTTCTCCTACAGAGCCTCCATCTAATTGTCGGCAGAAGACCTCTGTGCCTTTCCAGCCATGGTGATCACCAACCCAAGCAAGCTGACCTCCAAGACAAACCAATGAGTTTATCCATAGGGCACAGCTGGAGCTTCTCTCCTTTTCTCCCACTTCAGCCCATGGGCCTCTACTTTTTTCTTGATTCTGCCATGGCTTCCAGTGGTGCCTGGGTGTCCAAGAGCCTGAGAACCAGACGAGTTAGCTCTGGCGCCCCTGGGACATCAGACTGAGCTCACCCACCCCAAAAGTGGGGTCCTGTGGTCTCCAATAGCTAGACTTCCTCCCTTCGCCAGCGTCTGGTGAGTGCAGTTAATCTTTAAGATGTCTTGCCTCTTTGAGCTGCACTAGCCCAGTTGCAGTGCAGACAAGCGACCCCTGCCCTCCGTTTTACCCATCATAAGAAGGCACTGGAGATCCAAGAAGAGGCTGAGGAAAGGAAAAATATTTAATGTAAGCGAAATGTTTTTTCTTCTTTTATGCAAGTCGATTATTCAAATTGGATCTCTTAGAGATAAAATATAGGATTATTTGAAAAGATAAATGACAAATTACCCAAGGTCACAAATGTCTTAAAGGGAAAAGTAACCTTCAATTTCTACCCACCCTACTATCAACAAGTTGGTCAGATAGCTCATGATTCTGTTGGAAGTGGGGGGATGGAAAGAAATAGTGAGTTCCTTATATCCCAAATACACCTACCTACTTTAAGAAATCATCATTCTGTTTTCCTGTAGCAGTCTTCCATGCCCTGCTTATTTTAGTGAAATAATGCACATGTTTTTTATATAATTTGTTTTAATCTTTTGAAACAGAGCCTCAAGTTTCTCGAACTAGCCTCAATCTTAATGTTTAGTAGAGAATGACATTGGTTTTCCAGTGTTCTTAGTTAGAAATGGGATTATAGGACTTAGTAATCAAACCTGATTTCACTCTCCATATTTCAATGTCCATTTTAATATCTTTTCACCCTTTCTATCAGTAAACACTTTGTGTCTCTTTACATGTTCTCAGGATTTGAATCTAAGAATATAATACGTGGGCAAAATTACATACACTGCTTGTTTCATCTTTTATTAGTGAATATGAGAACTGTGTACAATGCATCCTGATACAGTTCTCCCTGTAGAGAAAGTGACATTCCTTATGTGACACTCTGCCTCTGAAGAAGTATGATAGGTGTTTATCTCTTTTATCTCTACTGCATCCTGTGTAGAACCTGGCTGGTTGGATCTACTATGTGCTTTGATTATCAAGATATTTTCACAGTTGTTCTCCTTTTATCAGCATTGCCATATTCCGTGCAACCTGACAGCATAGCAGAATCTCTGTAGGAATGAAACTCTTATCCTGACAGCTTTGTTCCTTCTTTTACATAGTTTCAAGTGTGCATTAGTAGCAACATTTTCTTGATGCATAAAGAGGACATAACTATCTTTCTTTGTCCTGTAAATTTAAAACTTCAGTTACTTCCCTTTATTCTGCTTTGTTCCCAGCAGAACTGTACTCTATGCCCCAATCACAGTCACAAACATCCATTTCCAAATTCTCATCCCTACATCTCTGGTGAATTGAGCTCAGGAACAACAGAGCTGCTGGGAGCAGGACAACATAAGTCTTGGATGAGCTTCTGGAATCTCCCTGCAGTGTATTCTGGAGGGTACAAGAAATACCCCTCAATAAGTGGGACAAAGGCATGGTGGCCTAGCAGCTCCACTGATCTCACATCTGACTTAGAAGTATTCCCTAAACAACTTGCTCCTCTTTTGGATATTGGCTCAACATTACAGAGTATGGTGAAGGTACACAGTGTGCCATTTCTAGTAGGTAAAGGCCCCTCTAACTATATAATTGAATCATGTTACTTGTATAATATTGCTCAAGGAATGCTTTCCTAACAATTTATATAGTAGATAGAATTTAAATTCTATCACTATGTAAATTTCTGACACGTTTTATAACCTTGGAAATATTTCAACTGCTTGTGATCATGTAAGTGGAGTTAAAACTGTATGCATATTTGTGTCCCAAAAGTGATCCTTGACGCTTAGAGTAATGTATTTAGAGCCTACCTCTCTGTATAAAAAAATGAACATTTTAAAAAATCCCAAAACTATATGCTGTTAGCCACCAATATGATATATACATCATTCTGTATGTGATATAAGCTAATTTTCCTTTACAAAAGTTAATTTCTGTTCAATTACTAATGTTTTAGAACACCCCATAAGCAATCAATAATATGAGGCTCATTTTTTAATCTACTCATAAATTAAACTTGGTTTATATCCCTTAGCTACTAAGACTCATCACTCTCTCTTTATTTGTAGTTAACACATTGTGTGAGAGCGAAATTTTGACAATTTTTACTAAAGAGATTCTGACAGTTTAGCCTCCGCTGACATCTGCTGTGGTATAGGTTGACATATTTTTGAAATGATATGGCTTTTATTATTTGCATTTGATATATGGTTTATGGAGCCCCAGCTGCCCTTAAGCATACTCTGTAACTGTAGAAAATCTTCAACATTTTACTTTTCCTTATATTTGTCTCATATAATACATCTGAACTACAGGCTCCCCTTCGTCTCTCATTCTAACGCATTCCCACCTCCATCTTTCTGCAGTTCCACTGCTCCTCTGTTTTCCTTCAGTAATGTTCAGGCCTTGCAGTGATATCAAGAGAAAAGGTCCAAACAGGTTGCCATATATCTAGACATAAACACTGATATTAAGGCAATCTAGTAGGAGGAAAAGTGTCCCATGAGCAGGGAAATAAATCAGAAACACATCACTACCTCTCCTAGGAGTCTAAAGAGCATCCCACTGTAAACAATCTCAGCTTTTATGTTGTGGGCCTAGCTAATGCTCATATAGGTTCCGGATTGCTGTTTCAATGTCTTGAGCCTCTACAAGTCATGCTAACTAAATTGATTCTGAGACCTGGATCTCTGGGTGTCCATGATCCCTCTGTAACCTAAAATTCTTCTCTTATTTTTGAGGGGGTTCCAGAGCTCCAGCTAATGTTTGTCTGTTGGTCTTTGAATCTGCTATCATCAGCTTGAGGAGAAAGGCTCTGATGAAGAATGATCTAGGCACTGACCTATGAGTACAGTAGGATATCATTAAGAACCTCATCCTTGACTTTTTCTATCTTTTCCTTTTCAGTTTCCTTTTTCTTTACTTTAGCTTCTTAATTCCTTCTTTACTTCTCTTTTTTCTCCTCCTCCTCCTCCTCCTCCTCCTCCTCCTCCTTCTCTCTCTCTCTCTCTGTTTCTTTCTTTCTTTCTTTCTTTCTTTCTTTCTTTCTTTCTTTTTTTCTTTCTCTCTTTCTTTTCTTCTTTCACCAGGTCTCTTGTGTTCCATCTTTTTTAAAAATTTTATTGTTATTATTTATTTATACTCCAGATTTTATTGCATCTCCTCGTATACCTTCTCACTGTTCCACATTCCATAACTCTAACATTTCCAATTGTCTCCATGAGGATGTCCCCACACCCATCCCCACCTCACCTGACATCTAACCTCCCTGGGGCCTCCAGACTCTTAAGGGCTAGGGTGCATCACCTCTGAGCATAGACCTGTGCAATCATCTGCTATATGTGTGCTGGGGGCCTCTCATCAGCTGATAAATGCTTTCTTTTTGGTGGTCCAGTGTCTGAGAGATATCAGGGGACCAGGTTAATTGAAACTATAGGGCCTCCTAAGGGGTCACCCTTTTCCTTAGACTCCTCTAGACCTTCCCCAATTCAACCACAAGTGTCAGCAGCCTCTGCTCATTGGTTGGGTGCAAACATCTGCATCTGAATCTTTGAACTGCTTGCTGGCTCTTCTGCAAGGCAGTCATGATAGGTCCCTTTTGTGAGAGCTCCCTATTGTCAAAAATTGTATAAGGCCTTGGGGCCTCTTCTTGAGCTGATCACACTTTGAGTCTGTCACTGGACCTTCTTTTCCTCAGGTTCCTCTCCATTTCCAACCCTGTAGTTCTTTCAAACAGGAACAATTAAGGGTCAGAATTAAGACTGTGGTATAGCAACCCTCTTGTTCATTTGATGCCCTGACTTCCTGCTAGATTTTGGATCTATAAGTTCCCTCTCGCTACTGTAGCGCACTTCATCCAAGGTCCCTCCCTTAAGTCCTGGGGATCTCTCACCTTCCAGGTCTCTGGTGCATTCTGGAGCGTCCCCCAAACTCGAACCTCCTTATGTGGCCTGTTTAATTTTTCTGCTATCCCTCAGGGCTTCAGTCTTTTTCTCTTACCTAGTATCAGATTCAAGTTCCCCTATTTTTGGCTAATATCCACTTATTAGTGAGTACATACCATGTATGACCTTTTGGGTCTGGGTTCCTTCTTAGGACTCTGAACTACCCAGTTTCTTGTTCCTAGCCATGCTGGTTGTGTCAACAATACGCTTCCTCTAGTGGTTTCGGTCTGGGTTCCTTCTTAGGACTCTGAGTCACTGTGTTTCTTGTTCCTTGCCATGCCAGGCAGTGTAAGAAATAGGCTTCTGTAGTGGTTTGAGCTTTAAGTAAGGCCAGCCGTTTATCATCCACATCCACAAAGTGAAGCACCACTAACTCAGAGCATCTTAAAGGTAGAACAGCTTGAAGATTCTACATGTTCTGCCTTGGTTTGTTGTCTGAGTCCTACTACTTGGAGACTAGCCTAGTTACATAAGATATTTAGTTAAGGCTACATATCCTCCTTTGTATGGAGAACTCACCAGGGTAACCTTCAAAGGTACTAGGATGTTTCCACTGCACTGGGTTTTCATATTTCCTTCTAAACCTTCAGCCATTTCTGAAGTATCTCCCATACTCTCTCCCTCTGGCTCTCCCTCCCTGAACCAATCCTTCCAGTTCTCATCCCTAGTTGCTCCCTGTGCATTGAACCCTTTCTAATTCTCTTGTCTCTACTTCCCTGGTGCTTGACTGATGCCTGTTCTTTTCCTTTGCTGTGCTTGGTATGAACCTAGTGTTTCCTGTATCCTAGGCAAGCACATGACTGCATGCACACGCCAGGGTATTCTTACTGATAGGGTGTTTCTCCACGTGTGTTAACTTTTCAGATCACATATTACTAGGAAATGTGAGAACTTTTTCACCAAGTGAGGGTCAGAAAAATAAAACAGTACCATCAGCAGCAGCAAAAACAACATCAAAAATCAAGCCTTCTGAGCCCTTCTGCCTTCAGTGTTTGTTGCACATGGTTCTTCATGGCAACATCCAAACTTTACTCTCATTTGAGTTCTTTGATACAATTCTATAAAAAATTAAGGTTTTCCAAGGTGAATATAGTGTTACTTCTTATGTCTTTTCTTTTGAGGTCATGGCTTCGTGGTCCTTTATGTTTTCTGAATTCTTAAAACACACACACACACACACACGCACACGCACACGCACACGCACACGCACACGCACACGCACACGCACACACATAAACACACAGACACACACACAGAAAGAGAATTTAATAGACAACCTCTGATTGCTTTAAAGGACACCACATTCTAGGGAAGGTGGCCCAGAATAAGTATGTGAAGCCAGCAGAGTGTACAACTTCTGACAACACCTACTAGATTAAACTAACTGAGAAATAATTTGGACAGCAGCGCACAAGGGGCTGTGCTATGAACTTCGGCATGAGAATTTCACTATGCAATTTAATGCTGGGTAGAACAATGTTATCCACACTTGAAACAGTGCTAACACAACACATGACAACATCACAGCTTTAGGAACCATTTTTCATGACTTCATTTCCCAATCTTCAGCACCTTGTGGTGACACAATTTGGAGTCTACTGAACAAAAGCACATGTTTAACCAACACAAAAGAACAGGAAGAACCAAGGTAAATATTTTCTCTGAGCACTTCCAGATCACATCAGGACTAAAGTGTTCCTCTGTCTGTCTTTGCGTTGTTTTGTTTGAGACAGGGTTTTACTGTAGACCTGGCTGACCTGCCATAACTTATGTGTAGTGTAAGCACATATCTGTAACCCTGTCATGTTATTCTTCCATCTCATTTTCTTTCTGGCTCTCTCCCTCTTTCAATGTTTCTCTCTCTCTCTCCCTCCTTCTATCACCACCCCTTCCTCCGTAATTTTTGTTAAGAAAGGACTCTCCTCTCAACAAAAACATTCATAGAACTGAATGTCACATACTGTTCAGCTAAGTGACCCTGTTGTAAAATATATTAAAATTATTTTCTCCTATTTCCAATTCCCTATTTTGTCAAGTTTACATTTTGATATTTTTGGAATTATATTTTTACCTGTAAAGATTTATGTTTTTCTATGGTCTTATGCATCTTTCTGTTCCCTATGTTTTCCTCCTCTATGCCACACTGGGCATCACCCTGTATCTAATTATTCTTTAAATTTCTTGTATTAGGACTTCAAATGAAAGAAGCACACCCTGATTAAGACAAGATTAAATGATCTTAAAATTTTAATTCTACTGCAGACTACATAATATTATTAATTTAAACCATTTCTCTGAGTATATATGGATATATTTGTTACTGAATTTCCAGATTTTTACCCTTTCCCAATTTGAGAAAACTAATTCTATATTTTCATCAGAATTTTATTTAGTCATATAATTTGTCAATTGAAGGAAAAATGAGTTCTTCTTTAATAAAATAATGTGACACATATACTACAATGTAGGGACTAAGTATAAAATTGAACATGCAATAATGGAAAGATATTGCTACTGAATCTTATCTTATGAACATTTAAAGATATCATGTAATAATGAGTGTTCAAGTTGACAACAAACTCAGAAACTCCTGGGACAGTATTTCATGAACCAACCTAATACTATTACCCTGAATCCAAAGCATAGCAACCAAGAGCTGTGAGTTAGAAACTCAGTGTGTTCCCATCTGTGCACAGGGTGTTGTAGAAGACCCACAAATTAATTAATTGGCTTACAACACAGGAGAAACAAACTTCAGCTCAGCAAATGCACAACCAGTGACAGTAGAGGCCATATCTCTGAGTTCACTCCAGCTCCACCTAGCTCAGGGTCTGAAGTGAGGCCTCTGCTGCATGAATATCTGCAAAGGAGTCCCCAATGAAGAGAAACTGCTCAATGGGTTATCAAATTGATCATCGGTGGAAGAGGAGTGAAAACAAAATGTTCAGTAGAAAAGTAGAGGCCACTGGCACAGACAGGACATTTTAGTGAAAAATTTTTTTTATAATTTATTTAATGTTATTTTCATGCATATGAGTTTCTCAGAAGACCAAATACAGTTATTAGTCAAAGATACTCCATGAGAGTAAAACTGTAAATGTGTAGTGCTGACCAAGGGAACATGGGAGAACTTCAGGTAAGAAATTAGGTAGAGAGAAGGACTTAAGGAGAGATCCAGGTTGACTTGCTGATGTAATGTGGGTGACTTTGAATGTGGCAGCACTGAGAAAAACATCCTTATCCATTGTTTCCTGGCTCTCAAAAGAAACCATGTGAGTTTGCCAAGTATCTCTGAGCTCATGTCCTTCCCAGGGTTTTTTCCACTCTCATGGATGAGTGAATTGTTTAATGTAACAAGAAATAGAAATATGAACTATGAACTCACTGGAGGTAAGTAATAAAGATAGAATCTAGAGAAAAGCTGATAGAGAAACCTGAGACAGGATGACTGGGGTTTAGGCAGGGAGTACCACGAAGCTGGTACTTTATTAATTAGGGCTAGGAAAGTTCTCTGTCATTTGACTTCTAAATGAATTTCAAACATAATATGTCTCCATCTTGTTATTAATTTGCACTCTTCACTTCCATACTCTTTTCTGTATTAGTTTCCTATAACTGTCAAACACAAAACAAGACAAAACAACAAGACAAAAGCAAAACAAACAAGAAAAATGAATAAAGAAATCCTCAGAATTCCACAGATTCAAAGGATTAAAAGCAGAGTGTTCTCTTCACTGGGCTGTGGGCTCTAATGTCAGGATTACTTTGTCATTATTTTCTGATTCTACAGAGACCTTAGTTCTGAGGATCTAGAGTGCTGTTTCTCTCTGTTTTTCTCTCTGCTTGTGCTTCCTTACTCTGTTTTCAGATGTCTCTGTGTTAAAAGGACCATTTAGAATAGGTTATGGTACCGTTGAAAGCCTCACATTTTCTTACTTATCCAAAACTCTGCTACCAAATGTAGTAAACATTTCATACAGATCTTTTCATTTTTTTCATCTTGTCTCCACTAGTGACAATAATTTTTGCCAGTTATAAAGTCATTTTAGTCCTATTCAAAGCTATGTATCACAGATATGTACACTGTGCAAGTAGATTTGTTATTACCTTAGAAATATATCCTACATTAGATCACTTTTAAAACCTGTACTTTCTGTTCTTTTCCAGAAAGACAATTTCTCACCCAATGGAGGTTTGTTCTCATTCCTCCCTTCACTTACTTCTCTTATGGGTTCCCCCCACAAGAGTGGCTCTTGTAAGCAAAATTAGAGTGGCTCTAATTTTGTAAGCAAAATTAGATCAAGTTTGGTTCATGCTGAAACCAATAGTTCAAGTGTGCTGGATGCAAGTTGTAAACTTCAAGCTTTAATTCTGCAGAGGACCACACGTACCTCAATTTTGCAAGAGTTTGCACTTCACATATATCAAAAACATAGCTTCTACTCCATATGTCAAACCATTACTCCCCTGTGTGGTTGAAAACTGAAGTGAGGTTTACTTGGTGAGCAGTGAGCTGTTCAGCCTGTTCTGGTAGTGATTGAATTGCACCAGGTCCTGCTGCCCCAGGGAGCATTTTTGTTTAAATGCATTGACTAAGTATTTTGGAGATGTCAGTAACAATCTCTCTCAGAATTTAATTGCCATGTTAGGATATGGAATGTGTAAGATAGATATAAATGTTCAGGATCATTTTTGAATACACAGTGTTCAGCCTTGACCTTGTTTCAGGGCGGTGGTGGTGCACGCCTTTAAGCCCAGCACTTGGGAGGCAGAGGCAGGCGGATTTCTGAGTTCGAGGCCAGCCTGGTCTACAGAGTGAGTTGCAGGACAGCCAGGGCTATACAGAGAAACCCTGTCTTGGAAAACAAAACAAAACAAAACAAAACAAAACAAAACAAAACAAAACAAAACAAAACAAAACAAAACAAAACAAAACAAAACAAAACAAGAGCTTGTTTCAGGAACACAAGCAAACAAGAAAGTAAGCAAAGATCAAACAAAATTAAACAGGAAAAATTAATTAATATAGTTAATAATGAAAGAGGTCATTATATTAAGTTTCAGCAAGAATCAGGTGCTTAGTGAGTGTTACCCCAAGCATGGAGAGAAGAGTCATGCATGAAAATTCATCCTCATATGTAGAGCTATTGGCAGTTCCTAACATCTTGGAAAGGAAGAAGTCATTTCCTCAAAGAGTGTAGCCTTTGATAAGTTACTATTCAGTATTGGAAAACTAAAGATCTGGGGACATTCTGCAACACAAATGGACTTGATTCTCCCTCTCTCTCTCTCTCTCTCTCTCTCTCTCTCTCTCTTTCTCTCTCTCTCTCTCCCTCTTTCTCTTTCTCTTTCTCTCTCTCTGTCTCTGTCTTTCTGTCTCTCTCTCTTTCTCTCTGTCACACACACATACACACACACACACAAGCACACACACACAAACACACACACATAAACATACTCACACAAACATATATGCAAACTTAGGGAATGGAATATTATTGGTAGAAAGAATGGAGGAAGAAAGATTCAGAGATGCATATGAGAAAATACAGTGGCACAAGTGTGTATATATGTCACTAAAAAAGCCATTGATTTTATGATTAAAATCACTAAGTTAGAAACATCAAAAAGACCATAAATTTATGTTATTTTCATGATTATGTTTAGAAATGGCTGTCACCAACTTAAGCTGAATTATTTAGCACTGTACCAGTGTAGAAGCATGGGGGCTTATTAAGTTTTAAGGAAAGCACATAAACTTATCAAAATATTATAATTGGCTGCATAGTATGGAAATTGGATTAGAGTAGAAAGTGGGTAGTTTGATCAAATATGAAACTTTATTGTATAAGTTTATGGATTTCTCAAATAAAAATAAGCTGCATAAATAAATAATTACAATAAATATTGTAAAATTAAATCAGAACAAAATGGTTATACTTTGTAATGATAAACTGGTAAAATCCCATTCCTCATTTCCATCTTCCTCCATAAGACCTTTGCTTCTCAACTCTTTTTTACTCTAATTTCCCTGTGTCCAGATCAGAGGTGATATTATGCATTTATGGTACAATGCCATCTCCACTCATTACTTACACTGAAAAGGTCAGGTAAGTGATCAGAGCTCAGTGACATTTGGTAGAAGACATGTTTGCATTGCAAGACACATAGCCAAGATCAAGTATGGCTTCCTTCATGAATTCTGGTTCCAGGAGCACACACTATGAGGAAGCCAGTATGTGTCTTCCCCCTGCTGTGACTCTGTAATTTTCTCACTTGAAGTTCTCAATGGAGTACTGATTAATACAGGCAGCTGCTTTTATGACTCACTTGGATTACCTGAGAAAATTATGAACAGGCAATGGCTAGGTTTAATAAAACAAATAAAAGAGAGTAAGAACCAGCAGACTGTTTACCTAAAGAGGCATCACTGCACACAGAATACCTTGTGTCTCAAAATTCAGAATGTAAATAAGGTTAAAAAGGTAACATTACCAATTTCAATTGTTGGCCAAATGCAAGGGTTATTCAGAATATGTGTGACATATGGCGGAAATTGAATTAATTCAAGAGAAAGAATACCAAAAAACTATTTTTACAATTAAAGTATAGAATAACAAGAACGAGGATTTGACAGAAAATATTCTGTATTAAAAATTAGTCAGAAGGTTTCAGAGAAGTGGGCTATCAAATAGTCTATGAACCATAAACATAATTCCTGTTCAGGGACTGTATAGAACATCTAAGCATATGTTTAATTGTCACATATAGTGAAACTGAGTAAAAATACTTCTTAAAAGGAAGAACTCCCAAACTCAGCATTCTAAAAATTGCCAAAGAAGGAAGGAATCAGAACTCACAGAATGAAATACATATGAATTCACACCACAGTCTAAATACCTCTGGAATATCTTTGTCCACTTTTATTCTACCAACATATAATATCTTAGTAAGCATGGGAAGGTTTTAGACTGTATAATCTTTACTAGCAAGACATCTCTGCCTTGAAGAAAACCTTTTGAGACTGGAAAAGGCTTTATGTGCTGGAGACTACAGCAGCTGCTCATGACAATGAAGTCTCCTACCACATTAGAGGCCAGTGCGGGAATCATAGCCGACAAACCAATCATTATATGTCTCAAAAAAAGAGCAAACACAGTATGATTGATAGAGATCTGGCTATAGTAGTCATGAGATACACACATATGTTTACACATTGTAGTGACAATACCTTGTGTATTTTGTGGATGCATCATCTTTCAATTAAGAATCTTAAGGCCTAAAGGAAATGGTAGAATAAGAGGTAGAACATCCAGAAAGCAGTAATAATTCTATGGTAGAGCAAGTCACTGGGTATTTACCTGGGAAGATGTGACGAGACAGTTAGACGTTACCTGCACACTGGTACCCAGCCATGTGGCAGGATATATATTACAATGAGTGAGTAATATTTAGTTATTATTTAGTTGGATAATAACCTAGACACATTTATGGCCAATGTATTTTTAAATATATTTTAAGTGTGAGTTTTAATTCTGATGGCATCAGTCTGGAAGGAAGAACCATACATAATGTCTACAGATGTCAGCCAATTTAGGCATAGAATTGTAACGGATTTGAGAAATGTCCTAATTACAAATCACAAAGCACACACCCTCCTGAACTAAAGAAAAATACCTTTAAAGTAATGTCTTTTTAAAGAAAAAGACTGGAAAAAGGTAGTGCTTTAAAACTTTTTAAAAGAAGGCCTCTGCTTACATAAAACTGCTGTTAGGAAGAATGGAGGGCTATCAGTAGCACATAGGGAGTAGGAATGCAGGCCAACCAGCCATGGGCTCAACAACCCAGTTCAGGTCAAGGCAACTAAGGCATAGAGCTCTGCACAAGAGACAAACTGATCACAGAGGCTGAGTGTCTCTGCTGAGAGAGAAGGATGGGGCTTCAGAGCTCCAGTCAGATGGTTGGAATGCAATGTAAAATCTATAGCCTCCTCATCGTCTAGTATTTACCAACCTTTTCAATGCAGAAAAGCTCTCCTTTCCCATTTCCCCTTTGAGATCATCTAGTCTCCTTCATCCTCATCCTAGCCCTCCTATATATCACCCCTCCTAGCTTTGAAACACAACTTTTTTCCCACTATATGATCAATTTTTTTTCCTATGAACTGATTATCCTTGAGGATAATTTTCTATGTGTCTAGCAACAGTTTGCATTTTCTTTTCCATTTCATGCATCCAAAAAAGTGTGTAAGACTTTCTAAATATTAATTAAAACATTCCTATAAAATCAATACTCAATTATCCAACTATTCCATAATACTAAATGTTTTATTTCAATCTTAGATTCACTGTTATTAATGTAAATCAATTACAGTCAGTTTACATTTCTTAGTTGCTGAAGCCTTTAGTTTGTCTCTCTTTACTTGTAATTAACGCACTGATGGAGAGCAGAATCCTTCACCATGCGTTCTGAAGTATTTCCTACACTTTAGTTACTGCTCATGTTGTCTTTTATTGATTGTTTTAGGGTATTTGCCCTTTGATGGGAAACAGAAATAATAGGTTGACATGCTTTCAAGTAATTTTAAAGTTATTTTGATTATATTTTGATATCATGTTCCTCTACCTCATCTTCCCCCCCATGTCCTCACTCTCATCTCTCTCACATCCATCCTCTCACCTTATTTTTCTCCGAAGTAATTGTAGAGCCCCAACTGATATAAATCAATCTTGCATCTCAAACTTCAATAAGACTGGATATATCTTCTCATGTTCAAGCTAAATAAGCCATCCATTTATTGGAAAGAAATTAAAAAGCAACAACATAGTCATAGAGAGGCCCTACTCCTGCTGATAGAAGTCCCATATGAAGACCAAGCTATACAACTGTCACATATGAACAGAGGACAGAGGCATGTTCTATGCATTTTTTCTAGTAGGAAGTCCAGGCTCTGTGTGTTACCATGGATCCATTTTAGTTGATTCTACAGAATTTAATATGTCTTTAAGAACTCTTGTTCTTTACGTTCATCCTCTCCTTCTTCAATAGGATTTCACAAGTTCTACCTAATATATGGCTGTGGGTCTCTCTGAGTCTGTTTCCATTAGTTATATTGTAAAGCTTCTCTTATGACAGTTGGGCTAAATGCCTGTCTGCAAGTATATCAGATTATTAGTGTCAGGGGTGAGCTCCCTCTCATGTCATGAGTCTCAAGCTTGGCCTCTCCTTTTGTGGCCACTCCCTCAATTTCTGCTCCAACTTTGTGCCTGTACATTTTGTGGCTTGGTGTCTCAATTCCTCCACTGGAAGTCTTGACTGGTTGTAGGCAAAGGCTGTTTCAAGTTCCATATTCTCCCTTATAAGGAATAATAGCCAGGGTTACACTCATAGCTTCCTGAGAGTTTCCTATAGAATGGGAAATGATCTTCAACCCCAGACCCAACAGAAAAGGAAAATCTGACATATATAATGAACTGAAGAAAGTAGACATCAACAAACCAGTTTAAAAATGGGATACATATATTTATTTATTTATTTATTTATTTATTTATTTATTTATTTATTTTTATTGGATATTTTATTTACATTTCATATGTTATCCCCTTACCCCATCCCACACCCACCCGGGAACCCCCCATCCCCTTACCCCTCCTCCTTCTTCTCCGTGGATGTAACCCCCTCCTACCCTCCCCACTTCCACTTCCCCACCCTCAAAATTCCCACGCCCTGGGGTGTCCAGCCTTCATGAGGTCAAGGATCTCATCTTTCACCTGTGCCCGGCAGGGCCCTCCACTCTTACATATTCAGCTGAAGCCCTGGATCCCTCCATAAGTGCTCCCAGGCTGGTGGTTAGGACCCTGGGAGCTGTGGTTGGTTGGTATTGTTGCTCTCCTCACGGGGCCACAAACCCTTTCAGCTCCTTCAGTCCTCACTCTAACTCTTCCATTGAGAACCTCATGATCAGTTCAATGGCTAGTTGTGAGCATCTGGCTCTGAATATGTCAGACTCTTGAAGGCCTCTGAGGAGACATCCATGTCAGCCCCTTATCAGCATGCACTTCCTGACTTCCACATCAGCATCTACCTTTGGTGACGGCACATGGGATGGATACTCAGTTGGAATGGTCTTCAGATGGCCCCTCCTTCAGTTTCTGTCCCTCACTTTGTCTCCATATTTGCTCCCTTGAGTATTTTGTTGCTCCATGTAAGAAGGAACGAAGCACCCCGACTTGGTCTTCCTTCTTCATGAGCTTCATGTGGCCTGTGAGTTGTATCTTGGGCATTTCAAGATTCTGGGCTAATATCCAATAATCAGTGAGTGAATACCATGTGTGTTCTTTTGTGATTGGCTTACTTCACTCAGGATGATAATTTCTAGTTCCATCCATTTACCTAGGAACCTCTCGAATTCATTGTTTTTAATAGCTGAGTAATACTCCATTGTGTAAATATACCACCTTTTTTGAATCCATTCCTCAGTTGAAGGACATCTGGTTTTTTTTCCAGCTCCTGGCTATTATAAATAAGGCTGCTATGAACATAGTTGAGCATATGTCCTTGTTATATGTTCGAGGATCTTCTGGGTATATGCCTAGGAGTGGTATAGCTGGATCCTCAGGTAATGCTATGTCCAATTTTCTGAGGAACCGCCACACTGATTTCCAAAGTGGTTGCACCATCTTGCAGTCCCACCAACAATGGAGGAGTGTTCCTATTTCTCCACACCCTCGCCAGCATCTACTATCACCTGAGTTTTTAATCTTAGCCATTCTGACTGGTGTGAGATGGAATCTCAGGGTTGTTTTGATTTGCGTTTCCCTGCTGACTAAGGATACTGAACATTTCTTTAGGTGCTTCTCGGCCATTTGAGGTTCTTCCGTTGAAAATTCTTTGTTAAGCTCTATACCCCATTTTTTAGTAGGGTAATTTGGTTGTCTGGAGTCTAATTTCTTGAGTTCTTTGTACATATTGGATATTAGCCCTCTATCAGATGAAGGACTGGTAAAGATCTTTTCCCAATTTGTTGGTTGTCCTTTTGTCCTATTGACAGTGTCCTTTGCCTTACAGAAACTTTGCAATTTTATGAAGTCCCATTTGTCACTTCTTGATCTTAGAGCATATGCCATTGGTGTTCTGTTCAGGAACTTTTCCCCTGTGCCCAAGTATTCGAGGCTCTTCCCCACCTTCTCTCCTATTAGATTCAGTGTATCTGGTTTTATGTGGAGGTCTTTTATCCACTTAGACTTGAGCTTTGTACAAGGAGATAAGAATGGATCAATTTTCATTCTTCTACATGTTGTCCACCAGTTGAACCAGCAACATTTGTTGAAAATGCTGTCCTTTTTCCACTGGACAATTTTAGCTCCTTTGTCAAAGATCAAGTGACCACAGGTGTGTGGGTTCATTTCTGGGTCTTCAATTCTATTCCATTGATCTTCCTGCCTGTCTCTGTACCAATACCAAGTAATTTTTATCATATTGCTCTGTAGTACAGCTTGAGGTCAGGGATGGTGATTCCTCCCGAAGTTCTTTTATTGTTGAGAATAGTTTTCGCTATCCATAGTTTTTTGTTATTCCATATGAATTTGTGAATTTCCTTTTCTAACTCTGTGAAGAATTGAGTTGGGATTTTAATGGGAATTGCATTGAATCTGTAGATTGCTTTTGGGAAGATGGCCATTTTTATTATATTAATCCTGCCAATCCATGAGCATGGGAGATCTTTCCATCTTCTGAGATCTTCTTCGAATTCTTTCTTCAGGGACTTAAAGTTCTTGTCATACAGGTCTTTAACTTGCTTGGTTAGATTCACACCAAGGTATTTTATATGATTTGTGAATTTTGTGAAGGGTATCATTTCCCTAATTTCTTTTTCAGTCTGTTTATCTTTCATATAGAGGAAGGCTAATGATTTGTTTGAGTTGACTTTATAACCAGCCACCTTGCTGAAGTTGTTTGTCAGGTTTAGGAGTTCTCTGGTGGAAGTTTTGGGGTCACTTAAGTATACTATCATATGATCTGCAAATAGTGAGATTTTGACTTCTTCTTTTCCTATTTGTATCCCTTTGACTTCTTTTTGTTGTCTAATTGCTCTGGCTAGGACTTCCAGTACTATATTGAATAGGTAGGGGGAGAGTGGGCAGCTTTGTCTAGTCTCTGATCTTAATGGTATTGCTTCAAGTTTCTCTCCATTTAGCTTGATGTTGGCTACTGGTTTGCTGTAAATTGCTTTTACTATGTTTAGGTAGGGGCCTTGAATTCCTGATCTTTCCAAGACTTTTATCATGAAGGGATGTTGAATTTTATCAAATGTTTTCTCAGCATCTAGCGAGATGATCTTGTTGTTTTTTTCTTTGAGTTTATTTATATAGTGGATTACATTGATTGATTTCCAAATATTGAACCATCCTTGCATTCCTGGGATAAAACCTACTTGATCATGATGGATGATTGTTTTGATGTGTTCTTGGATTCGGTTTGCTAGAATTTTATTGAGTATTTTTGCATCAATGTTCACAAGGGAGATTGGTCTGAAGTTCTCTTTCTTTGTCGAGTCTTTGTGGGTTTTGCGTATGGTGCAATTGTAGCTTCATAGAACGAATTAGGTAGTGTTACTTCTGTTTCTATTTTGTTCAATAGTGTGAAGAGAGTTGGTATTAGGTCTTCCTTGAAGGTCTGATAGAATTCTGCACTAAAACCATCTGGTCCTGGGCTTTTTTTAGTGTGGAGCCTTTTAATGACTGCTGCTATTTCCTTAGGGGTTATGGGACTATTTAGATTGTTTATCTGCTCCTGATTTAACTTTGGTGCCTGGTATCTGTCTAGGAAATTGTCCATTTCATCCAGGTTTTCCAGTTTTGTTGAGTATAGGCCTTTGTAGTAGGATCTGATGATTTTTTGAATTTCTTCAGTTTCTGTTGTTATGTCTCCCTTTTCAGTTCTGATTTTATTAATTTGGATACTGTCTCTCTGCCCTCTGGTTAATCTGGCCAATGGTTTATCTATCTTGTTGATTTTCTCAAAGAACCAGCTCCTGGTTTTGTTGATATTTTGTATTGTTCTTTCTGTTTCTATTTGGTTGATTTCAGCCCTGAGCTTGATTACTTCCTGCCTTCTACTCCTCCTGGGTGTATTTGCTTCTTTTTGTTCTAGAGCTTTTAGTTGTGCAGCACAACTTGTTAGTGTGTGCTCTCTCCAGTTTCTTTTTGTAGGCACTTAGAGCTATGATTTTTTCCTCTTAGCACTGCCTTCATGGAGTCCCACAAGTTTTTGTAGGATGTGTCCTCATTTTCATTGAATTCTAAAAAGTCTTTAATTTCTTTCTTTATTTCTTCCTTGACCAAGTCATCATTGAGTAGAGAGTTGTTCAGTTTCCATGTGCATGTGGGTTTTCCATTGGTTTTGTCATTATTAAAGACCAGTCTTATTCCGTGGTGATCTGATAAGATGCAAGGGATTATTTCAATCTTTTTGTATCTGTAGAGGCTTGTTTTGTGACCAATTACATGGTACATTTTGGGGAAGGTACCATGAGGTGCTGAGAAATAGGTACATTCTTTTGTCTTAGGATGAAATGTTCTATAGATGTCTGTTAAGTCCATTTGGTTCATAACTTCTGTTAATGTCAGTGTCTCGGTTTAGTTTCTGTTTCCATGATCTGTCCATTGCAGTGATTGGGGTGTTGAAATCCCCCACTATTATTGTGTGAGGTGTAATGTGTGTTTAGAGCTTTAGTAAAGTTTCTTTTATGTATGTAGGTGCCCTTGCATTTGGAGCATAGATGTTCAGAATTGAGAGTTCACCTTGGTAGATTTTTCCTTTGATGAGTATGAAGTTTCCTTCCTTATCTTTTTTGATTAATTTTGGATGAAAGTCGATTTTATTTGATATTAGAATAGCTACTCCAGCTTGTTTTTCGGGACTATTGGCTTGGAAAATTGTTTTCCACCCTTTTATTCTGAGGTAGTGTCTGTCTTTGTCACTGAGGTGCGTTTCTTGTATGCAGCAAAATTCTGGGTCTTGTTTGTGTATCCAGTCTGATAGTCTGCATCTTTTTATTGGGAATTGAGACCATTGATGTTAAGAGATATTAAGGAAAAATGATTGTGGCTTCCTGTTATTTTTGTTATTAGAGGTAGAATTATGTTTATATAGTTATCTTCTTTTGGCGTTGTTGGAAGATTACTTCCTTGCTTTTTCTAGGTTGTAGTTTCCCTTTTTGTGTTGGCGTTTTCCATCAATTATCTTTTGAAGTGCTGGGTTTGTGGGAATATATTGTGCAAATTTGGTTTTGTCATGGAATATCTTGGTTTCACCATCTATAGTGATTGAGAGTTTTGCTGGGTATAGTAATCTGGGCTGGCAATTGTGTTCTCTTAGGGTCTGTATGATGTCAGTCCAGGCTCTTCTGGCTTTTATAGTCTCTGGTGAGAAGTCTGGTGTAATTCTTATAGGTCTGCCTTTATATGTTACTTGACCTTTTCCCCTTACTGCTTTTAGTATTTTTTCTTTGTTTTGTGAATCTGATGATTTGATTATTATGTGACGGGAGATATTTCTTTTCTGGTCTATTCTATTTGGTGTTCTGTAGGCTTCTTGTATGTTTATTGGCATCTTGTTCTTTAGGTTAGGGAAGTTCTCCTCAATAATTTTGTTGAAGATATTTACTGGCCCTTTAAGTTGGGAATCTTCATTCTCATCTATACCTATTATCCTTAGGTTTGGTCTTCTCATTGTGTCCTGGATTTCCTGGATGTTTTGAGTCAGGAGTTTTTTGCATTTTGCATTTTCTTTGACAACTGTGTCAATATTTTCCACCGTATCTTCTGCATTTGAGATTCTCTCTTCTATCTCTTGTATTCGGTTGGTGATGCTTGTGTCTATGACTCCTGATCTCTTTCTTAGGTTTTTCTATCTCCATGGTTGTCTCCCTTTGAGCTTTCTTTATTGTTTCTATTTCCATTTTCAGATCCTGAATGCTTTTTTTTAAATTCCTTCTTTGTGTTTTCTTGCATTTCCTTAAGGGATTTCTGTGATTCCTCTTTAAGGGCTTCTACCTCTTTACTTGTACTCTCCTGTATTTCTTTAAGGGAGTTACTTAATTCCTTCTTATAATCCTCTATCATCATCATGAGAAGTGATTTTAATTCTGAATCCTGCTTTTCAGGTGTGATG
The DNA here is from genome assembly GCF_004785775.1 of Grammomys surdaster. NCBI lineage: Eukaryota > Metazoa > Chordata > Mammalia > Rodentia > Muridae > Grammomys > Grammomys surdaster. The sequence goes on from NW_021604792.1 coordinate 7,598,587, forward strand.
GGGTGTTCAGGGCTTGGTATATTGGGAGAACTGGGTACTGATGATGCCAAGAAACTTTGGTTTCTGTTGCTTATGTTCTTGCACTTGCCTTTCACCATCTGGTTAACTGTAGTGTTACCTGCCCTCACTGTGTAAGACTGGAGTCTGTATTTCCAGTTATCTTGCTTGTTGCAGAGCTCCTCAGAGTCCAGATGTCTCTGTGGTCTTATGCTCCTAATCTCCTGGGTGGAAGAACTCCTGGTACTCAGGCCACCTCTTGGAATTGTAAATCCTCCTGCTCTGTGTGCAGTGGTTCCTCTAGGATGGCTCAGGATATGATGTCTCCCAAGTGCAAACCACCTTGGTGTCTGCTGCTCTGAGTGCAGTGGCTCCTGTAGGATGGCTCAGGATTCAGTATCTCCACAGGAGCAGACCAACACTGTGTTGGTTGCTCTGAGTGCAGTGTCTTCTCTAGGATGGCTCAGGATTCAGTATCTCCATAGGAGCAGACCAAGTCTGTGTCTGCCCCAGCCCAAAGGACCAGGCAGGGGCGGATGGGAAGTGGAATTCTGGAGGGGCAGGGTTTGGGTACCTGGAGTGTCCTGAATGTCCCTGGCTCCCAGATGTATCTCTGGGGCTTAGGGAGTGAGATGGTGTTCTTACAGGCTGCTCTGAGTGCAGTTGGTCCTCTAGGATGGCTCAGGATTCAGTATCTCCACAGGAGCAGACCAACTCTGTGTCTGCCCCAGCCCAAAGGCCAACATCCACATTTTAATGTGCTCTGGATTCCTGCATATAATTCTGCCAAGAATATGTTCTTCATATTGAGTGTAGGATTGTTCTATAATTTTTCTCTTTTGTGGGCTTGTTTCTGAATTCTTTTTAGTTTCATGTATTCTGAAAAGATAGAAACACAAGGGACAGTACTTACCTCTTGAAACCTCAGACCTTCTGGAAAGATGGCATCAGCATAATGGTGTGTAGCCATGCTCAGCAGGGCATTCAAGTACTCAGTCATTGGGAGAAGTAATTTGAACAAGAATTTTAAAAAGTCCTGTATAATTATTTAGGGGGTTAGAATTTCACTCTGAAATTTAATGCTGAACATAACGATGGACAGTCCAGTCAGTACTAACACAATGCATTTACATATTGCAGCAGTAGGGATTATTTTTCTTCATTTTTGAAGCTCCTATATTCTGCTCTGGCATAATTTGTAGTCATCAAAACAAGAAGACATTTTTACCCAACTATGCAAATGAAAAGAAGAACCAAGGCAATCAGCTCCTGTGAACACTTCCAGACCTTATCAAGATGGGAGTCCTTCTCTCTCTTTCACTTATTTACTCCCTCTCTTTCTCCTTCCCTCCCATTTTCTTTGCTTTCTGCATCCCTCTATTCCTCCTACCCTACCTTAGTACATTTAGGTAAGAAAGGAATGCTTCTTCCATAGAGAATCATTTTCAGAAATGAATCACTTTCTCCCTACAAAATTGTGTCACTGCTACAAATCATGATACATTTGTTTTTTTACTTCCAATTTCCTATTTTGATGACTTTCCTTTTTCATATTTGTTAGAATAATTTCTTTTAAACATGAAAATTTACATTTTCTATGATCTTTGCATCTATATCTCTCCTTATAATTTCTTGTTCCACGTCATATATGTCAGATATCATCCTGTCTCTAAACATTTTTAAGGCTTATTTTGTTCAAAAGTCAAATGATAAGAAACACACCATGATGAAGACAAGATTAAATGCTATTAAAGTTGTAATTCTATTGTAATTTAGGTAATTATATTCACTTAAAAATCATTACTCACTTATTTTCATAAAAACATTCATTAGGACATGTGTAACTGTTTTTCTAGCCTTTTTTCAAGTCTGAGGAAAATAATTTATGTATTCATCAGAAACAGATATTTTTAATTTTTATTATTTAAGTTACTGGGTAACATAAATTTCATTAATTTTAAAAGTATACCAGATGAAATTACATGTAGACACTGGCACTGATCTTATTTCTCAGTTAAAATTTTCACTTAAATCTAACTGAACATCCAGAGAGCAAACCTAGAAAAACTTGGGAATATTGTCCATGAACCTACAGACTAAGATTTCTTTTAATCAAAAGAACAATTGTCAAGTTCTGGAAGTCAGAGAACCAGCATGTTCCCAACTATGCACAAATCAGTCAGATCGAATTAAGGTTATAAATGTAAGAACACTGGGCAACAGAAAGTTGGCTTAATTACATACAAGCAAACAAAAACACATGCAGACACACACACACACAGACAGACAGAGAGATAGATAGATAGATAGATAGATAGATAGAGAGAGAGAGAGATAAGTGAGAAGAGAGAAAATCATTCATTTGTATGGGAAGATTGGCATTAAAAAGAATGGAGAAAATTTGCATCAGGGATGCTCAATAAAAAGTGCAGTGATATGAATGGATGGATATATCACAAGAAAAGACATTATATTTGTATGAATATACCAAGTAAAAAGTATGAGAAAAATGAATAAAATGTTGATGTTTTTAGGAAAGTTTTAGAAACAGACATCACCAATATAAGCTAAAGAATCTTTTTTTAGAGCAGTGTACATGCAGGAGGACTCAGTGACTTTCAATTGAAACAACACTCAAAATTAAAGAAAATACTCCCAGTTGGGTGAAAGTATGGAAATGTAGGAGAGACTGGAGTGTAAGTTTGATCAAACTCCTTTATACACATGGACTGACTTCTTGAACAGAAAAAAATTTCTATAAATAAACAGTTATATTCAGTATCATAAAATTAAAGCAGAACAAAATGTTTTAGACGTGTAGAACTTCAAGTTAATACCAGCAAGTTCTTCATCCCCACTTTCTTCCCTAACATCTTTGCTTGCCAACTCTTCTGTAATCTGACTTCTGTTTCTATCGAAATCAGAGGTGATATTTTTCTTTCATGATACATTGCACTCTTCACACATTGCTGACCCTGAAGGAAGTCAGGAAACGGATCTGAGTTGAATGACTTTGAACAGAAGGTACCACTGTGTTTTATGGCATGTTGCTAAGGTCAAGACTAGCTTCCTACAGGACTTTTGCTCCCAGGAGTAGAGTATTACAGCCTGCTACTTTGTTATGTCGTTTCTCTCTCTGTTTTCTATTGAAGACTTCCTAAGGCACCTAATGAATATCACTCAGGCCATTCTCTCTGTAAATCTAGTATCAGGAGAAATCATAGATCTTCCTTGCATTCAACTGAAGAAACTTCCTAGTCTATGTACTTTCTCTTTCTCCCTTAAAGCCCTTAAGTGTAGAGAGAACTATGAAGTTATAACGGGAAGAGATTTTACAAGTGCTAGCATTTTCATTTCAGAATACACACTCATTATGGCATGTGAAAGTATAAATTTTAGAATGTATTTAGAGACTGTACTGCTTCAGGAGAAAAGGAGTAATTGATTTTTTTCATGGAGAGTGTTGATGCTTTAAATCCTTAGCAAGCTTCTCAGAAGATTTAGGATTCTATGTGATGTTGCTTTCAGAATGGAGGTTTCCAGGATGGTTCCAGCTTCATTCTTCTGTATCGTATGTTCAAAGTATGTAGTGTGTTCTATAATTTGTTCTTTCACTGAAGATCTAATTGCAGCAAAAAGAATTAGAGTAGCTGATGTTGTTTTGCCCCTGTCTTGGGATAACATTTCTAAGGGAATTTTCCCATGCCTGGTTCTGTGGTTTTTGTTTGGTAGTCTATGCTCCTCATGGGAAGCATTCTCAAATAAGTAGTTTAATGCTTTAACATGTACCTGTGTTTTGACTGATACGTATATATTTATGTATTCTAGATATTTTAAGTAAAAATAGAACATATGTCTATCTATTGTTGTTGAAACATATTTAGTGTTATTTAAACTTCTTTCTTCCAGTACCTCTGTAATCCCCTTCTTACCAGATAATTTCTGTCCATTTTCCCCATTTTTTCCTCATAACATATTTTTTTTTATCACTGCCTTCATTTTATTATTGCCTTCTGGAGAGCTTCTTTTTCTTCACTCCATATTTGATATCTTTTACTTCCATGTTATATATTCAAATCTAAGGATTCACAACTATGATCCATAAACAAAATAGAACATGGAGCATTTGTCTTTCTGTGCCAGTGGAATTTCCCTCATAATAATTTTTTCTAGGTCCATTTGTTTACCAACTAAATCTTTGAGAAATAGTCAAGGCTTTCATCAAAATGGCAGTAAATATGGTCAACTTATGAATTAAAAATGTATCTTTTACATGTACCAATTCTAATGTACCGAGAAAGCAAACATTGGAACAGTAATATTCACAACATCATTAAAATCTATATGTTAGGAAACCAAACCAAAGATGTAAAAAACTGTCTGTACTGAGAGATACAAATCACTGAAGAAAAGAATTGTAGGAAGGCACCAGAAGATAAAAGATTTCTCAAGATCCCATGGTATCAATAACATTGTAACATGTGTTTCCTAACAGTATTTAGATATTTCACATTATCCCAAGCAAAATACCCATAAAATACTGCACAGAAGTTGCTGTCTAAATTCAAATAATTCATACAGGGACATGTAACACTTTGGGTCATCAAAGCTATTCTAAGAAATTAATAATTTTGGAGTAAGTACTAGATCCTATTTCAAGCCATGTAACAGAAGTATAGTATTAAAAAAAAAAACCTATGGTATAAGCAAAATCCGATATGTGGATCAATGTAATGGAAAAAAAAAGACCCAAAATTGAGAATGCCTAGATAGTCATGTGATATATGTCAAAGATGCCCCAAAATTCAAAATGTAGGGGAGACGGCATCCCTTCAAAGTGATCCTTTTAAAACTGAATGTCCACATGCAGAAAAATGATATCCATATTTGCCAATCTATACATAAAATCAAATACAAGTGGGTGAATGATCCTATTGTGTAACCTAAAATTTTGAAACTATTAGGAGAAAACATGAGCAGTGCTGAATGAAGATCCAAGTGTAGGAAAGGACTTTATTAATAAGACTTCATTCAGAGAAGAATTAAGGCTTATAATAGACAAAAAGGATCAAATAAATCTAAAGATCTGTGCAGGTAATTAAATATTCAGTCAAGCAAAGGATCAGCTCACAGGATGGAGATAACCTTGCCAGCTATACTTCTGATAAGAGATTAATATCCAGAATAAACAGGGAAGTCAAAAGAAAGAGACAATCCAGAGAGCTAATGTCTCAAATGAAAACAGGCAATGGATCTATAGATAGGATTCATAAAGAAGAAATAAAAATGTCAAGCCAACATTGAAGGAAGTGTTCAAAATTCTTAGCCCATGAAAAATTTTAAATTAATAGTTCATTGAGATTTCATGTTGCCACAGTGAGAATGGTGAATATCAAGAAATTAGCAGACAATATATTCTGCAGAAATTGTTTAAAACATGGCCCCTTATTCATTTGTTTTAGGGAGAAGAAACTAAGGCAGTCAATATTCAAATAGGGATCAGGAATTCCAAAAATCTAAAATAAAATTAGCATGTAACCCAGATTCACCACTCCTTGCTATACAGCAAAGGACTAAGCATCCGTCTCTTGAGATATTTGATCTTCTTTGCTGTACTCTATTGACTGTAGCTAGGAAGGAAAACAACATAAGTGTCCTACATCTGGATGAATTGGGAATTTGATGCACACATACAATAGAATAATACTTGGCTATACAGAGAAAATTGTCCTTTAACGTCATCACCACATTAGAATTTGCTCCTGTAGGTAAAGCCAACTGAAATTCTCCCATTCTCCACCCTGCTGGGCTACAGTACTAAAGAGAAATAATGGAACAAGGTCATCCAGTGGATGCTCAAAGATACTATTGTTTGTCTTCCTTTTATAAGGAGTAAGGCTGTGCCTGTCTCAGCACACAGTTGGGAGAAAGTCCAGAGCCTCCTTCAAGATGCTTGTGGTCTTGCTTGCAGCAGCCTTGCTACCCCTGAGCTCAGCTCAGAGCACTGATGAAGGTACCAAAGATTATAGGGTGGCATCTGGAGGCTTTCATAGAAAAGAGAGGACAGTAGAGGAGAGAAATGACAGACATGGGTGAGAAGAAAGACAGGCTCATAGGATTTATGTGATAAAGGTTGGAATAGTTATGTCTTTAGTAGGTAACATGGTCTTTTTACTTAATATTCTATCTGAAATCCACAAAATTCTTTAAGACAGGAATACAATGGCCCATTTTGTGTTCAGGAAAGTGCTCAGTATTATTACCATGAAAAAATACAGATTGTGGCATATTATCCATCAGAGCAAATATAGGTGCTGTCAGTTCAGTGGCTTTGTGGGTGACTTAGTGCATAGTGGGTTCCAGAAATTTGACACAGAACAATATATCAAGGTTAATTCAAAACATAGAAATATCCATGGTTTCATTTTCCCTTGTGGTCCTGTATATGATTATAGAGCATTAAGAACAAGAAGGAGAAATTCTTGGCTATCCCTGTTTTCTCTTTGCCTCTCATGTTACAAGATAATTGTCTTTGATTAATAGAAAATCAGGAGCAAATAGTCTCCAGGCACTTAGTATATTTTTTGGACAATATTATTAGGATTTTCAGTATTTAAGTGTATAGGTATTGAACATCTAAATTATATTTCAATCCAGAGATGGCAAACACTAATTAAGACCCTTTGCACAAGTAGAGAATTTATAACATGAACTGAAGTACAATTCGCAACCCTCTTGATGTTAATTTAGCTTTGTTTTCGTTGTTACCTTTTGAATTTGTAAATACATAATGTGATAAATAAGGGTCCATACATTCATGTTTGGCTGCTGTAGTGGCCATACTTGTATCAAGATCAAAAATATAAAAATATCTCTGTATTTTTAGATTGTGTAATTAGGAAGATAAGATGAGGATGTGTGGGAGAGGAAGTATACAGTTAGTTGGCAGAGAGGTTCTGAGATAAAGCACTGTGTGATCATATTAGGTGAGGGAAAGAAAACAAGAGAAAAATTTTTATCAATGTGCTCATATCTACTGGTCCTTTCTATGCAGATTCTGTGCAACAAACCCAGGGCTCAGATTCAGATCTCTCTTCTACTGAAGCAAATTCAGGGAGTACTGAAGAGCCTGAATCAGCACCATCAGTCAGTGAAGAACCTTCTGCCAATTCTGGGAATGGAGAGGAACAGCAACTGCAGGAACCACTAGAAGTAGAGAGTGATGAGTCTTCTGACATTACTAGAAATGATCTGGAAAATCAACAGGGGGAAGGAAACGTAGAACAGGATCAAAATGAACCTCCTCCTTCTCCTGACTACCCACCAGGACAACCCCAACAAGTTTATCCATCACAGAATCCCTCTCCTCGTAAGCGTCAACATTTCAGAAGCATAACACAATATCCAGCATTCCTTCATATCTTTGGATTAAGAATTCCAGTTTTTTTTCACCAGTATGGGCATGAATAAATTAGGTAAGATGAATGAGTCAAATTTAATAAATATAATGACCTTGCATCCATATTTATTAAATCATAGTATCCAAATTAGCTAACTGGCAACTTATGGACACAGCATTAACCTCAGCCTCATTTCAAATCTTAACATTCAGACAGTACAAGGTGACTCATCTTTGAGGGTCTAAGACAACCTTGCACAAGAGTAACATAACTCCACAGTTCCTTAAAGCCCCATTGTTTGGGGCTGCAAAGGGATGATTTGGCCTCCCTGGTAGAGCACTTGGTTTGAGATAACCGGTGACCCAACAGGTCTTTTGTTGGCCTGTGAGGTACTGCACATATCATCTCATGCTCCCTGATTCCAGACTCCTCCCACATGTGGCCTACCTCTCCATTAACCTGTGCCTTGGATACAAGTTTGGGTCAAAGTTGCTCCTCCCAGAGAGGTTTTACTTCACCATCCAAGTAGAGGGCATGACTAACAGAGATTTCCATATTCATGAGTTACCTAAAGCCAGGGGTGGGAGCCATAGCTAATTAAGTTATTCCCCCCCCCACACCCAGTTCCTCCCCTTTTCCTCTCCCTATTTAAGCTAACTCTCCCTGGCTTTTAGGGGGGAGGCACGCACATCTAGACTCAACTACCTTGCTTCAACAAAAAACTTCTTAAGCCCACGGACTCTATGTGTCTTCTGAGGCCTGCTGCCAGCAAAGCTTCCACCCTCTGGAACCTTGGACCTTCTTGAGTATGTGGGATCCGCCAGTGTGGAAAGCCACCTGCGACTCTGCTGCCCGCTGGAAAGTCAGCGGATCACTGCCACACGGGTTTGGGGCACCCCAGCGATTTTTTTCCTCACACCATTGCTCTTTATTTTTCGTTTATTTTATTCATTTATTTTGTGACAATAATAACCCTTTGAGTTGACATGGTTTATAGAAGTAGTATTTTGCTGTTTGTGTTCTCAGGACTTTTAGTTGTACACAATTAAACTGCATGGTCTTTCATGATCTGTTTACAGCCTCTCATCTTAATGAATACTTAGGTTATTTTCAGTTAATACAGAGTTAGGTTATTATTAGTTATTCAATTACTCAGGGCACATAGCACTGTAAAATTTTGGAAATTTATTCTGGAACTTTAAAAATCAGAAGTGATGGATGACCAATGTAAGATACTTACTCACATTCATCTGTAAGAAATAGATTAGTTCCATTGTTTTCTTAATGCCTGATGAGTAAACCTGAAAAAATGGGGAAGAAATGAAGGATAGGAAATGGAGGAAGAAGAGGGCGTGGGCTTCCACACTTCTCCTTTCAGGAGTCCCAATAGCAGTTGAGGAACTCCAGCATGTCCTAATTTTCAATAACTTTTCCCTTTTTTTTTCTGTTTCAGAGAGTGCCTGAGAAGATTATTTCCTTCAGACACAGGTCAATGAGTCACTGTCGATTGTATATACTATTTCAATAAAAATTTCAGCATGCAATTTCTGAGTGGTGTTTGTATGTCTTAGAAAGGGAAGGAAGAGTATTTTAGAGCTGTGACAACAACAGAACAACACCTAGACAAACACTCCAGGAACACTTGCAAATATTTCTATCTTTTTTTTTCCTATACACAGATAGCAAAATGAAAACAGTCTATGACCCTGTAACCAGATGATTCTTCCTTGGAGTCTGTAGTACAAATTTATGTTGTAATACATAATTTTAAGCTTTCTTGTTTAGTTTTTTCCAGTTTAAAGGAAACTGGGGAGATGTTTTGAGGGAGTTGAAAACCTGAGTATTTGTAACATTCCCCAGTTAATTCATCACGTTTGTAGTATTCAAGTCCCATGGTGCATTTTCTGTTTCCCCTTTTTTCAATATAAAGTAAATGTTTCCACTTTTCTTTTTTGAATACTTATTTATTTATTATTTATTTATTTTTAACTCCAGATTGTATTCTGCTCCCTGTCAGCACCTGCCCTTGGACTGTTCCACATTCCATACTTCCAATGCCCACCTATCCCCGCCTAGGCCTTTATGAGAATGTCCCCTTCTCCAGCACACCAGAACTCTAAGCTCCCTGAAGCTTTCTGTCTCTTGAGGGTTAGGTGCATCTTCTTTCACTAAACCCACACCTGGCTGTCCTCTGCTGAATATGTGTTCGGGGCCTCATATCAGCTGGTGTAATTCTGCCTAGTTGATGTTCCAGTGTCTGAGAGATCTCATGGGTCCAGGGTAATTGAGAATGCTTGTCTTCCTACAAAGTGGCCCTTCCTCCTCAGCTTCTTGCAGTTTTTCTCCAATTCACCCACAGGTGTTAGTAGCTTCTGTCAATTGGTTGTGTGAAAATATCTGTCTCTGACACTTTTAGTTGCATTTTGTTTCTTTGGAGGGCAGTTATGATAGATCTCATTTTGTGAGCCCTCTATAGCCTCAATAATAGTGTCAGGTCTTGGGGCCTCCTCCCCTTCGGCTCGATCCCGCTTTGGGCCTGTCACTGGACCTTCTTTTCCTCAGTCTCCTCTCTATTCCTCTACTTGAAGCTCTTTAGACAGGAACAATTATGAGTCAGAGTTTTGACTGTGTGATGGCAATTCCATCTCTCACTTGATGCTCTGACTTTCTGTTGAAGGTGAGATCTACAAAGTTCATTCCTTTGAGTCCTGAGGATCTCTCACCTCCAAGGTCACTGTTAAGTTCTGGAGGGTCCCTGAATCCTCCTATCTCCTGAGGTTGCCTGCTTCCCTTCTTTCTGCTGTCCTTTTATTAGCACTACTAAAAATTTAGATAGTATTCAATTATCCAACTGTTACATAAATGATAGATGTGTTATTTTAAATTTAGTTCTAATCATCTGAGTCTGAATAAATTGTAATTGAACTTCATGTTTTAATTCCTAGGACTGTATTCATGTCTCTCCTTTACCTGTAATAAGTGCATTTGAAAGAGAGAAAAAGTCCTTACCATTTGTCCAAAGTATTTCTTACAATTAATTTTTTTCTGATGTTATCCTGCCTGTTGTGTAGGTTCATTTATTTGGGGGATTGATATGAATTTGAAATATATATATATATATATATATATATATATATATATATACACACACACACACACACACACACACACACACACACACACTGGAAGATAGTATCAGATCCCATTACAGATGGGTTTTAAATTGGAATGTGCCTGCTGGGATTTGTGCTCAGAACCTCTGGGAGAGCAATCATTGCTCTTCACCATTTAACCATCTCTCCAGCCAGATGAAATTATTTCTTATTGGCTGCATTTATGATAGGGCCCTATGGAGACCAGGCTCGACTTAAGATCAGCTTAAAACTGTAGACAACCTTCAACTACTTACTTTCATTCCCTTATCTTTTTCTTTTTACCTTTTTTTCCCCATTGTTTTCTCACAAAATATATCCTGACCACAGGCTCTACTCTGTCTTCTTCTTTCAGCTTTCTAACTCTCACCAACCACACTCATTTTATTCCAGAGTCATTGCTTTCCCTACTTATATTCAGAAAAGTGCAGATTCCAGTGATACCAAATAAAAAACAGCATGTTGCAATGAGACTAGGACCAAACTCTCATCTCCTATCAAGGTTGAGTCGGGCAAACAAGTAGGAAGAAAATGGTCTCATAGCAGTCAATAGAGTCAGGATATTTTTCTATAACTCTATTAGGAGTCCCACAAAACCTACAAGGAAAACAACTTCAGTATGTATACAAAAAGGCTTAATGCAGACCAGTGTCGTGTCTGAGGTTATTGTGTCAGTCACTATGAGTCTCTATGAGCTCTGGTAAGTTGATTCTGTGAGCCACATTCTTGTCATGTCCTTGAGGCCTCTACCTGTGGGACTGTAGAAATCCTGGGGTGTTTGGCCACCCACCCCCCAGAACCCAGAGAACTAACAAGGTCTCCATGTAACATTCAGTGGGTCATGTAAGGCACAGGTAGAGGGTGGGAAACAGGTCTCTGCCTCAAGATTTACATATTACCTAAAGGTCCTAGCCCTGCCCCTCTCCCGCTTCCAATATAAGGAAGCCCCTCCTGGCATTTTGTGGGAGAGCACGTCATCCAGATACAACTATCAACATGACCAGTAAAACTTCCATATCTTCAAGTCCACATGTCTCCTGGGTCTCTGGACTCTCTTTGTGTAAGTGGGAAACTCCGGCGGAGAAAGTCCATCCCACACTCCCTGCTCTAGTGGTCCCTCCCTGTTCTCCCTGCTGCAGCGGTCTTTGGGACACTCTCCCTGTTCCAGCAGCCCGCGGAGCTCTCTCCCCTGCAGCGGCAATCCATGCACCCGGGTGCTTGAGTGCTGCCCCATCCCTGCTCCAGGTACCCCCTCCTCCCCTGCGCCACTGCTCCAGGACCCTGTGGCCGCCTGTAGCTTGAGGACAGCCCAAGCCCCACTGCATGGGAGAGATTGAACCATCAGTAGAGAGTGTCGCCAAGTCCCAAGTCCCTGATTCCCTGAGTCCCTGAGTCCGTGAGTCCCGCTGACTAAGCCGCAGTTCCCAGGAGGGCGTCTGCGCATGGGCACACAGGCGTCCCGTATGCCACACGAGTTTTAAACATCTACCTACTTCAATCCTTTTGCATCTTCTGAAGGATTCTGTAGTTGATGAGTAATGTTTGGTTGTGGGTCTCTGCGTCTGCTCCCATCTTTTGCTGGTTGAAGCTTCCATAATGGCTAGTAAGGTAGAATTCTGATTATGAGTAAAGCAGAATATTATTAGAAATCATTTGATCATTTCTTTTTTTTCCAGTATCACATTGTTCTTTTAGAGGACTATTTTCTGCGTAGCATCTGGTTGCTGGCCAAGAGGCATTCTTGGCAATTTTCTCACTAGTGGTATGGGTTTTTTGTTGGATTAGTCACTTGTTGATCAGTACAACAACTTCTGTGCCAATTTTACCCAGGTATATTTTGTAGGCAGGGCAAATTTTAGGTTGACGTTTTTGTGGCTACATTATGGGGTCCCAATCAGTGTACTGGAGGGTTTGACTTATTAGAGAAGATGGCCAATTCAGGCTTTGTATCCCCTGTTAATAGCAATTCTCACCAGGGTCATCTTTGTAGATTCCAGAAAATTTTCATTGGCCTAAGTTTCTGCCTCATTCTGATAAGACTCTCAGTCCCTGAGTTCTTCCCCAGGATGATCTCCCTTGATTCATCTTTCCCTTCCTCATCCTTCATTTTCTCATCCCCTTGTGCCCACAGGTGTAATCAATTCTATTTTATCTTTCCAGGATGATTCATATATCCCCCTTGACCCTTCCTTAACAGTCAAACTCTCTGAGGAATGTGCTCATATTTTATTGGGTTCTGTATTTCTCCAAACCATTTAAGGAAAGTTTAATAGCACAATTTTATAAATTTTATAAAATTTTTATAAATTTTCTTTTTAGGGGTTGAGTCTGTCTTCTTACTTCTTGTATTTATTATTAAAAGGAGGAAAATGTGGGGCATCTTCTGACCTTTGAAAACAGAGGTTTTATGAGATGTGGTCCTAGCATAACTATGGATATGAGCAGGTGAAGTCTTCAGAAGGCAGCAACAAATTAAGCACTGGTAAGAAGTAATTTAAATGGTAATTGAGAGCAAGCATACAACTAAATTTCCCTGAGATATTTTTTTCTGATTAGAGAAGTGGTACATATAGATGAGGCAGTGTGGACACTATACATTATAATCCTACATCATACGATGTCATTTGTCATCATTTCCAAAATTTAAAATCCTTATATTGTAGAATTTGGAATTTTTAAAACAAAAGAACCTATTTCCACAACTACACAAATGAACAGAAAAGCCAATGCAATCAGTTCCTGTAACCTGTTTCACATCTTACCAGAACTAAAGTGTACCTCCCTATGGTATCTTACTTTGCTTTTGTTTGTTGTTACCTCTGCTCCTGTTGTTTATGTTGTTAAATAAGGATCTTGCTACATAGTCATGATTGACTTTAAAATCCTTTGATAGAGAGCAAACTGTGTTCTTAGTGAGTACTGGGATTTGGGGCATGTACCCCTAAGACCAGCATGCAGTTGTTTCTTGTTCTCTCTTTATCTTTCCCTCCTCTCTCCCTCGCTCATTACTGGTCACTTATTTCCTTTGAAACTTTATGTAAGAAATGAAGGTTTGTTCCATATAGATCTACTCTTAGACTTGTATGGTTCTCACCTTATAAAATATTGGCCCTGTTGCAAATAATTTTTTTGTCTAATTTTACTCCCAATTTTCTTTTCAGCTTCATTCACGTTTTGGCATATGTTGGAGTTAATTCTTTCGCTTACCAAGATTTACATTTTTATGATGTTTTGCTTGTTTCCCTTTCTCTATGATTTCAGTTCCATGTCATACTTAACATCATCCAGTACCTAAACATTCATTTGACTTCTTATGTTCAAACCTTGAATGATAAAAGGCTCATCCTGATTAAGACAAGCTTAAGCGTTTTTAAGTTTTACTGCTATTGGAGGCTTGTTAATTTGATCCATTTATAATTTGTACTAAGGAATTTAGAGGAAGCATACATGCTTATCTTCATGACTCAACTTCCTGATTCTTAATCCCACCCCCACCCCCATATAGGGAAAGCAATCTTATGTTTTCATGAGAAAAATATATTTCAGTTGTAGAACATATGCAACTGAAGATAAAAATCATGAGTTTCCACTAGTTAAATTGGTAAAACAAAACTATAATGCAGTGATTAGTTCTAAAATTAATACTACTGATTCACTGAATGGCACTGTCATCTACATCTTACTTTTGATTATTTAAAAACATGTCCTAAATCAGACTCATGAACTAAATGGCCAACCCAGAAACCCTTGACATTTTCTGTGAACCTACATATTTCCTTTGTTATATTTTCCGTTCCGTATTTTGAATCTAATGTTTCCATCTTTTTTCATGCCCCAAATCCAAACTACAAAAGTAAACAACTAGGAGTTATTAATCCAGTGGGGTCCCAGCTGTGCTCACCAAGCACTGGGACCGACAGTAATAAAGAATTGTCCTGAGAACCTGTCTTCACAACAGCTAATAGAGAAGTGAAGCTCAGATTACTTTGCTCACTCCATCTCCAACTAGTAAAGGATGTGAAGTGAGCCCTTTGTCACATCAACACTTGAGAAGCACCCTAGTGCTTCAGAGTCAAAGGAAACTGCTCAGTGAGTTATCTGAATTGGTAAGAGTTGTGGGAAGAGAAACAAAGGTGTAAAAGGTCATGATGAAAGTGTAGCACAAATATTTCAGTCTGACATTTTAAAGGTATTCTGGTTTATGTTGTTCACTGATGGCCAAGTATAACCCTTAATCCACAGTTCTATTTTAGGAGATTAATCTATGGCATTTTGACAATGCATTATACTTGGCAACAGATGTACTCTTCAATTTGCTTTGGATTCCTATCACTTCTGCAGGCTTTAATAAGTATGGTCTAATATCACACTCTCCTGACCAGGAAATATTAGCCTTAAACACAGCACAAAGTCTTAGAGTTGACTACAGTTAGCATTGGCAGAAGGAGTTTTTCTCTCTGCTCATCTTAAACCTAATTGTAGAAATAATTTCATGTCCAAAGCTTTGAGTAATTGAAGACACTTCTTTTCTCAGGTATGCAGCATAATTGTTGACTTGTATGAGCCATTTTATACAAGATTTTCTACACGATACACTTAGAACTGGTCTAGGAGGGTTAAAGAATTGTCACCCATACTCATCTTGTTGATACTTTCATGTAAAACATTAAACAATGAATTCCTTTAATAACTTCTCCCAGTCATTTAGTTCTTTTTCAAGTGTTTAATAACATACACTGTCATCACAAGGTTGTTAAAAATTGTGCTTCTCACACCATGTGTAGTATTTTCCACAGTATTCAGTATCCCTTCAATAAATAGGGACCTTAAAGTTTCCATACTAATTCTGTTTACTGGTTATTTAGAAGTTAAAAGTAGTATTTATGGTCATTATCTGTAAAAAAAATTGTTAATGTTTTGACTGGTAATTTTACCTATCCAGAGAGTATTCTGCTTTAGTACAGGATATATCGATCATATTCACCTGGATTCAAATTTCCTATACTATTATGCTGAAAGCAATTCATAAAATAAGGCAGTAACTGCATTGCTTGGCCAAGGAAGTTGAGTGTTAAATAATCAGAGGCTAAAAAGATGGACTTGCCCTTGCCTGTCCTTGCCTTCCTGTAGTGTGACTTGCATTTGATCTCAACTTAATGCTGGGAAGACAGAACCACTCTCACATTGCTAGATGTCTGGTTTCGGTTTATTTGTTGCCAGGTTGTTTACTGGTAATTTTAAATGTTCTCTACCTTTCAGAATCCTTCATAAACATTTAAATTCTTTGTTAAATGCTTCTAGTCAAATTATCGAAGTTGAAAGAGTTTGTGTCTACCTTCATTTCTATTTGTTTCAATTCCCCATCACCTGTGTGGGAAGTCAGAGGATAACTGGCATATATTAGCTTTCTCCTTTTACTATGTGGGACTCAGGAATTGAAGACACAGCCTTTATGTGGCCTCATCTCATTATTTTGGAAGAACAATGAGAAAGTAGATGCTTTGAATCAGCAAGAGGGGGCATTCTCAGGGATGGAGAAGATCTCTCAGTTCAAGCATCTCCTGGGAAAGAGAGTGTCCTCAGGCTCTACTTGAATTTTTCTTGTTCAGGAACGCTTCCCAGGGTGTTTGCATATGCTCCATGCAATTCCTGATGTAAAGTAGACATCCCTTGTCTGAAAGTTTCCCTTGAGAAGTTCAAGAAAATGGCTGGAATATCCTCTAAATATGTCGAAAAAATTGTATCTTCTGCAGCCAAAGCAAGAGAAGGAGCTGTGCTGAGATATCACCCACTTGTCAAAGATGCTGAGTCTTTATCTGAGATCAAAGCATATATCCCAGAGCAGTTCATGTCACATTCTTCTCTTACTTGTGATATGGTGAACTTTGTTATATTTTATATCTCTTCATTCCCTCAGAGAGACCAGTCCAGAATGTCTTACTTCTCATCCTCATGAAAATGTAGAGTGAATAATTTAGGAACTGTGGAGAAGGCAACAGCTGTTCTGCTTACTTTTGCAAGACATATTTATTTTCTAGAGATCATTATATGGCTGCTTTAAAAAGAGAATTAAGTCAATGAAAAATCACTGCAAAGTGCTTTCTATAATTTAAGTGACTTTATCAAGGGAATACATAATTTAATACATAATTTACTAAATTTCTTACTTTTTAACAAATATCTAAATAAAGATTACAGATATCAGAAGGTTTAAGATGATCAGGACGATTTTCAAGTGTTACTTGATATAATGCTCACTGAAAACATATCTGTATATCTCTATCTTCGTGTTATATCTGCAAGGATATTTCTTCTTGCAAAAGTATTTTGTCAGGGGTCAGAGGAATGCTAGGAATGATGTAGCGTTCGAAAAGTTTTGTCTGATTATTCAGAAAATCTAACCAAATTTATATTTTTATTTATCACAAGTCTTTTCTCCTAAATCACAATCACTGTATTTAGGCTAGAAAATGTACTCTTATGAGTGATATCACTTGTATTTTCTAACACCTAAGTTACACCTATATTTACTTATGTCAGGACAATCCTGATATACATAGGCACTATGATTCTGTCAGTTAAAATCCCATGACCTTAATTTTTAGGCACTGTCTCAGAGATAAAAGTACCCATTTGTGTGAAAGGAGACAGATATACCGTGCAATGAATCTCAGTATAAGAATGTCTTAAAATCATTTTGCATTTGGGATCGAGTAAATTATTACCTTAATAATTATTTTCAAAGGTTAAGCTATGTTTAATTATGGTTTAAAAAATAAATGGGGCCAGACTCTAGGAGTCTTAGTACAACAGTGGATACATTAAAATTAGACTGAACAGCTTCTTTCTTATCTACCCAAAGCCAAGAGGAATGCTACATCCAAGAAAATGACTTATTCCATACAAGAAAATACAAGAGAAGGCCTTCCCCTACAAATACAAACATTAGCTACACTCACCTCAAAACAAAAACCTCTGGTCATCAATATCTCACCATCAATGGAATAAATTTACTAACAAAATGACCTAGGATAATGGAATGGATGTGAGAACATGATCCATCATTGTGCTTCATACAAGAAACACATATTAACAAAAATATAGGTATCCCTCAGAGTAAAGGGTGGTAAAAAGTTTTTCAGGTAAAGAGACCCAGGAAGCAAGCTGGAATAGCCTTTCTAATATTTAATAAAATAAGACACGCATCCAAAAGTATTCAAAAGAGACAGAAAAGGACACTTCATACTTTTCAAAGGCAAAACCTACCAAGACAATATCTCAATTCTGATCTCTGCCCCAAAACCAATGGTACCCACATTTGTAACAGACACAATACTGAAGCTTGCAACACAGCAAACCTCACAAATTAATAGTGGGAGATTTCAACTCCCTACTCTTAGTAACCCACAGGTCATCTAAGCAAAAACTAAATGGAGAAGTTATGAAAATAGCAGACATTATGAATGAAATGTAACTCACAAATATCTGTACAATTTGTCACCCAAACACACAAAAAAGGTCCCTTCTTTTCAACACCTCATGGGTCCTTCTGAAAACTTGACCATATAGTCTGTCACAAAGGAATATCAACATATACAGGAAAATTGAAATAATGCTTTGTATCTTATCAGACCACCACAGACTAAAGATGGACTTCAACAAAAGCAGAAACTGCAGAAAGCAGATACAGTCATGGTAATTGAACAGCTCTCTACTCAATGATATCTGAGTCAGGGAAGAAACAAAGGAAGAAAGTAAAGACTTTCTAAAATTCACATAAAATGAAGGGACAACATACTCAAATTTATGAGACACAATTAAAGCAGTGCTAAGAAGAAAGTACATAGTAATAAGTTCTCAGACCATCATTTCTCCATTTGATGTGTAAATGTATCATGAAACCTTTTTTTTTTTTTAACTTAAGCTTACCTCTCTGGTTAGAATCTAAGGGTCAAAGATGGCCTGGTTATGATGTTTGAGTTGAAGTCATTACTTTTCTATTCCTTCCCATCAAAATGATAGTAAGAATGTTGGACCTTGAAAGGCAGCCTGGTTTTTAGTCGAGCACAGGGTAGAAACCTCCAGTGAACGAGCAGGTGACACTGCAGGATCCCTTGCAAGGGAAGGAAGACATTTTCCTTGCTCCCATGTTCTAGGCCCCTGACATGAGGCCTCAGCCCTCTATAGATTTGTGTCTTTGACTCACATAATGGCAACACACTACTAGCTCCTTTACAGGTACTAATGAACACAAGTCAAGTAGCTTCAAGACAGAATTCCATATTAATGAGGTACCTAAAGGCCAGAAGGGCTTAGCCAATTAAGTTTTCCTTCCCAGATCCTCCACCCTCCAAAACATATCTAACTTCAGGCTGGCCCTGTGAAACTGAGGTATAGTTTCTAATCTACTTCCTGCAATGAAAGCCTTAAATATATGGACTATTTCTCTTTTGTAGTGATCTGCTTTGGGATTCATAGAGAAGATCTTCACCTAAAAGCCTCCATCTAATCACCTCCAGAAGACCTCTCTGCCTTTCTAGCCATGTTGATCACCAACACAAGCATGTCGACCTCCATGACAACCCAAGGAGTCTCCCCACAGGCCATAGCTGGAGCTTCTTTCACTTTCTCCCCCTTTGGTGAATGGGCCTCCACTTTGTTCTTGGGTCTGTCGTGGCTTCCAGTGGTACCTGGGTGCTCAAGAGCCTGAAAAGCAGAAGAGCTAGCTCTGGCTTCCCTGGGACCTCAGATTGGGCTCACCCACCCCTGGTGTGGGGGTCCAATGGTTTCCAATAGCTGGACTCCCTCCCTTCGACAGTGTGGGAGGAGTGCAGTCAAACTTCAAGGTGTCTTGCTTCTTCAAGCTGCACTAGCCCAGTGGCACGGCAGACAAGGGACCCTGGCCCTCCGTTTATCCATCATAAGAAGGCATTGGAGATCCAAGAAAAGGATGAGGAAAAGGAAAAGTATTTAATGGAAGTAAAATGTTTTTTCTTCTTTTATACAAGTAGATTATCCAAATTGGATCTCTTAGAGATAAAATATAGGATTGTTTGAAAAGATAAATGACAAACTGCCCAAAGTTTCAAATGTCCTAAAGGGAAAAGTAACCTTCAATTTCAACCCAGCTTACTAACAACAAGCTGGTCAGATAGCTCAAGATTCTGTTGGAAGTGGGGGAATGGATGTAATTAGTGAATCCCTTATATCCCAAATGCATCTAACTACTTTAAATTAAGAAATGAAATCATTGTTTTGTTTTCCTGTAGCTTCCTTTCATGGCCTGCTTATTTTAGTGAAGTAATGCACATGTTTTTTTATATAATTTGTTTTAATCTTTTGAAACAGAGCCTCAGGTTGCTCAGACTAGGCTCAGTCTCAATGTTTATTAGAGAATGACATTGAATTCATGATGTTCCTTGTTAGGGATGGGATTATAGGAATTAGTAATCATACTTGGTTTCACTCTCCATATTTCAATGTTCATTTTAAAATCTTTTCACCCCTTTCTATCAGTAAACACTTTGTGTCTATTTACATGCTCTCAGGGTTTGAATCTAAGTATAAAATATTTGGGCAAAATTACATACACTGCTTGTTTCATCTTTTAATATTGAACTGTGTACAATGCATCCTGATACAGTTCTTCCTGTAGAGAAAGTGACATTCCTTATGTGACACTCTGCCTCTGAAGAAGTATGATAGGTGTTTATCTCTTTTATCTCTACTGCATCCTGTGTAGAACCTGGCTGGTTGGATCTACTATGTGCTTTGATTATTAAGACATTTTCACAGTTGTTTTCCTTTTATCAGCATTGTCACAGTCCACGCAACCTGACAGCATAGCAGAATCTCTGTAGGAATTAACCTCTTACCCTGGCTGCTTTGTTCCTTCTTTTACATAGTTTCAAGTGTATATTAGTAGCAGCATTTTCTTGATGCATAAAGAGGACATAACCATCTTTCCTTTGTCCTCTAAACTCAAAATCCAGTTATTCTTCAGTTACTTCCCTTCATTCTGCTTTGCTCTCAGCAGTCCTCTCCTCTGTGCCCCAATCACAGTCACAAAGATCCATATCCAAATTCTCATCCCTATACCTCTGCTGAGTTGAGCTCAGAAACAACAGAGTTACTTGGAGCAGGACTACATGAGTCTTGGAGGAGCTTCTGGAATTTCTCTGCAGTACGTGCTGGAGGGCAAAGAAATGCCCCTTAATACATTGAGCAAAGGCATGGCGGCCTAGCAGCTCCACTGATCTCATATCTGACTCAGAAGGATGCCCTAAACATCTTGTTCCTGCTTTGGATATTGGCTCAACATTACACAGTATGGCAGAGGTGTACAGTATGCCATTTCTAGTAGATAAAGTACCCTCTAACTATATTATTAAATCATGTTACTTGTATAATATTGCTGAAGTAATGGTTTCCAAACAATTTATATAATAGATAGAATTTAAATTCTATCAATATGTAAATTTTTGTCACATTTTATAACCTTGAAAGTATTTTAACTGCATTGTGATCATGTAATTAGAGACAAAATTTTATGTATATTTGTGTTCCAAAAGTCATCCTGTAGGCTTATACTAATGATTTAGAATACCCATAAGCAATCCATAATGCAAGTCTCATTTTTAGTCTACACAGATAAATTAAACTTGGTTGAAATCTCTTAATTACTAAGACTCATCATCACTCTCTCTTTATTTGTAATTAACACATTATGTGAGAGCAAAACTCTTGACAATTTTTTCTAAAGGAATTTCTGCATTTTAGCCACTGATGACATCCTATGTGGTATATTTATATAGGTTAAAGTGATATGACTTTTATTATTTGCATTTGAGATAGCATTTATGGAGCTCAGGCCAGCCTTAAGCTTTTTTTGTAACTGTAGAAAAACTTCAACATTTTTCTTTTCCATATATTTGTCTCATATAACACATCTGAACTACAGGCTCCCTTCCTTCTTTCATTGTACTGCCCTTCACTTCAGCCTTTCCCCAGATCCACTGCTCCTCTGTTTTCCTTCAGTCAAGTTCAGGCCTTGCAGTGATATCAAGAGAAAAGGTCTAAATGGGATGCAGTAAATCTAGAAATAAACAGTGATATCAAGGCTGGACTAGGCAGTCTAGTAGGAGGAAAAGCATCCCATGAGCAGGCAAATGAATCAGAAACACACCTACTCCCTCCCTTAGGAGTCTAGGGAGCATCCCACTCTAAACAATAACAGCTATTTTGTTGTAGGCCTAGCTAATGCTCATGTAGGGTCCGGATTGCTGTTTGAGTGTCTGTGAGCCTCTAAGAGTCATGCTAACTAAGTTGATTCTAGGGGCCTGATCTCTGTGTGTCCTTGATCCCTCTATAACCTAAGACCCTTCTACCATTTTTGAGGTGCTGCCAGAGCTCCAGATAATGTTTTTGTGTTGGTTTTTGCATTTGTTATTATCAGCTGGTGGGGAAAGTCTCTGATAAAGAATGATCTAGGCACTGACCTATGAGCACAGTAGGATATCATTAAGAACCACTTCCTTGGCTTTTTCTTTCTTTTTCCTTGTTCTTTCTTTAGTCTTCCTTCCTTCCTTCCTTCCTTCCTCCCTCCCTCCCTCCCTCCCTCCCTCCCTCCCTCCCTCCCTTCCTTCCTTCCTTCCTTCCTTCCTTTATTACTTTATTTCTTTATTTCTTTTCTTCTTACACCAGGTCTTTTGATTTTCTTTTTTTCTTTTATTGTAATTGTTATTCATTTATTTACACTCTAGGTGTTATTGTGTCCCCTATTTACCCTCTGACTGCTCCGCATGCCATACCTCCAACACTCTTTACTTTCTCCATGAGGCTGTCCCCACCCCACCCCTCACCTGACCTGATATCTAAACTCCCTGAGGCCTCTACACTCTTAACACAGACCTGGCAGTCCTTTGTTCTGTATGTGCTGGTGATGTATTATCAACTGGTATATGCTGCCCTTCTTTTTTGGTACAATGTATTAGAGATCTCAGGGATCCAAATTAATTGCAACTGCTAGTTCTCCTACTAGAACCCTTTTCCTCAGCCTCTTCCAGTCTTTCCCCAATTCAACCACAAGGGTTAGCAGCCTCTGCCCATTGGTTGGGTGAAAACATCTACATCTGACTCTTTGAACTGCTTGCTGAGTCTTCTGCAGGTCAGTCATGATAGGTTCCTTTGTGTGAGAGCTCCTTAACCTCAGTAATAGTGTCAGGCCTTGGGGCTCTCCTTGAGCTGGATCCCACTTTGGGCCTGTCACTGGACCTTCTTTTCCTCAGGTTCCTCTCCATATCTAACCTGGTATTTCTTTAAAATAAGAACAATATTGGGTCAGAGTTTTGACTGTGGGATGGCACCCTCTCTCTCATTTGATGCCCTGTCTTCCTGCTAGATGTGGGCTCTATAAGTTTCTTCTCCCTACTGTAGGTCATTTCATCTAAGGTTCCTTCCTTTGAGTCCTGAGTGTCTCTCAGCTTCCAGGTCTCTGGTGAATTCTGGAGGGTTCCTCCAAACTCCAACCTTTCTACGTGGCCTGTTTCATTTTTCTGCTAACCCTCAGGGCTTCAGTCCTTCTCTCTCACCCAATACCAGATCAGGTTCCCCTATTTTTGTTTTTTGTTTTTTTGGCTAATATCCACTTATTAGTGAGTACATACCATGTATGACCTTTTGAGTCTGGGTTCCTTCTTAGGACTCTGAGTCACCTTGTTTCTTGTTCCTTGCCATGCCAGGCAATGTAAGAAATATGCTTCCCCTAGTGGTTTGGGCTTTAAGTAAGGCCAGTCATTTGTCATCCACATCCAGAAAGTGAACCACCACTAACTCAGAGCATCTTAAAGGTAGAACAGTTTGAAGACTGAAGGTGTTCTGCCTTGGTTTGTTGTGTTAGTCCTACTTCTTGGAGACTAGCTTGTTTACATAAGATGCTCAGTTAAGACTACATATCTTCCTTTGTATGTAGACCTCACCAGGCTAACCTTCAAAGGCTCTAGAATATTTCTATTGCACTGTTTTTTCACATTTCTTTCTAAACCTTCAGCCATTTCTGTAGTCTCTCCCATACTCTCTCCATTCTGGCCCTCCCACCCTGAACCAATCCTTTCAGTTCTCATCCCTTTTTGCTCCCTGTGCATTGAACCTTAATTCTCTTGTCTCTGCTTCTGTGGTGCTTGAATGATGCCTGTTCTCTTCCTTTACTGTGCTGGTGTTTCATGTATCCTAGGGAAGCACATGACTGCATGCACATGCCATTGTATTCTCATTGATATGCTGTTTTTCCACATGTGTTAACTTTTTAGATCACGTGTTACGAGGGAATGTGAGAACTTTTTCACCAAGTGAAGGTCAAGAAAACAAAACAGTAACATCAGCAGCAGCAGCAACAACAAAAATCAAGCCTTCTGAGCTCATTTCTCTTCAGTCTTGTTGCACGTGGTTCCACATTTTACTGTCATTTTAATACTTGGCTATAATTCTATAAAAAGTTATGGTTTTCCAAGGTTAATATAGCGTGATTTCCTATATCTTTTGAGGTCTTGGCTTCGTGCTCTTAGGTTCTCTGAATTTTTAAAACATACACACACACACAAGCACAGAAAGAAAATTTAAGAGACAACCTCTGATTGCTTTAAAGGACAACACATTTTAGGGAAGGTGGCCCAGAATAAGGATGTGAAGCCAGCAGAGTGTACAACTTCTGACAACACCTAGTAGATTAACCTAACTGAGAAATATTTTGGACAGCAATGTACAAGGGGCTGCGCTATGAATTTCAGCATGAGAATTTCACTATTAAGAATTTCACAATTTAATGCTGGGTAGAATAATATTATCCACACTTGAAACAGTGCTAAAACAACACATGACATCATCACAGCATTAGGAACTATTTTTCATCACATCATTTCCCAAGCTCCAGCACCCTGTGGTGACACAATTTGGAGTCTACTGAACAGAAGGACATGTTCAACCTACAACACAAAGGAACAGGAAGGACCAAGGCAAACATTTTCTCTAAGCACTTCCAGACCATATCAGGACTAAAATGTTCCTCTGTCTGTCTTTGTGTTGTTTTGTTTGAGTCAGGGTTTCACTGCTAGACCTGGCTGACCTACCATAACTTATATGTAGTATAAGCACATATGAGTAACGGTGCCATATTTTTCTTCCGTGTCATTTTCTTTCTGGTACCCTGCCTCCTTAAATGTTTCTCTCTCTCCCTCCTTCTATCACCAGCCTTTCCTCTGTAATTTTTGTTAAGAAAGGACTCTCCTCCCAACAAAAAACATCATAGAACTGAATGTCACACACTGTTCAGGTAAGTGACACTGTTGTAAAATATATTAAAATTATTTACTTCTATTTCCAATTTCCTATTTTGTCAAGTTTATATTTTCAAATTTTTAGAATTATATTTTTACCTGTGAAGATTTATATTTTTCTATGTTCTTATGGATCTTTCCGTTCCCTGTATTTTCCTCCTCTATGCCACACTGGGCATCACCCTGTATCTAATTATTCTTTAAGCTTCTTGTATTAGGACTTCAAATCAAGAAACACACCCTGATTAAAAAAAAGATTGAATGATCTTAAACTTTTATTTCTACTTCAGACTACTTAATTTTATTAGTTTAAACAATTTCCCAGAGTACATATGGGTATATGTGTTACTGAACTTCCAGATTTTCACCCTTTCCCAATTTGAGAAAACTAATTCTATATTTTCATTGGAAAATTTTTTTAGTCATATAATTTATAATCTGAAGGAAAAATGAGTTCGCCTTTAGTGAAGTAATGCAAAACACATACTAAAGTGAAGGGATTAAGTATAAAATGAGCATGGAATAATGGAAAGACATTGGTACTGAATCTTGTCTTTTGAGTATTTAAAGATATCATGTTATAGTCAGTGTTCATCTCGACAAAAACATCCAGAAACTCCTGGGACATTATTCCATGAACCAACCTAATACTATTACCCTGAATCCAAAGCGTAGCAACCAAGAGCTGTGATTTAGAAACTCACTGTGTTCCCATCTGTGCACAGGCTGTTGTAGGAGCCAGAAAAATTAATGAATTGGCCTAAATCACAGAAGAAACAGACTTCAGCTGAGCAAATGGAGAACCAGTGACAGTAGAGGATATATCTCTGAGTTCACTCCATCTTCACCTAGCTCAGGGTCTGAAGCGAGGCTGCTGCTGTATGAATGTCTGCAATGGATTCCTTAATGAAGAAAAACTCCTTAATGGATTATCAAAATTGACCAGAGGTGGAAGAGGAGCAAAAACAAAAAGTTCAGTAGAAAAGTAGAGGCCACTGGCACAGGCAGGACAGTTTAGTAAAAAAACATTTTTTTAAAATTTATTAAAACTTATTTTCACACATATGATTTCTCAGAAGATAGATTACAGTTTTTAGTCAAAGATACTACATGACAGTAAAACTGTAGACATGTAGTGCTGACCAAGAGAACATGGGAGATCTTCAGGTTAGAAATAACGTAGAGAGAAGGACTGAAGGAGAGATCCAGGGTGACTTGCTGATGTAATGTGGATGACTTTGGATGTGGCAGCACTGAGGAAATCATCACAATACATTGTTTCCTGGTTCTCAAAATAGAGCATGTGAGTTTGCTAAACATCACTGAGCTCAATTCCTTCCCAGGTTTTTTCCATTCTCACGGAAAGTGAAGTGTTTAATGTAACATGAAATAGAAATATGAAATATGAACTCACTGGAAGTAAGTAATAAAGATAGAACTCAGAAAAAAGCTGATAGAGAAAACTGAGACAGGATGACTGGGGTTGAGGCAGGGAGTACCATGCAGCTGGCATTTTATGAACTAGGGCTAGGAAAGTCCTCTGTCATTTGACTTATAAATGAATTTCAAACATAATATATCTCCGTGTTATTAATTTGCACTCTTCCCCCCTTCTCTTTTGTGTATTAGGTTCCTATAACTATCAAACACAAAACAAAACAACAAGACAAAAGCAAAATAAACAAGAAAAGTGAATAAAGAAATCCTCAGAATCCCACAGATTCGAAGAATTAAAAGCAGAGTCTTCTCTTCACTTGGATGTGGGCTCTAATGTCAGGATTACTTTGTCATTATATTCTGATTTTACAGAGACCTCAGTGCTGAGGATCTAGAGTGATGTTTCTCTCTGTTTTTCTCTATGCTTGTGCTTCCCTACTCTTTTGTCAGATGTCTGTGTCTTAAAAGGACCATTTAGAACAGGTTATGGCACCGTTAAAAGTCTTATATTTTATTACTCATCCATAACTCTGCTACCAAATGTAGTAAACATTTCATACATACCATTTCACTTTTTAAAACTTGTCTCCATTAGTCACAATTATTTTTACCAGTTATAAAGTCATTTTAGTGCTATTTAAAGCTACATATCACATATATGGACTTTGTGCAAGTAGATTTGTTATTTCCTTAGAAATACATCCTAGATTAGATCACATTTAAAATCTGTACTTTCTGTCCATTTCCAGAAAAACAATTTCTCACCAACAGGATGTTAGTTCTCAGTCATCCCTTCACTGACTTCTCTTATGGGTTCCCCCCACAAGAGCCAGAGTGAATCTTTGTACTCAAAATTAGATCAAGTTTGGTTCTTGATGAAACCAATAATTCAAATGTACTGGATGTAAGTTGTAAACTTCAAACATTAGTTTTGCAGAGGATGACATGTACCTCAGTTTTGGCAGATATATTTGCACTTCAAATATATCAAAAATACAGATTCTACTGCATATGTCAAACCACTACTCCCATGTGTGGTCGGAAACTGAAGTGAGGTTTACTGGGTGAGAAGTGATAGAGCAGCTCAGCCTGTTCTGGAAGTGAGTGAATTGCACCAGGTCCTGCTGCCTCAGGAAGTAGTTGTGTTTAAATTCATTGACTAAGTATTTTGGAGATGTCAGTAACAATCTCTCTCAGAATTTAACTGCCATGTTTGGACATGGAATGCATAAGATGGATATAAATGTTCAAGGTCATTTTTGAATACATAGTGTCCAGCTGTACCACATAAGAGCTTGTCTCAGGAACACAAGCAAGCATGAAAGCAAGCAAAGATCAAACAAAAATAGACAGGAAAGGGGGCATTATATTAGGTTCCAGCAG
Source organism: Grammomys surdaster (assembly GCF_004785775.1). Taxonomy (NCBI): domain Eukaryota; kingdom Metazoa; phylum Chordata; class Mammalia; order Rodentia; family Muridae; genus Grammomys; species Grammomys surdaster. The sequence continues at coordinate 7,626,286 of NW_021604792.1, forward strand.
GAATCAGGTACTTAGTAACTGTTATCCCAAGCATAGAGAGAAGAGTTGTGCATGAAAATCCATCCTCATATGTAGAGCTATTGGCAGTTCCTAACATCTTGGAAAGGAAGGAATCATTTTCTCAAAGAGTGTAGCCTTTGATAAGTTACTATTCAGCATTAGAAAACTAAAGATCTGGAAATATTTCCACAGCACAAAATGGACTTGATTCCCCCCCTCACACACACACACACAAACACACATACACACACATATGCAAATATAAGAAATGGAAGATTATTAGTAAAACGAATGGAGGAAGATAGTTTCAGAGATGAATATGAGAAAAATACAGTGGTATATTTGTGTATACATTTCACTAAAAAAGCCATTAATTTTATGATTAATATCACTAAGTTAAAAACATCATAAAAACAAAACATTTATGATATTTTCAGGATTATGTTTAGAAATGGCTACCACCAACTTAAGCTGAATAATTTAGCCCTGTACCAGTTTACAAGCAGGTGGGCTTATTATGTTTAAATAAAGAGCACATAAACTTATCAAACTATTATAATTGGCTGTAATGTATGGAAATTAGAACAGAAAGTGGATAGTTTCATCAAAGATGAAACTTTATTCTATAAGTTTATGGATTTTTCAATTAAAAATAAGCTGCATAAATAAATAATTACAATAAATATTATAAAATTAAAGCAGAACAAAAAGTTATGCGTTGTAATGTAAAAGTGATAATTTCCCATTCTTCATTCCCATCTTCCTCCATAAGACCTTTGTTTCTCAAGTCTTTTTTTCTCAAGTCTTTTTTAATCTAATTTCTCTGTGTCCCTATCAGAGATGATATTATGCTTTTATGATACATAGCCATCTCCCTTCACTACTGACACCAAAAGGTCAGGTAAGTGATTGGAGCTGAGCCAAATTTGGTATAAGATACCTTTGTGTTGCAAGACAGTTAGTCAAGATCAAGGATGGCTTCCACCATGATCACTGGTTCCAGGAGTGCAGTCTAGGGGGGCACCCAGTATGTTTCTTCCCTCTGCTTACTCTGTAATATTCCCACTTGAAGTTCTCAATGGAGTACTGATTAATACAGGCAGCTGCTTTTACTGACTCATTTGGATTATCTGAGAAAATTATGAACAGGCAATGGCAGGTTTAATAAAACAAATAAAAGGAGAGTAAGAACCAGCAGACTGTTTATGCAAAGAGGGGTCACTGCATACAGAATACTTTGTGTCTCAAAATTCAAAATGCAAATAAGGATAAAAAGGTATTATTGCCAACTTCAATGGAAGGCTAAATACAAGGATTATTCAAATTATGTGTGATATATGGGGGAAATTCAATTAATTCAGGAGAAAGAATATCAGCAAACTATTTTTACAATGAAAGTATAGAATAAAAAGAATTAGGATTTGGCAGAAAATCCTCAGTATTAATAATCAGTTAGAAGTTATCACAGGAGTGGGCTATCAGATAGTCCATGGACCATAAACACCATTCCTTTTTAGGAACTGTATACAACATCTAAGTATATATGTAATTGTCATATATAGTGAAACTTAGTAAAAATACTTCTTAAAAGGAAGAACTCCCAAACTCAGCTTTATGAAAATTGCCAGAGAAGGTAGGAATCAGAACTCACAACATAAAACACATGTGAATTCACACCACAGTCTAAATACCTCTGGTGTTTTTTGACCATTTTTACTCTACCAATGTATAGTATCTTGGTGAGAATCGGAAGGTTTTAGACTATGTAGTCTTTATTAGCAAGACATCTCTACCTCGAAGAAAACCTTTTGAGACTGAGAAAGCCTTTGTGTGCCAGAGAACACAGTAGCTGCTAATGACAATGAAGTATACTTCTACATTAGAGGCCAGTGCAGGAATCACAACCATATAGACAAACAAATCATTATATGTCTCAGAAAAGAGCACACACATTATGATTGATGGAGGTCTGGCTACAGTAATCATCAGATACCCACACAAGTTTACACATTGCAGTGAAAGTACCTTGTGTATGTTTTGGATGTGTATTTTTTGGATGTGTATTTGGATGTGTATTTTTTAATCTTTCAATTAAAAATCTTAAGACCTAAAGGAAATGGTAGAATAAGAGGTAATTTCTTTCAAAGCAGAAAGAATTCTAGGACAGAGCAAGTCATTGGGGATTTACCTGGGAAGATGTGATGATGAGACAGTTAGATGGTACCTGTACACTGGTACCATGTGGCAGGATGTATATTAGAATAAATGAGTAATATTAAGTTATTATTTAGTTGGACAATAACCTAGATATATTTGTGGCCAATGTATTTCTAAATGTATTTTAAGTGTAAGTTTTAATTCTTATAGTGTCAATCTGGAAGAAAGAACTATAACTAATATCTACAAATGTCAGCCAATTTAGGCATAAAATTAAAACTGATTTGATAAATATTCTAAGTACAAAACACAAAGCATAAACTGTTCTGAATGAAAAAAAAAACAGCTTTAAAGCACTGTCTTTTTAGTAAAAGAGAATGGAAAAAAGATGGTGCTTTAAAAGTTTTTAAAAGAAGGACAGAACAGCCTGCTGTTAGGAAGAATGGAGGTCTGTCAGTAGCACATAGGGAGCAGGAATGCAGGCCAACCAGCCGTGGGCTCTATAACCCAGTTCATGTCAAGGTAACTAAGGCATAAAGCTGTGCACACAGAGGCTGAGTATCAGTGCTGAGAGAGAAGGATGGGGCTGCAGAGCTCCTGTCAGAGGGTTGGAAATGAATGTAAACTCTACAGTCCCTTCTTGCAAATGACACATTACCTTCTTGGAGTGGGTAATCGAGAGAGGCTCTTGCCTAACCAAACAAGACAGGACTCATGGGCTTGAGATTGTTGGCAGGCATGAGGCCCAGATGGCAGGTCATGATTGTTTACAAACTGTACTGCTGAGTAGCTTTTTGACTCTCAGAAAGTAGTACAATCAGGGTGAAATCCTCTGAAGATAGATACAGCCACATAAAATGAGAGCCTAAAATCCAAATTGATACATTTTGTCTTTAAAAGTACTATGTAGTTTTTTCGCTTAATAATCATTAGGAATGTCCATAATCATTTAAAAAGTAAATACACATAAATCTTAAATGAAAAAATTTGGATATAGCTCTATTTATCCACATAAGGTATGTTTTTGATTTACAAATACAAATTTCAAGTACTTTTAAAAGCTGCTGTAATGATCAGTTATGGAGAAATGAAAAATACAAATAGTCCGATATTCTAACTCTTGGTTATATTATATATAAACTAGTTTAGTTAATTATATTACGATGTTTTAAGGATATTCAGATAGTAAAGAGACAAGAATAATGGTTGAAAATGCATATGTGTTTTAAATAGCTCATTAGTCTTCAAATCCCAGAGATTCATTTAATATGGATTCATTTATTATTAAAGGTTTTTATTTGATCATGAGACAGCTCTATTCCTGACAGAACTCCCATTCCACTTCAAAGAAGATGCTCAGCATCAACAACCTCCATATGAAATTGCATCAATGTTGGCAAGTTAGCCAATAAGCAAAGAAAATGTTCATGCTTCATCTTCAGAAAACTTTCTGTCCAGAAAAGACAAGGAGATGCAGGGAAGTCAACTGTTAAGGTTTGCCAAGACAGGGTTAGCAAGTGCATCATAATTTCTGCTTCATATAAGTCTGTCAGATCTATTGGGCCAGAATAATAGAGACAATTCTGGAAAACTCTTTAGGCAGCCAACTATGCGTATCTTTTTTGGTTGTTTGTTTTTAATTTATTTGTTAAAGTACTTTTTTTTTATTTACATTCCAAATGTTGCCCCTTCTTGTTCACCCCTTCCAGAGTTCCTCATCCCATTATTCCTTTCCTTTGCCTCTTAGAGGGTATGCCCCACCAGACACCCTTACACACCATTCTACCTTCACTTCAGCCCTAACTGCATGCTCCTTACCTGGGCATAAAGTTCCTGTAGTAGTCTCCAACATATGTGCCTGGGGATTATGGACCAGCCAATGTCACTCTTTGGTTTGTGGCTTGGACTCTGGAAACCTTGAGGGGTCCAAGTTAGTTGATTCTGTTGTTCTTCATATGGGGTTGCCATCCCCTTCAGCTTTGTCAATCCTTCTAATTCTTCCATAATAGTCCCCCAGCTCAATCCAATTGTTGGCTGCAAGTAGCTTTGTCTGTGTTTATCATCTTCTGGTAGTTTGGCTAAGGGCACCACCCATTAAGTCGTGAGAGTCTTTCCCATCCCAGGTCTCTGGAACTTTCTATAGGTTCTACCTCCTTCTACAACACCACACAGATGTATATTTCTATTTATTCTCCTCATCCTCTGGACTTCTGTTCTGTCACCACCCCCATACCTGATCCTGCCCACTTTCCCGTTCCCTTCTTCTACTGAGATCTCTCCCTCCCTCTGCTTCCTTTGATTGTTTTGTTCCCCCTTCTACATGAACATCCTCAGTTTTGCCTTCATTTTTTTTTAACATGGTCTGTGAGTTGTGTAATGTTTATTCTGTACTTTTTGTTTAATATCCACTTATCCAGGAGTATATACTGTGCATGTCCTTTGATTCTGTGTTACCTCTCTCAGGATGATATTTTATAGTTACACCCATTTGCCTGGAAATTATATCCTCATTTTTAATAGCTGAAAAATATTTTATTATGTAAATGAACTAAATTTTGTATCCATTCTTCCATTGAGCTATATCTTCTATTGGAAGTTTTTTACAGCTTCTGGCAATTATTAGTAAGTCTTCTATGAAGAGAGTGTCACACATATCCTTGTGGTATGGTGAAGTATATTTTGGGTATATGGCCAGGAGTTGTATATCTACATCTTGAGGGAGAAATATTTCCAATTTCCTGAGATAACGCCAAATTGAATTCCATTGTGATTGTACCAGTTTGCTATCCCATTTGTGAAGTAGGAGTGTTTCTCTTTCTCCACATCCTTGCTATTATGTGCTGTCACTTCTGTTTTTTATGTTAGCCATCCTGATTTGTCTATAGTTGAATCTCAGGGTACTTTTGTTTTGCTCTTTCTTGATGACTAAGGATGTTGAACATCTCATTAAGTGATTCCCATTCATTTAGCATTCGTCTGTTGAGATTTCACTTTTTGGCCTTTTGCAGCTTTTTAAAAATAGAATAATTTGATGTTCTATATTCTAACTTCTTGAATTCTTTACATATTTTGAATATTAGGTATTTGTCAGATATAGGTTTAGTGAAGTTTTTTTTCCAATTGTTAGGGCAACAAGTCACTCACAAAGCATTCTACCAAATTTTTCCTGCCTAGAAAAAATGTAGGCAGAGTGGATGAAGTAGTGACTGAGGAAATAGACAACCAATACCTAGTCCAACTTGAACCCCATCCCATGTGCAAGCAACAGTTCCTAACATTATTGATGATACTCTGGTATTCTTGCAGACAGAAGCATGTTGTCTTTTGAAAGGCTGCACCCAACAACTGACTCAGACAAATCCAGACATTCTCAACAAACAGTGAATGGAGCTTGGGGTCTCTTAAAGAAGACGAGAAGGAAAGATTGTGGACCCATCAGAGGTAGGAAATCCATAGGAAGACTAATAGATTCAACTGACCTGTACCATTGGGGCTGTCAGAGTCTAATGTACCAACCAAAATACATACAGGTGCTGGACCTAGCCCTCCCCCTGACATATGTAACAGATATGCAGCTTGGTCTTTAATTGGGACAGGGTTTTTTTTTTAAAGCTGTTGCCTTCATTTGAGATATATTCTTCTATTTGGGCTCTTTTTTAAATCCTCAATGAAATAAGAAGAACTGAACTTTGCAAAAACTTGAACATCCAGGATAGAGTACATACAGGGAGGCCTTCACCCACCAAAGGGCAAGATGAGGTGGGGCATATAGAGAGGATTGTGGGAGGATGTAACCAACAAGGGACAGTGACTGGGATATAAAGTGAATAAGTAAAAAATAAATAAAAGAAGTTAAAAAGAAAAAGGTATGATGCTCATGTCTTTATCTGGGACTCTTTCTTTAAGAGAAACTGGGAAGGTAAAAAGTAAGTTGCAAATCCTCAGCAGTTCTCATATTTCTGCTATTAACCAGCATGTTTTATATGTGTCTAGCAACAGTTTGCCATTTCTTTTCCATTTCATGCATCCAAAAAATGTGTGTAATACTTTCTAAATATTAATTAAAACATTCCTTAAAAGTCAATACTTAATTATCCAACTATTTCATAATGCTAAATATTTTATTTCAATCTTAGATTCATTGTTATTAATCTAAATCAATTACAGTTAGTTTACATTTCTTAATTGCTGAAGCCTTTAATTTGTCTCTCTTTACTTGTAATTAATGCACTGATGGAGAGCAGAATCGTTCACCACGCGTTCTGAAGTATTTCCTCCAGTTTAGTTACTGCTCATGTTGTCTTTTATTGATTGTATCAGATGATTTGCCCTTTGATGGGAAACAGAAATGAAAGGTTGATTTGCTTTCAAGTAATTTTAAAGTTATTTTGTTTATATTTTGATATAATATTCCTCTACCTCTTCTCCTCCCAGGTTCTCCCTCTCATCTCTCTCCCACCCATCCTCTCACCTCATTTTTCTCCACAGAAATTGGAGAGCTCCAATTGATATCAATCAATCTTACATCTCAGGCTTCAATAAGACTGGATACATATTTTCATGTTGAAGCTAAATAAGCCATCCATTTATTGGAAAGAAATTATAAAGCAGGCAAGACAGTCATAGACAGGCCCTGCTCCTGCTGATTGAAGTCCCATATGAAGACCAAGCTATACAACTGTCACATATGAGCAGAGGACAGAGGTGAGTTCTATGCATTTTCTCTAGTAGGAAGTTCAGTCTGTTTGTACCCATGGGTCCAGGTTAGGTGATTCTATAGAATTTCATATGTCTTTAAGACATCTTGCTCTTTAAGTTACTCCTTTTCTTCTTCCATAGGATTTCACAAGCTCCACCTAATATTTGGCTGTGGGTCTCTGTGATTCTGTTTCCATTAGTTACAGTGTAAAGCTTCTTTTATGACAGTTAGGCTAGACTCCTGTCTGCAAGTGTTGGGAGCCGACTCTTAGCCGAAAGTGGCTATCATCTTTACAGCCATCTTGAGCCATATACCCTGACAAGAGACTTGTTTCAACAGCCTGCAATAGCTGAGCGCACTCTGATAAACATCTTGTTATACTGTTTAGTGCCCCCAGCTGCCAGGTGTTCCTGGTATCCATGGCTACAAGGCACGTGACGTAGTGGCTTCAGTTGAGATTGTCCACGAGGGCAAGTCACGTGGTAAAGGGTATAAATACCCAGGATTTCCTTTCTATCCAGTAGTAGGATATAGAGGTAGAGTGAGGAGTAGGAGGTAGAAAGTAGGAGGTAGTAAGTAGTAGGAGGTAGTAAGTAGTAAGTAAGAAGGGGGGAGGAAGGAGTGAGAAAGTGAGAGGTGTCAGGAGACTGAAGGAGTGAGAATATAGTAAGAAGAGAGGAGAATAAAGAAGAGACTTGAAGAGATGCCACCGGACTCTGTCTTGTATCTATCTTTTGCGTCTCTCGCCCCTTTTTTCCCCTTCCTCCGTCCCCACTCTCTCTCTTGCTAGACCCTGACCTGCCGACCGGAGCAGCAGAACCGGCCGGCCTTTACAAAGTAGCAGAACCTGACGGCCGTTACAAAAGAAACGGCAGCTACATGCAAGTATATCAGTTTATTATTGGAAGGGGTGAATTTCCTCCCATGTCATCAGTCTCAAGCTTGGCCACTCATTTTTTGGCCCTTCCCACAATTTTTGCTCCAACTTTGTGCCTGTACATTTTATGGCTGGTGTGGTGTGTCAATTCCTCCAATGGAAATCTTGACTGGTTGTAAGCAAAGGCTGTTGCAAGTTCCATATTCCCCATTATAAGAAATCGTAGCCAGGGTTACACTCATAGCATCTTGGGAGCTACTTACAGAATAGGAAATGATCTATAACCCTGCACCCAATAGAAGAGGAAAATCTAACGTATATTATGAACTGAAGAAAGTAGACTTCAGCAAATTAGTTTAAAAATGGGATACGTATCTAAAGAAAAATTCTTGACAGAGGAATTCCTACTGGCTGAGAAGCTCTTAAGGAAATGAAAGAAATATCCCCATCTTTATTAATCAGTGAAATACCAATAAAAACAACTCTCAGATTCCACCCTATACCTCTTAGAACGACTAAGATAAAATTTGAGCTGACAACTCATATTAGGAAGAATGTGGAGCAAGGAAACTGTACACATATTGTTGGTGGGAATCCAAAACTGTGCAATCAATTGGGAATAGTTCTACTTCATGACCTATCTGGACCATTCCTGGGCTTCACAAACAGATACTTTACCTTACCACGAGGACTGCTGAACATTTATGTTGATAGTAATTCCATCCATAATATCTAGAAATTGAAATAACCCAGAATGAAAATGCATAAGGAAAATGTTTAAGTTTATGCAATGTTATTTTAGTAAGCTATTAAAAATTTTGATGTCATCTTTTAAGATTATAGATTACAGATCCATGTGAGAGCTCTTCTCCCTTCAGACACCGAAGCACATGGCTCTAAAAGTCAACATCCACATTTTAATGTGTTCTGGATTCCTGCATATAATTCTGCCAAGAATCTGTTCTTCATATTGAATATAGGGTTGTTTTGTAATTTTTCTCTTTTGTGGACTTGTTTCTGAATTCTTGTTAGTTTCATGTATTCTGAAAAGACGGAAACACAAGGGACAGTACTTACCTCTTGAAACCTCTGCCCTTTTGTTAAAGATGGCATCAGCATAATGGTGTGTAGCCCTGCTGCTGGCAGCAGCTACTCAGTCCTTAAGAGAAGTAATTTGAACAAGAATTTTAAAAATCCCTGTGCAGTTAGTTAGGAGGTTAGAATTTCACTCTGAAATTTAATGTTGAACATAATGATGGACAGTCCAGTCAGTGCTAACACAATGCACTGCGATATTGCAGCAGTAGAGATTACTTGTCTTCATTTTTGAAGCTCCAATATTCTGCTCTGGCACAATTTGGAGTCATCAAAACAAGAAGATATTTTTACCCAACTATGAAAATGAACAGAAGAACCAAGGCAATCAGTTCCTGTGAACACTTCCAGGCCTTATCAAGATGGAAGTCCCTCTCTCTCTTTCACTTGTTTACTCTCTCTCTTTCTCCTTCTCTCCCATTTTCTTTCCTTTCTTCATCCCTCTATTCCTCCTACCCTACCTTTGTACATTTAGGTAAGAAAAGAATGCTTCTTCCAAAGAGAACCATTTTCAGAAATGAATGTCTCTTTCCCTACACAACTGTGACACTGCTACAAAACATGTTTCATTTGTTTTTTCACTTCCAGTTTTTTATTTTGATGACTTTAGTTTTTTTTGCATATTGGTTAGAGTAATTTCTTTTCAACATGAAGATTTACATTTTCTATGATCTTTGCCTCTATATCTTTCATTATAATTTCTTGTTCCATGTCATATATGACAAATATCATCCTGTCCCTAAACATTTTTAAGGCTTATTTTGTTAAAAAGGAAAATGATAAGAAACACACCATGATGAAGACAAGATTAAATGCCATTTAAGTTTTAATTATATTGGAATTTAGGTAATTATATTGATTTAAAAATCATTATTCAGTTATTTTCATAAAACGTTCATTAGGATATGTGTAACTGTTTTTCTAGCCTTTTTTCAAGTCTGAAGAAAATAATTTATGTTTTCATCAGAAACAGATATTTTCATTTTTTATTACTTAAGTTACTGGATAAAGGTTAGGCTTAAGGTTGGTGTTAAAATAGGTAAAATGTGAACTACAGTGAAGTAAATTCTATTAAGTATAAAAGTACAGCTGATGAAATTACCTGTAGGCACTGGCATTGATCTTATTTTTCATTTAAAATTTTCACTTAAATCTAACTGAACATACAGACAACAAACCTAGAAAAACTTGGGAATATTGTCCATTAACCTACATACTAGGATTACTTTTAATCCAAAGAACAATTGCCAATTTCTGGGAGTCAGAGAACCAGCATGTTCTCAACTATGCACAAATCAGTCAAATCGAATTAATGTTATATGTGTAAGAACATTGGGAAACAGAAAGTTGGCTTAGTTACATACAAACAAACAAAAATACATGCAGAGAGACAGAGACAGACAGACAGACAGAGAGAGAGAGAGAGAGAGAGAGAGAGAGAGAGAGAGAGGTGAGTAGAGAGAAAATCATTCATATGTATGGCAAGATTGGCATTTGAAATAATTGAGAAAATTTGTGTCAGGGATGCTCATGAGAAAAGTGCAGTAATGTGTATGGATCAATATATCCTAAGAAAAGGCATTATATTTGAATGAATAAAAAGGCAAAGTAAAAAGTATAGGAAAAAATGAATAAAATTTTGATGTTTTTAGGAAAGTGTTAGAGACAGACATCACCAATATAAGCTAAAGAATCTTTCTTTAGAGCAGTGTACGTGCAGGAGGACTTGGTGACTTTCAATGAAACAAAACTCAAAATTAAAAAAAATACTCCTAGTTGGGTGAAAGTATGGAAATGGAGGAGGGACTGGAGCGTAAATTTGATCAAACTCCGTTATACACATGGATTGACTTCTTGAACAGAAAAAATATCTATAAATAAACAATTTCATTCAATATTATAAATTGAAAGTCGAACAAAATGTTTAAGATGTGTAGAACTTCAAGCTAATACCAGTCCATTCTTCATCCCCACTTTCCTCCCTAATACCTTTGCTTGTCAACTCTTCTGTAATCTGATTTTTGTTTCCATTGAGATCAGAGGTGATATTTTTTCTTTCATGATACATTGCACTCTACACACATTGCTAACTCTGAAGGAAGTCAAGAAATGGTTCTGAATTGAATGACTTTGAACAGAAGGTATCACTGTTTTGTAGGACATGTTGCTAAGGTACAGACTAGCTTCCTACAGGACTTCTGCTTCCAAGATTAGAGTATAAACATACAGCCTACTTCTTTGTTATGTTGTTTCTTTCTCTGTTTTCCATTGAAGCCTTCCTAAGCCTCCCAATGAACATCACTAAGGCCATTCTCTCTGTAAATCTAGTATAAGGAGAAATCACAGAGGTTCCTTGCATTCAAATGAAGAAATTCCCAGGTCTATGTAGTTTCTCTTTCTCCCTTAAAGCCCTTAAGTGTAGAGAGAAGTATGAAGTTATAATTGCAATAGATTTGCCAAGTGCTAGAATTTTCACTTCATAATAAACATTCATTATGACATGAGAATGCATAAATATTAGAATGTAGTTAGAGACTGTACTGCTTCAGGAGAATAGGAGGAATTGATTTTCTTCATGAAGATTGTTGACTGCTTTCATTCCTTAGCAAGCTTCACAGAAGCTTTAGGATTCTATGGGATGTTGGTTTCAGAATGGAGGTTTCCAGTATGGTTCCAGCTTTATTCTTCCATATCATATGTTCAAAGTATGTAGTGTCTTCTATAATTTTTTTCTTTCCCTGAAGCTCTACAATGGAACCAAAAGAATTAGAGTAGCTGATATTGCTTTGTCTCTGTCTTGAGATAACCTTTCTAAGGGAATTTTCCCATGTCTGGTTTTCTGGTTTTTGTTAGGTAGTTTATGCTCCTCATGGGGAGCATTCTCAACCAAGTAGTTTAATGTTTTAACATGTACCTGTGCTTTAACTGATACATATATATTTATGTATTCTAGATGTTTCAAGTAAAAATAAAACATATGTTTATCTATTGTTTTTGAAACATATTTAGTGTTATTTAAACTTCTTTCTTTTCAGCACCTCTGTATTCTCCTTCTGACCAGATAATTTCTTTCCATTTTTACCCACTTTTTCTCATAGCATCTTTTTTTCCCCCTTTATCACTGCCTTTATTTTATCATTTCCTTCTGTAGAGCTTCTTTTTCTCCACCCCATATTTGGTATCTTTACTTCCATGTTACATATTCAAGTCTAAGAATTCACAGCTATGATCTATAAACAAAATAGAACATGGAGCATTTGCCTTTCTGTGTCCAGGGAATTTTACTCATAATAATTTTTTCTAGGTCCATTTGTTTACCAACTAAATCTTTGAGAAATAGCTGTGGCTTTCATCAAAATGGCAAAAAATATGGTCAACTTGTAAATTAAAAATGAATTTTTACATATACCAATTCCAATATGCTGAGAAAGCAAACATTGGAACAGTCATATTCACAACATCATTAAAATCTATGTGTTAGGAAACCTAACCAAAAATGTAAAAAACTGTCTGTACTGAAAGACACAAATCACTGAAGAAAAGAATTGTAAGAAGGCACCAGAACATGAAAGATTTCTCATGATCCCATGGTATCATTAACATTGTAACATGTGTTTCCTAACAGTATTTAGATATTCAACATTATCCCAAACAAGATACCTATATGTTTCTGCACAGAAGCTGCTGTCTAAATTCAAATAATTCATACAGGGACAGGTAACACTTTGGATTATCAAAGTATTATTCTAAGTAATGAATAATTTTGGAGGAAGTACTAGATCATATTTCAAGCCATGTATTAGAAGTATAGTATTAAAAAAACCTATGCTATTAGAAAAATCAGATAGTTGGATCAATGTAATGAAAAAAATACCCAACTTGAGTATGCCTAGCTAGTCATGTATAATATGTCAAGATGCCCCAAAATTCAAGATGAAAGGAAGACGACATCCCTTCAAAATGATCCTGGTAAAACTGATTGTCCACATGCAAAAAAATTATATCCATATCTGCCAGCCTATACAGAAAATCAAATACAAGTGGGTGAATGATTCTATTGTGTAATCTAAAGTTTTGAAGCTATTAGGAGAAAACATGGGCATTGCTGAATTAAGATCCTAGTGTAGGAAAGGACTTTATTAATAAGACTTCGTTCAGTGAAGACTTAAGGCTTATAATAGACAAAAAGTATCAAACAAATCTAAAAATCTGTGCAGCTAATGGAATAATCAGTCAAGTAAAATTTCAGCTCACAGGATGGAGATAACATTGCCAGCTATACTTCTGATAAGTGATTAATATCCAGAATAAACAGGAAAGCCAAAAGAAAGAAGCAACCCACAAAGCTTATGGCTCAAATGAAAACTGACAATGGATCTATAGATAGGATTCATAAAGAAGAAATAAAAATGTCAAGCCAACATTGAAGGAAGTGTTCAAAATTCTTAGCATGTAGAAAATTTTAAGTTAATAGTTCATAGAAATTTCATGTTATCCCAGTGAGAAGGGTGAATGCCAAGATAATAGCAGACAACATATTCTGCAGAAATTGTTTAAAACATGGCCCCTTATTCATTTGTTTTAAGGAGAAGAAACTAAGGCAATCAATATTCAAATAGGGATCAGGAATTCAAAAAATCTGAAACAAAATTTAGCACATATCCCAGATTCACCACTCCTTGGAATACAAAAAAGGACTCAATATCCCACTTACTCATATTCACTGTTACTCCAGTCACAATAGGTAGAAAGGGAAACAACATGAGTGTCCTACATCTCCTGAATGGATTGAGAATGAGGTGCATATATACAATGGAATAATACTTGGCTATAAAGAGACAATTGTCCTTTAATGTAATCAACATATTAGTATTTGCTCCTGTAGGTAAGGCACATTGAAAATGTCTCACACTCCACCCTGCTGGGCTAGAGTCCCAAAGATAAATTATGGAATAAGGTCACCCAGTGGATGTTCAAAGATACCATTGTTTGTCTTCCTTTTATAAAGTGTAAGGCTGTGCATGACTCAGCACACAGTTAGGAGAAAGTCCAGAGCCTCCTTCCAGATGCTTGTGGTCTTGCTTGCAGCAGCCTTTCTGGCTCTGAGCTCAGCTCAGAGCACAGATGAAGGTACCAAGGATTACAGGGTGGCATCTGGAGACATTCATAGAAAAGAGAGGAGAAAGGAGGAGAGAAATGACAGACATGGGTGAGAAGAAAGTCAGGCCCATAGGATTTCTGTGGTAATGGTTGGAATAATTATGTCTTTAGTAGGTAACATGGTCTTTTTACTTAATATTCTATCTGACATGCACAAAATTCTTTAAGATAGAAATACAATGGCCCATTTTCTCTTCAGGAATGTGCTCAGTATTATTATCATGCAAAATGACAGATTTGTCAGCATATTCTCAGTCAGAGCAAATACAGGTACTGCCACTCAGTGGCTTTTTGGGTAGCTTAGTACATAGTGGGTGCCAGAAATTTGATACAGAACAATATATCAGGGTTAATTCAAAACATAGAATTATCCATGGTTTCATTTTCCCTTGTGGTCCTGTATATGATTATAGAGCATTAAGAACAAGAAGGAGAAATTCTTGGCTATCCCTGTTTTCTCTTAGCCTCTCGGGCTACTAGATAATTGTCTTTGATTAATGGAAAAACAGAAGCAAATAGTCTCCAGGCATTTAGTATATTTGCTGGACAATATCATTAGGATTTTCAGTATTGAAGTGTATAGGTATTGAACATCAAAATTATATTTCATTCCAGAAATGGCAAACTCTAATTAAGACCATTTGTACAAGTAGAGAATTTATAACACGTCCTGAATTACAATTTGCAACCCTCCTGATGTTAATGTAGTTTTCTTACCATTATTACCTTTTGACTTTGTAAATACCTAATGTGATAAGTAAGGGTCCATACCTTCTTGCTTGCTAACTGTAGTGGCAAATACTTATATCAGGATTAAGAATATAAAAAGCCTCTGTATTTTTGGAATGTGTAATTAGGAAAACAAGATGAGGATGTCTGGGAGAGGAAGTATACAGTTGGCAGAGAGGTTCTCAGATAAAGCACTGTGTGATCATATCAGGTCAGGGAAAGAAAACAAGAGGAAAGTCTTTTTATCAATGTGGTCATATCTTCTGGTCCTTTGTATCCAGATTCTCTGCAACAAATCCAGGGCTCAGATTCTGATGTCTCTTCTGCTCAAGGAAACTCAGGGAGTACTCAAGAGGGTGAATCAGCACCATCAGCCAATGAAGAACCTTCTGCCAATTGTGGGAATGGAGAGGATCAGCAACTGCAGGAACCACTACAAGTAGAGAGTGAAGAGCCTTCTGACACTACTAGAAATGATCTGGAAAATCAACAGGGGGGAAGAAATGTAGAACAGGTTCACAATGAACCTCCTTCTTCTCCTGACTATCCAAAAGGACAACCCCAACAAGTTTATCCAATGCAGAAATTCTCTCCTCATAAGCCTCTACGTTTCAGAAGCATAACACTATATCCAGCATTCCCTCATATCTTTGGATTAAGAATTCCATCCTTTTTTCATCAGTAAGGGTTTGAATAAATTAGGTAAGATGAATGAGTCAAATTTAATAAATATTGACCTTGCATCCATATTTGTTAAATCATAGTATCAAAATGAGCTAACTGGCAGCATATGGACACAGCATTAACCTCAGTCTCATTTCAAATCTCAGCATTCAGACAGTACAAGGTGACTCATCTTTGAGTGTCTAAGACAACCTTGGACAAAAGTAACATAGCTTCACATTTCCTTAATGCCCCATTGTTTGGGGTTGATTTGGTCTCCCTGGTAGAGCACTTGGTTTGAGATAACCAGAGACCCAACGGGTCTTTTGTTGACCTGTGAGGGATGGCACATATCTCCCCATGCTCCCTGATTCCAGACTCCTGCCACATGTGGCCTATCTCTCCATTAACCCGTGCTTTGCAGACAAGTTTGGGTCAAAGTTGCTCCTCCCAGAGAGGTTTTACTTCACCATCCAAGTAGAGGGCATGACTAACAGAGATTTCCATATTCATGAGTTACCTAAAGCCAGGGGTGGGAGCCATAGCTAATTAAGTTATTCCCCCCCCAGTTCCTCCCCTTTTCCTCTCCCTATTTAAGCTAACTCTCCCTGGGTTTTAGGGGGGAGGCACGCACATCTAGACTCAACTACCTTGCTTGAACAATAAACTTCTTAAGCCCACGGACTCCATGTGTCTTCTGAGGCCTGCTGCCAGCAAAGCTTCCACCCTCTGGAACCTTGGACCTTCTTGAGTATGTGGGATCCGCCAGTGTAGAAAGCCACCTGCGACTCTGGTGCCCACTGGCCAGTCCTCAGATCACTGCTACACGGGTTTGGGGCACCCCAGCGATTTTTTTCCTCACATCATTGCTCCTTTATTTTTCATTTATTTTATTCATTTATTTTGTAACAATAATAACCCTTTGAGTTGACATGGTTTATAGAAGTAGTGTTTTGCTGTTTGTGTTCTCAGGACTTTTAGTTGTACACAATTAAACTGCATGGTCTTTCATGATCTGTTTACAGCCTCTCATCTTAATGAATACTTAGGTTATTTTCAGTTAATACAGAGTTAGGTTATTATTAGTTATTCAATTACTCAGGGCACATAGCACTGTAAAATTTTGGAAATTTATTCTGGAACTTTAAAAATCAGAAGTGATGGATGACCAATGTAAGATACTTACTCACATTCATCTTGTAAGAAATAGATTAGTTCCATTGTTTTCTTAATGCCTGATGAGTAAACCTGAAAAAATGGGGAAGAAATGAAGGATAGGAAATGGAGGAAGAAGAGGGCGTGGGCTTCCACACTTCTCCTTTCAGGAGTCCCAATAGCAGTTGAGGAACTCCAGCATGTCCTAATTTTCAATAACTTTCCCCTTTTTTTTTTCTGTTTCAGAGAGTGCCTGGGAAGATTATTTCCTTCAGACACAGGTCAATGAGTCACTGTCGATTGTATATACTATTTCAATAAAAATTTCAGCATGCAATTTTTGAGTGGTGTTTGTATGTCTTAGAAAGGGAAAGAAGAGTATTTTAGAGCTGTGACAACAACAATACAACACCCAGAAAAACACACCAGTAACACTTGCAAATATTTCCATCTTTTTTTCCTATACACAGATAGCAAAATGAAAACAGTCTATGGCCCTGTAACCAGATGATTCTTCCTTGGAGTCTGTAGTACAAATTTATGTTTCAATACATAATTTTAAGCTTTCTTGTTGAGTTTTTTCCAGTTTAAAGGAAACTGGGGAGATATTTTGAGGGAGTTGAAAACCTGAGTATTTGTACCATTACCCAGTTGATTCATCGGGTTTATAGTATTCAAGTCCCATGGTGCATTTTCTGTTTCCCTTTTTTTTCAATATAAAGTAAGTGTTTTCACTTTTCTTTTTTGAATATTTATTTATTTATTATTTATTTTTAATTCTGGATTTTATTCTGCTCCCTGTCTGCATCTGCCCTTGGACTGTTCCACATTCCATACCTCCAAAGCCCCCTACCCCTGCCCAGGTCTTTATGAGAATGTCCCCTTCCCCAGCACACCAGAACTCTAAGCTCCCTGAAGCTTTCTGTCTCTTGAGGGTTAGGTGCTTCTTCTTTCACTAAACCCACACCTGGCTGTCCTCTGCTGAATATGTGTTCGGGGCCTCATATCAGCTGGTGTAATTCTGCCTAGTTGATGTTCCAGTGTCTGAGAGATCTCAGGGGTCCAGGGTAATTGAGAATGCTGGTCTTCCTACAGAGTGGCCCTTCCTCCTCAGCTTCGTGTGGTTTTTCCCCAATTCACCCACAGATGTTAGTAGCTTCTGTCAATTGGTTGTGTGAAAATATCTGTCTCTGACACTTTTAGTTGTGTTTTGTTTCTTTGGAGTGTAGTTATGATAGGTCTCTTTTTGTGAGCCCTCTATAGCTTCAATAATAGTGTCAGGTCTTGGGGCCTCCTCCCCTTCGGCTCGATCCCACTTTGGGCCTGTCACTAGACCTTCTTTTCCTCAGGCTCCTCTCCATTTCTCTACCTGAAGCTCTTTATACAGGAACAATTATGAGTCTGAGTTTTGACTGTGTGATGGCAATTCCATCTCTCACTTGATGCCCTGACTTTCTGTTGAAGGTGATATCTACAAATTTCATTCTTTTGAGTCTTGAGGATCTCTCACCTCCAAGGTCACTGTTACGTTCTGGAGGGTCCCTGAAACTTCCTATCTCCTGAGGTTGCCCGTTTCCCTTCTTTCTGCTGTCCTTTTATTAGCATTACTAAAAATCTAGATCGTATTCAATTATTCAACTGTTACATAAATGACAGATGTGTTATTTTAAATTTAGTTCTAATTATCTGAGTCTGAATAAATTGTAATTGAACTTCATGTTTTAATTCCTAGGACTGTATTCATGTCTCTCCTTTATCTGTAATAAGTGCATTTGAAAGAGAGAAAAAGTCCTTACAATTTGTCCGAAGTATTTATTTTCTTTTTTTAATAATTTTTTTTCTTAAATTGTAATTCATTCACACAGGGGTTATAAACACAGAAAGGCAGTATGTGAGGAAGGGAAGCGAATGACACTGGAGTGTGGGTGTTCAGGGGGAATACAGATATCTTCATTGGCTGAGTGAAGGTTCAGGGGACAATTCACTATGACTCTGCCTATGACTCGCTTGTCCTTATCTAAGTTGGTATTGTCTGCCAAGGCTACCTATTTACAAGGTCTATGACTACTCAGGTTTGTAAATTTCCATAAAAGCTGCCTGTTTACATTAGCTTATAGCCATCTGTTTCAATATTTTTCCACTGAGACCCAAGACTTGGTGTTAATATACATGACAGGCCTATTGCTGATTTTAGGCCTATGGCTGATTTTAGGCCTTCAGTGTGTAAGCAGGGCTCCCCCTGACATCTCCTCCCTTCTCTAAGTATAGAGGGGCTGTGGCAATTCTAAACTTGTGAAGGCAGTGGTTTGAGGCCTGACCACCAGTATTTGAAGGGGACCTTGTAATGGCTCCAGTCCCCCTGTCGTTGTCCAGTGAGGCATGAGGGCCATACCTGTCCCGATGTCTTTTTCCTGGAGAGGGGATAATTTTGACATCAACCCCTATGCAGTCAGGCTTGTCCCTCAGGGAACCCAGAGAGATATTTTTATCTTTTATTTATATTCCCTTGCAGTGCTTAGCCTTGCAGCCTAAGCAAGAATTCAGATTGCCTGTCAGAGGGGGTTCTGGGTGGCTCCTCTCTGCTTGGTCTAGGGGCAGAAGTCCCCCCTTTTAGGTTGGGTGGAGATGGGTTTTGGAAACACCCTGTATAAAATAACAACCTCATCTTGAGTCTCGTGGTCCTCCATAGCTAACTTATGATGATGTATCTGAGTAGGTTTTGCTACCAAATTATTTATCTGTTGTATCACAGAGTTAGTCCGCCTGAAGTATTTTCAACCCTCCTGATGTTAATGTTGTTTTCTTTCCATTATTATATTTTGACGTTGGAATTACCTAATGTGATACATAAGGGACCATACTTTTGTGTTTGCCAGCTGTAGAGGCACATACTTGCATCAGGATTAAAAAAAACTCTGTTTTTTTTTTTTTTTGGATGTGTAATTAGGAAGACAAGATGAGGATGCGTGGGAGAAGAAGTGAGCAGTTGTCAGTGAGGTTCTGAGAGAAAGTATTGTGTGATCACGTCAGGGAAAGAAAACAAGAGGACAGTCTTTTTATCGTTGTGCTCATATCTTCTGGTCCATTCTATGCAGACTCTGTGCAACAATCCCAGGGCTGAGATTCAGATCTGCCTTCCACTGAAGCAAGTTCAGGGAGTGATCAAGAGGCTGAATCAGCACCATTAGCAAATGAAGACCCTTTTGCCAATTCTGTGCATGAAGAGGACCAAAAACCACAGGATCCACTACAAGTAGAGAATGAAGAGCCTTCTGACACTACTAGAAATGATCTGGAAAATCAACCTGGGGAAGGAAGCATAGAACAGGTTGAAAATTAAACAATTCTTCTCCTGAAAACCCACAAGGACAACTCCAACAAGGAGATCCAGGGCAGAAATCCTCTCTTCCTAGGTCTCAACATTACAGAGGCAGTGTTTCTGTCCCTGGAGGAAGCAGATGATTTTTTCCACATTTTCCAAGAAACCCCATATTTTATCCAGCAAGAGCTTGAATAAATTAGGCAAGATGAAGGAGTCAGATTTAATAAATATAATGAGCTTGAGTCCATATTTGCAAATCTTAGGGTCACAGTGAGCTAACTGGCAGCATATAGGCACAGCATTAACCTCAGCCTCGTTTCAAATCTCAACATTCAGACAGTACGAGGTGATTCTTGTTTGAGGGTCCAAGATGACCTTGTACCAATGTGCCATAGCTCTATAGCTCCTCAATGCTCCATTGCTCCTTTATTTTTATTTATTTTATTTATTTATTTTGTAACCATAATTAACGTTTGAGTTGATGTGGTTTATAGAAATATAGAAGCAGTCTCCCTTTGGTCTCATTTTTTTTTTTGAATTAGCCATCATTGACCTCTCATCGTATGTGTGTACAATCGACCCCCCTCATACAGGGATGTTTAGATCCATTGTCTCTTAGTGATACCTTACAGACACCTATAACCTTGATCATAATTTCAATATATTCTTCTAAATTTACGTATGCCCATGTGTTTCAGAATCTACCATCCTAGGGGTACACATGGCTGAATATCATAATTATATATTATATTATATTCTCATGTTTTCCTCAAAACTATTAATAATAATCATTTTGGCAACATCCTTAGAAATATTAGTATGTAAATGTGGGTATATGTTATATAAAATTAAGGTTCACAAGAAGGGTATTCTATGCAGACCTATAGGTTACTCATTACCAAAACCATAGTTCTTAGAAAACTTCATTGCTTTATAAGTCTGCAGATCTACCAAAACAGACTTTGCTTGCTTTTATTTTGCTGTTTGTGTACTCAGTACTTTCAGTTGTACACTATTAAATTGCATGGTCTGTCATGATCTGTTCACAGCCTGTTAATAAATA
The DNA here is from genome assembly GCF_004785775.1 of Grammomys surdaster. Taxonomy (NCBI): domain Eukaryota; kingdom Metazoa; phylum Chordata; class Mammalia; order Rodentia; family Muridae; genus Grammomys; species Grammomys surdaster. Next base: position 7,647,206 of record NW_021604792.1, read on the forward strand.
CTTAGGTTAGTTTAAGTTGTTCACTCCCTCAAGACACATAACACTGAAGAACTTTGGAAATACAGTCTGGAACTTTAAAATCAGAAATATTGAATTAACAGTGTAAGATAACCATTCACATTCATCTTTTGTTGTTGTTAATCAAATACTACAGGACTGATTTAATCAGTATAAAATTGAAAGATTTAGATTTGCAATAAAAATCCAAATTTGAGGATGGACAAACTTTAAAACAGCAGCCAAGTCATGAAGGAAGGGTGGGTGAGTGTTGGCATGCTGGACTGTGGGGCAGAGTAGTGACCACTGTCAAACCAGTGTAAGTTGCTTGGTTTCTGATGGAAAACATTTTATACATGTAAGTCCATCAGCGTCCAAATGTCTGTTCGGTTGGTAATATCACAACATAATATTACATTTACTCCAAATTCTGTCCCATGTGGGAAAATTAGATGAATTCAAACACTTTCTTCAGCTCCACAGTAAGCTACCAGTCACTCTTCTGCATTTCATTTCTGAAGCAGTCTTTGAGTGCATCGATGGACTTCTGGCTGATATTGCTGACAAGAATGTCCATAGCCTCAAAATGTCTCCAAAACATTTTGGAAGATTCCCCAGGGATAGGTTTTATTTTGACATAGACCTCTTCTCCTTTTTTTGCAACATCCACCTGCTCATGGTTTATTTCAATGCTTGTTACTATCCCAATGTCAACAAAATTTTTGCTTGGAATGCACATAGGCGTTCCTTGTTTCACTTGAGCAGCCTCCACAGTGACCCCTATTACTATTGGATCTCGAGAATTGAAAACGTACTGAGGGAGGATTTTGATCTTGCAGGGAAATACTGCTATGTGCTTAAATTCTTCTTGTTTTTGTTTCTTGTAGTCTTGTCTGTGTTTTGTAAAGGCATCAAATAAATGATAAATAATTTCTGCACTAAAGATTCTAACTCCCAAACTATCAGCCATCTCTTGTGCATCACGTTCAATTCTTACATCAAAGGCCCAAATTACCGCATACTGGCGATCATGTTCCAACATCACTGAAGCCTTCATAGCGTCCTTTTTATGGACTGGGCCAATGCTAATTCCTGCATATGGCACCTCTGATGTTTTCAGACATTCAAGAAGAGCTTCCAAAGAGCCCAGTGTAGATGCCTGGACATAAACTCCTGTTTCTTCTAATTTGATAGCATTTAGTGTCTGCTTTAACTCATGGATCAATTCATCTTTGAGAAGTGGGATTTTGTCATACTTGTAGGCCACTAGGAGAGGTAAACCAGCCAGTGTTTTCTCAAGGTCTTTCCCAAGAATCCCTGGGTTACTTCCACTTCTTTATGCTTTTCATATTGGTTCTTCACACGTAATTCCTTCATAGGAGGAGGTAAAAGAAGGCCTTGAATCTGAGTGACAATGGGCCCTTCTACTGTAGGGACAATGATTGTATCCCCTTCCTTCAAATGTCCGATGATCAGTATGGCATCTACTGTGGTGCCCATTCCAGGAAGAGCTTGATCTCCATGACTTGTGCTCTCAGCTCTTCACAGTGTGCAAGCCTCTTGCTCAACATAGTTTGAGTTAACTCCACAAGAAGGTAGATGAGACTTCCCATGACATCACCAGTACGTGCAGAGGTATGTACCAAGGAAGCAAAACTGCAGGAATCTTTATTCTCATAGAACAAAGCAGCATTCAAACCCTGCTGTGCAAATTCTACAATAATGGTCTTTGCACGCTCCTCAAATTCATCCTTTGTATTCTTCTTCTGCTTTTTTAAAGTAACAGCCACCTCAGAATCAGGACTCTTCTTCCAGTCATATAACCTGTCAATCTTATTAAGGGCAATAATGAAGGGACATTTTTTAGATTTGAGAATGTCGATTGATTCAGTTGTCTGGGGCTCTAAACAATGCATAATGTCAACAACTAAAATGGCAATGTCACAAAGAGAGCTTCCTCTGTTTCTCAGGTTACTGAAAGACTCGTGTCTGGGAGTATCAATAATCAGCATCCCTGGGATCCGGACATTCACTCTGTCAACATTTTTAATCATCTTAGTTTGTTCATTAATAGCTTCAAGAGAAACATTTGTGGCACCAATCAGCTGTGTAATGCCACCTGCTTCGCCATCCTGTACATGTGTGTGATGGAGCTTATCTAGAATTTTTGTCTTCCCTGTGTTTACATATCCAAGCACACAGATGATAGGGGCTCTAAGCTTTTCTGTATTTACATTTTTACCATGTTCAAGTTGTTGTTTCTCAATTCTCCATTTTGCTTTGTCGTAGGCCCGCTCTTCTTTAGTTCAATCATCATCAGAGTCATACTCAGAGTCTCAGCTAGCATCTTTGCTGGGCTTCCTTGTCTCTGGCTTTCCCCGAGTCCTTCTCGTCCGACAGCTTGTAGTCCTCCTTGTCCCCATCGCTGCCCTCACTGTCCCCTTCCTCTTCTTCATCTTCATTCTCTTCCTCCTTTTCCTCTTCTTCCTCCTCTTCCTCAGGGTTTTCTTCTACTTCTATGTGAATCATAGTTCCTTCTTTTTCTCTCTCCTCATCACTGGCCATATCTTCCTAGTCATCTAAGCCAGGATCTTCAGTGTCTTCTTTTTTCTCTGGTTCAACAGAAGACGGTGTCTCCTCCTTTTCTGGTACTCTTTGGTCTACAACTTCTACAGGAGCACTTATTTCTGAAGTTTCAGATACTTCTTTACTCTCTGGCTGCTGTGGTGTGTTCTTCTTCTTTTTATCTTCATAAACTGCCCTTTTCTTTGTCAAGGAGTCTTTTGACAGCACTTCAGCACCCTGAGCTTGGTGGTGTCTAAGGGTCACTTCAGCTCTGGCTCTGGCTTCTCTTTGGGACTTAGTTAACAGTTTTCCTTCTTTTTTAACCATTCTTTTGTTTCTTTTCTTTTTTCTTTCTATTTTTTCTTGTTCTAATAATTCCTCTTCTTTTCATTTGGCTTCTAGCTCTTCCAGCCGCTTAATCATTTCTTCCTCCTCTCTCTTCTGTCTCTCCTCCTTCTCTTTGAGCTTAGGCGAAACTTCCTGGGTAGTTTTAACAGTAGATTTGCTAGGGCCTTTCTTTTTCTCTTTTTCTTTTTCCTCTTTTTCTGTTTTCTTTTTCTTCTTATCTTTTTTCTTTTTGTCTCCTACATTGTCATCTTCCAGAGCTGCAGCAGTGTCTCCTTTCTCTTCTGAGGCAGCTCCTGTATCAGGAGTCCATCTGAGCATCCATGCCTCCTCCTCTGGTCTCTTCTGAGGCTCCCTCTGTTTACTCTGTTCCTTCCTAGCCTTCTCTAGCTCTTCTTTCTCCTTCATCTTCCGCAACTTCGCTTTCTCTTCATCTCTCTTCTTCTCACCCTCTTTCTTTTCTGCCTTCTTCTGGGCCACTGTCTTAATCTTGAAGGAAGAATCATCGTCCTCATTCCCACTGTCTACAGCAGGAACTGACTTGTTCTTCTGATTTTTTTTTCTGTCCTTTTCTGGACTGCAAAATTTCATTGGATTCACTACCACTTTCACCTGAGGAGTTTCCTCTTGAGCGTTCTTTACTTTTTTTGCTATTGTCTTCATCCTCTTCTGACCGTCCTGTTTTTTAGTTGATATCTGGGTTTTTCTACCTTTTTAAGAAAGTTTAGTAGAATCATCAGCATCCTCACTCCCAGAGAGGAATGACTCTGAGTTAAGTCTGGCAGTCTTTTTTTTCTTTGAATTTTATCTTCCAATCCTTCACTATCATTCTCATCAAAACCTGTTTTCTTGCCTTTTTGTTCATTCTTTTTTTTTTTTTTTTATCTTGTTTTGAGGCAGATTCTTCTTCTTTGCTTTCTGTAGGTTTAACTGCAGTGGTGTCTTTGTCAAGTCTGATGCCTTAGGCTTCCAGAGACAAGTCTTCTAGCTCTCTCAGAATGTAGTTTTCATCAAAGTCTTGCTTCTTTTTCTCCTTTTTCTTCTTTTCCTTTGACTTCTGAGGCTCCTGCTCCTTGGCAGCACCAGCTTCTTCTTTTTCTGCAGCCAAGGCACCTAAATCACTATCATCCTTGATACTGTCTTTGCTCTTGTTTTTCTGTTTCTTCCCCATCGCTTGTCAGCGTGTTAGTGGTCCTGGCCCCTCGATTCGGTGTTTCACAGACCCACTGTCTCCCAGCTGACTCCAATGCCCACTTGGCTCGGTCCCCTTCTCACAACCGCTTCTTGCACCCGGCTTTCCACAGACAGGCACCCACATTCATCTTTTAAGAAATAGCTTAGTTCCATTGTCTTCTCAGTGCCTGATATGAGTAAACCTGAGAAAATGAGGACAGAATGAAGGATAGGGGATGGAGGAAGAAGAGGGTGTGGTCTCCCACCCCTCTCACTTCAGGGAGACCAATAGCAGTTGAAGAATTCCAGCATGTGCTAATTTTCAATAACTTTTCCCGTTTTTCGTGTGTTTCAGAAAGTGCCTGAGAAGATTATGTCATCCAGACACAGGTCAATGAATCACTGTTGATTGTCTATATTATTCCAATAAAAATTTCAGCATGCAATTTCTGAGTGCTGGTTGTATTTTTAGAAAGGGAGGGGAAGGAATTTGAGAGTTGTCACAACAACCAAACAACTCCTAGAAAAAACACATCATGAATACTTGCAAATATTTCCATTTTATTTTCTCACAACAAAGATAGCAAGTGAAAACAGTCTATGGCCCTGGAACCAGGTGATTCGTCCTTGGAGTCTGCAGTACAAATTTATGTTGTAATATATAATTTTAAGCTCTCTTGTTGAGGTTTTTCAAGTTTAAAGGAAACAGGGAGATATTTTGAGGGAGTTGAAAACCTGAGCTTTTGTAACATTCCCTAGTACTTGTTTGTAGTTTTCAAGTCCAATATTGTATTTTCTGCTTCACTCTATTTTTAGGGGAATTAAGGTAAGTGTTTCAACTTTTCTTAATCTTACTAAAAGTGTAGTCATTATACAATCATCCAACTGTTACATAAATGATATTTGTGTTATTTTAAACTTAATTCTATTGATCTGAATCTGAATGAATTGTAATTGCATTCCATATTTTAAGTACTATGTGAGGCGCGCGTGTAATCATCTCGCCAGCAAGAACGCACCACACACACACACCAGAATCCTTCCGT
>NW_021604792.1:7652341-7661008 GCF_004785775.1 Grammomys surdaster
ATGTCAGGCAAACGCGGCTTTAGCCAGCGCATGCGCGGCTTCCTACAGTACTATGACTCTCTTCATGTCTCTCTTACCTGCAATAAATGAATTTAAAAGTGAGAAAAAGTCCCAACCATTTGTCCTGTAGGACTTTCTTCAGCTAAGCTTATTCGGATGCTATGAAGTGGTATAGTTTGATTTATTTTGGTGACAATATGACTTTTTAAGATTTATTTATTTTGGGCCAGGCAGTGGTGGTGCACACATTTAATCCCAGTGCTTGGGAGGCAGAGGTAGGCAGGTTTTTGAGTTCAAGGCCAGCGTGGTCTACAGAGTGAGTTGCAGGACAACCAGGGCTACACAGAGAAACCCTGTCTCGAAAAACCAAAAAAAAAAAAAAAAGAAAAAAGATTTATTTATTTTATATATATGAGTACACTGGAAAAGGGTATCAGATCTCTTTACAGGTGGTTTGTAAGATAGCATGTGTTTCTGGGATTTGAACTCAGGATCTCTTGAAGAGCAGTTAGTGATCTTAAATACTTAGCCATTTCTCCAGCCAGATGAAATTTTTTATCCTTTTAATTGTATTTACTCCACAGTCAAGTAAATCATAACTTAAAGCCATAGCATTATTAAAGGAGAATTCCTGGGACAGCTGTCTAAAGTGCAACACTGACAGGAATTCTTTCCCGTGATGAAACAAATACATATTTTCCCTAAGGTCTGGTCGAGGCAAATAATGCTTTGAAACAAACTGCCCAATAATCAGAGGCAGGTTGCAAGTAATATCTATTAACATTTTTCTACAAGGTCGAGCAATCTCCCAGCTGGCTAACAAGCCCTCATTTCACCTGCTTGTCCTCTGGCTTTTGTCTTCCTCAATCACACCTACAACCAAAAAGGCTTCTGTGCTTCCTACTTAGACACTGCCTGTGTCATGGAGGCCCTGAGAACTGCTGGCTATGAGCAACTTTCATCCAGAATCTCCAGGGAAATCAGGAGCAGAGGCACAGCTCAGTGATGACTAGGTGTTATTTCCTTAAACAATAGTTTTAAGTGTCAATCAAGCTCTGAGAACTGACAGTCCATCTGCATGTCATAAACAAACCAAAACAGTGTATTCTTATCTTTTTGTTTGCAAAATGTTAAGTAGACCATCCAAGTGGAAGAACATGAAATGTGAGAATCTAAAGGATTTTTGCCAAAAAGTGAACCAGTCCTCCACAGGCAAATTCATTTGTTTTGGGGCTGAGAGGCCAGGTAGAGAGCAATCAGTACAGTAAAAGGTCCCTCCCACTGTCAGAGCCATTGTGGTCCGGTAAAGCATTTTGTCTGTAAGTCCTCCTTTCAGAAGTATGGGCAAGTCGTCGGCCTTCTTGAAGCACTTCTGAAGCTCTGAAACTTTGTTCTTTCCAGCATAATCATATGCTGTCATATTGGAGGTCAGTTTGATCAGTGTGGCAAATATAATAGGCGGTGATTCCCTGGAAACCAGTTTTAACCCCCGTGGAGTATAGGCTTCTGAAGACCAAGCCCTAACCAACTTCTGTGGGAAACTGCTTAACTTGTAGTATATGTTGGCTAGGGTTGGCTTTCCACCATTGCTGCCTGTGCGACTTCCCTAAAAAAAGGGTGACATTATTATTTTTTTATTAGTTGCACTTATAATAGGGCCCAATGGATTCCAGGCAGGTCTTAAGCTCAAGGTCTAAATATAGCCAACCTATAACTTCTTCCTTTTATTAATTTTCTTTACTTTTTTCTTATAAAATGCATCCAGACCACAGGCTCCACTCTGTCTTCTTCCAGTTTTCTACTCCCAACCAACCACACTCATTGTATTCCAGAGTGACTACTTACCATTTTTATGCAAAAAAGTATAGAGCTTCGATTGATATCAACCAAACATGGAACAGCAGGTTACAATGAGACTCGGATTAACTTCTCATATCAAGACTGAATGCGGTAACCTAGTAGGAAGGAAATGGTCTCACAGCAGGCAATAGAGTCAGGAAATGTTTCTATCACACTATTAGGAGTCCCACAAAACCTACAAGTTAAACAACTTCAGTATGCGTACTTAAGACTTAGTGCAGACCAATGCTGTGTCTGAGATTATTGCATCAGTGTCTGTGAGTCATTATGAGCACTGGTTTGCTGATTCTGTTGGCCATATTCTTGTGGTGTCCTTGAGCCTTCTGCCTACTTCAATCCTTTTGCATCTTCTGAAGTATTCTGTGATCCAAGAATAATGTTTTGTTGTGGGTCTCTGCATCTGCTCAAATCTTTTCCTGGTTAAAGCTTCTCTAGTGGCTAGTAATGGTAGGGCCCAGTCTCTGAGTATAGCAGAATATTATTAGAACTCATTTCATTATTTCATTTTTTGGTCAGTATCACTTTCTTCTATCATAGGTCTTTAGGCTACCTAGCATCTTGTTGCTGGGCCAGTAGGCATTGCTAGGCACAGGTTATCACTAATGGTATGGGATTTTTGTTTGATTAGTCATTGATCGGCCAGTCCACAACATCTGTGTCACTTTTACTTTGGCATACCTTGCATGTACGACAAATTTTAGGTTGACATTTTTGTGGCTACATTTTAGGGTTCCATTCTCTGTACTTGAGGGTTTGAGTAACTACAGAAAATGGCCAGTTTAAGGTTTGTATCCCCTGCTACTTGCAATCTTCACTGGGGTCATCCTTGTAGATTCCATGAAGTTTCCCTTGATCTAGGTTTCTTCCTCACATCTGTTAAGATTCTCAGTGTTTGTTTTCTTTTCTTCTCCCTTCATCCATCTTTCCCTAACTTATCCTTACTTCAATCATTCCCACTTGCCCCCAGGTAGACTACATAATCAATTTTATTTTCTTTTTCCAAGATGATCCATGTTTTCCCTTGACCACTCCTTACCATTCAGCCTTGTTGAAATCTGTGCCCAAATTTTATTGGATTCTGGATTTTTGCATACAATTCTACCAAGTTTAATAGCACAGTTGTTTTTATAAGTTTTCTTTTGAGAGATTGAGTCTGTCTTCTTACTACTTGTCTGCATTATTAAATGATGGTATACATGAGGGGCATCTTCTGATCATTTGAAAACAGCACTTTTGTGTGATTGGCCCAAGCATAATTGTGGACATGAGCAGAGGGATGTCTTCAAAAGGCACAACAAATTAAGCCCTGATAAGAAATAATTTGTGTAAGAATTGAAAGCAACCACACAATTAAGTTTCACTGCGAAATTTTATTCTTATTAGAGATGGATATGTATAGATGAGGAAATGTGAACAAAATATATTATAACCGTCCATCATAAGAGGACATTTTCACCATTTTCCAAGCTCCAAAAATCAGATATGGCATAATTCAGAGATTTCAGAACAAAAGGACCAATTCCCACAACTACACAAATGAACAGAAAGTCTAATGCAATCAGTTCCTGTAACTAGTTTCACATCTTCATAGGACTAAAGTGAATCCTCCCTGTGGTATCTCATTTTGCTTTTGTTTGTTATTGCTGCTGCTGGTGTTTTTGAGGCTGTATGAATGAAGATCTCGCTACATAGTCCTGTTTGACCCGGAAGTCATTAGATAGAGAGAAAACTGTGATCATAAAGAGTATTATGATTTAGGGCATGCACCACTAAGCCTAGCATGCACTTCTTTCTTATTCTTTCTTTATCTTTCCTTCCTCTCTCCCTCCCTCATTACTGGTCACTTATTTCCTTTGTAGCTTTACATAAGAAAAGAAGATTTGTTCTGTATAGAACTATCATTAGACTTGTATGCCTCTCCTCTTATAAAATATTGGCCCTGTTGCAAAGAATTTCTAGGTCTAATTTCACTACCAATTTCTTTTTTTTTTGTTGAGTTTGCACTTCGGTATATGTTGGAGATCTTTCTTCTATGAAGATTTACATTTTTGTGCTATTACGCATCTTTCCCTTTCTTTATAATTTCACTCTTATGTCACACTTGACATCATCCTGTAACTAAACATTCATTTGGCTTCTCATGTTCAAACATTGAATGATAAGAAACTCATCTTGATTAAAACAATATTAAATGCTTTTACAATTTTACTGTTATTTGAGGCTAGATAATTTTATCCATTTATAATTAGTACTAAGAGATTTCAAGGAAGCATACATGTATTTCTACATGACTCAACTTCCAGCTTCATACTTTCCCCCCAAATGTGAGGAAAGTAATCCTATGTTTTCATGAGGAAAAGAAATTTCAGTTGGATAACATATGCAACTGAAGGTAAAAACAACAACAACAACAACAACAACAACACCCCATGAGTTTCCACTAGTTACATAGGTAAAACAAAACTATAATGCAGTGATTAGTTGTAAAGTTAATACCAATGATTTATGGAAAGGCACTGTCAACTATATCTTATTTTGCAATTATTTAATAACATGTCCTTAATCTGACTAGTGAACTAGACAGCAAACACAATATTCCTTGGCAACATTTTATGTGAGCCTACATGTTTCTTATGTTATATTTTCTGTTCCAGGTTTTGAATCTAATGTTTCCACCTTTTTTCCTGCCCAAAATCCAAACTATAAAAGTAAAGAACTGGGAGTCAGAAATCCAGTGTGGTCCCAGCTGTGCTCACCAAGCACTGGACCCAATATTAATAAAGAATTGGTCTGAGAACCTGTCTTCATAACAGCTAATAGAGAACAGAAGCTAAGAGTACTTTGCTCACTCCATCTCCAACTAGCAGAGAGTGTGAAGTGGGTTCTTTGCCACATGAACACTTGAGAGTACCCGCAGGGCTGCAGAGTCAAGAGAGACTGCTCAATGAGTTATCTGAATTGATAAGAGATGTGCAAATAGAAAAGAAATAGTTTTAGTTCTTTTTCCTTATATAGTTTTGTCTGTTTAGACAAACCTCAAGTTGTTACCTGGCCCTCATGGTTGAAGGGGAGAATGATCCTAGCTAGTTTTCCTCCAACCTCTACCTATACACTGTAGTAGGAACAGGACCAAATAGTCACATACAGAAACATATGTACACACATACACATAAAGAGAGAGAGCGAGCGAGAGAGAGCAATGTAGAAAGCCAAAAATATTTAGATGTGAATTAGAATATATAGGAAAGTAAAACACATTGTTTACTTCTTCAATGGACTGAGATATATAGCTGCTCATCCTGGAATACTATGAATAATGTAGTGTTTCAAACTTTTTGTCTGATTATTCAGGCAAATCCCCACAAATTTATATTTTCATTTATCCCAGTTCCTTTCTCCTTAATCTCAAGCACTCCATTTAGGCTAGAAAACCTACCCTTAAGAGTGGTATCACTTGTATTTTCCAACAGCCTAAGTTACACATATACTTATTTATGTTAGGACACTCCTGACATCCACAGGAACTATGATTATCTCAGTTAAAATCACATGACCTTAATTTTTAGGCATTGTCTCAGAGTCAAAAGTACCCATTTGTATGGAAGAATACAGTTATACCTTGTAATGTATCTCAGTGTAAGAATGTCTTAAAATTATTATGTAGTTGGGATTGAGTTAATTATTATCTGAATATTTTTTTCAGAAGTTACACTATGTTTAATTAAGGTTTAAAACATGATCAGGGCCAGACTCTAGGAGTCTTGATCCAGCTGTTGGTATATTAAAATCAGACTGATCAGTTTCATTCTTACCTTCTCAAACCAAAGAGTAGATCTACATCCAAGGAAATAAGTTATGTACCTACAAATACAAGAGAAGAGCTCTCCCTAGAAACACACACATTAACTCTACAAACATTGAAATAAAAATCTCCAGTTATTTATCTCTCTCAAACTGAATGGACTGAATTTCCCAATAAAAAGATGTAGGCTAACAGAATGAATGTGAAAAAAGATACTTAATTGTGCTTTATATAAGATACACACATTAGCAATAAACATAGACATTACCTCAGAAAAAGAAATGGCAACAAGTTTTCCAAGAAAAATGACCCAAGAAACAAGCTGGAGTAGTATTCTAATATTTAATAATAGACTATCATCCAAAGTTACCCAAACAGACAGGATGACACTTCAAATCTCAATTCTGCTCTATGCAATATGTGATAGAAGTTAATTTCTCTTTACAAAAGGAAATTTCTCCACAACTACTAATGCATTAGAATACTCTGAAACAATCATACAAGGCCTGCTTTTAGTCCATCCAGATCAATTAATTATAGTTGACATCTCTTCAATTCTTAGATTTATTTTAATCTAAGAATATGATATTTAGGTATAAGTGCATATATGACGTCTTTCATCCTGAAATAAAATAGTGAATATGGGAACTCTGTACAATGGATCCTGGTATATTTCTCCCTTTAAAGAAAGTTACATTCCTTATGTGAAACTCTGCCTCTGATGGAAGTATGATAGGTGTTTATCCCTTTTATCTGCCCTGCATCCTGCTTAGAACCTGCCTAGTTGGAACTACAGTGTGCATTGTTCATAAAGATATTTATGCAGTTGGTTTTCATTTATTAGTCTTCCCTTTTCCCATGAAACCTGACAGCATAGCAGAATCTCTGTAGGAATGATTCTTTTACCCTGGCTGTTTTGTTCCTTTTTTACATAGTTTCAAATGTATATCAATAGCAAAAATTCCTGATGAATAGTGAGGACCTAACTTATCTTACTCTTGACTTGTGAACTCAAAAGCCAGATATTCCTCCGTTGCTTCACTTCAAATCTGCTTTGCTCTCAGCAGTATGGTCTTCAATGCCACAATCACAGAAACAAACATTCATATTCAAATTCTCATACCTTCATCTGTTCTACGAGTTGAGCTCAGGAACAGCAGAGTAGGACTACATGTATCTTGGAGGAGCTTGTGGACTTTCTCTGCAGTATGTGCTAGAGAGTACAAGAAATTCCCCTAAATAAGACGAGGAAAGGAGTGGTAGCTTAGCAGCTCCACTGATCTTATATGTGACACAGAAGGACGTCTTAAGCATCTCATTTCTCTTTTAGATATTAGCTCAACGTTATACATTATCGCAGAAGTATACGGTATGTCATTTCTAGTGGACGAAGTACGCTAACAACATTACTGAATAATGTTACTTGTATGATATTGCTGAAGGAACACTTTTCAAATGATTTGCACAGATAAAAGAATTTAAAGGGTGTCACTATGTAAATTGCTGTCACATTTTTATAGCCATAAAATTATTAGTAATTGCTTTTTGAGCATATAATTGGAGTTAGAATTGTTTTCTATTTGTGTCCCAAAAATGATGCAGTAGACGTAGAGTGACATATTGAATCCTTCACAGTATCAAAAAATAAACTTACTAAACGTTTAGAAAACTATTGCCTGTTAGCCACCAACAATGATGTGCACATCTTTCCATGTGTGATAGAAGTTAAATTTTCTTTACAAATGTGATTTTCTGTTCAACTTCTAATGCTTTAGAATACCCATAAACAGTTATAAAAGTCTCACTTTAAGTTTATCCAGATCAATTAAACTTAGTTAGCATCTCTTAATTGCTAAGATTCTTCATCCCTCTCTCTTTATTTGTAATTCACACATAAATGAGAGCAAAACTCGTGACCATTTTTTTCTAAAGGATTTCTTACATTTTATCTTCTGCTGATATCCTGTGTGGTATTGGCTGATATTTATTTTTGTAATGATATGACTTTTATTAGTTGCATTTGAGATAGGGTTTCATGGAGCCCAGACTAGCCTTAAGCTTACTATGTAGATGCAGAAAATCTTCAAAATTTTTCTTTTCCTTATAGTTATCTCATATAATATCTGAACTAAAGGGTGTCCTTCTGTCCTCATCCACTTTCTCCTACCTCCATTTTCCATAGGATACACGGCTCCTCTGTTTTCCTTTAGTAAAAAGCAGGCTATGAAGTGATATCAAGAGAAAAAGTACAACAGGATGGAATAAATCTAGTCATAAACACTGATATCAAGGCTGGCCTAGGCAATCTAGTAGGAGGAAAAGGGTCCCATGAGCAGGGAACTGAATCAGTAGCACACCTACTCCCATTATTTGGAGTCTAGGGAGCATTCCACTCTAAACAACCCACCTTTTGTGTTGTGGGCCTAGCTAATACTCATGCAGGCTCCAGATTGCAGTTTTAGTGTATGTGAGCATCTATGAGTCATGATAAGTTGATTCTGGGGGCCTGGATCTCCAGATATCCTTGATCTCCCTATAACCTAAAATCCTTCTCCAATTTTTGAGGGGCTACCAGAGCTCCAGCTAATGTTCGTCTGTTGGGCTTTGCATCTGCTCTCATCACCTTGTGGAGAAAGACTCTAATGGAGAATTATCTAGGCACTGACCTATGAGTCCAGCCAGATATATCATTAGAAATAAATTCATTGAGTTTCTCTCTCTCTCTCTCTCTCTCTCTCTCTCTCTCTCTCTCTCTCTCTCTCTCTCCCTCCCTCTCCCTCTCCCTCTCCCTCTCCCTCTCTCTCTCTCTCTCTCTCCCTTCTTCCCTCCCTCTTTCCCTCTGTCTCCCTTCCTTCCTTCCTTCCTTCCTTCCTTCCTTCCTTCCTTCCTTCCTTCCTTCCTTCCTCCCTCCCTCCCTCCCTCTCTCTTTCTCTCTCTCTCTCTCTTCTTTCTTCCTTCCTTTCTTTCTTTCTTTCTTTCTTTCTTTCTTTCTTTCTTTCTTTCTT
>NW_021604792.1:7661018-7695094 GCF_004785775.1 Grammomys surdaster
CTTTCTTTCTTTCTTTCTTTCTTTCTTTCTTTCTTTCTTTCTTTCTTTCTTTCTTTCTTTTGCCATTCTCTTGGATTCCATCTTAGAACTCTGAGTCACACAGTTCTGGTTCTTTGTTATCTAGGCAGTGTCAGCCATTTGCCCCTTCTAGTGGTTTGGCCCTTAAGTAAGGGCAGTAGTTAGTTGGACACAACCACAAAATGAGCTAGAACTGCCCCAGAGCATCTTGTAGGCAGGACTGTTTGAAGTTTGAAGTTGTTCTGCCTTGGTTTAGTGTCCCAGTCCTATCACTTGGAGACTAGACTGGCTACATAAGATGTTCAGTCAAGAGTACATATCCTTCATTGTTTCAAGAACTCACCAGGGTAACCCTCAAAGGTCCTAGGATGTTTTTATTGCACTGGATTTCTGCATTGCCTTCTAAACCATCAGTTATTCCAGTAGTTTCTCCTATAATCTCTCCCTCTGCCACTCCCTCTGAACCAGTCCTTTCAGTTCTCATCCGTACTTGTCCCCTGAACCTGGAAACCTTTGTAATCCTCTTGTCTTTACTTCACCAGTGCTTGAATGACACCTGTTGTCTTTCTTTGTAGTGCTGGGCCATGGATCTTGTGTTTCATGTATCCTAGGCTAGCACAGGGTCACATGACCAGGCTGTGATATTCTTATTGTTAGGCTGTTTCTCCACATGTGTTAAGTTTCCAGTTTACATATTACTGGGCAGTGTGAGAACACTTTAAGCAAGTGAGGGTCAGGAAAACAAAATGAAACAGCAGCAGCAGCAGCAACAAAAAATAAAATCAAACCTCTGGAGCCCAAGTCACCTCAGACACTGCTGCACATGTTCCTTGATTACAACATTTACATATTACTGTCAATGAAAATTATTTAACTGGAGATATGTGGTATTGACCAAGGGAACATGGGATATCTTTAGGTTAGAAATTATGTATATAGAAGAACCAAAGGAGAGATCCAGGCTGGCTTCCTCATGTAATGTAAATGACCTTGGATGTGGTAGTACCCAGGAAAACATCACAATCCACTGTTTCCTGGTTTGAAAAAATGAGCATGCAAGTCTGCTAGGTGTCACTAATCTCAAGCCCTTCTCAGGTTTTTTCCACTCTCAAGGATGAGTGAAGAGTTTAATATATCCTGAAATAGAAATATGAACTATCAACTCATTGGAGGTAAGTAGTAATAATAGAATCTAGAGGATTAAAAGCCCTCAGTCAATTGACTTGTAAGTGAATTTCTTTTTCTTTCTTTCTTTTTCTTTTTTTTTTTGTTTTTTTCAAGACAGGGTTTCTCTGTGTAGCCCTGGCTGTCCTGGAACTCACTCTGTAGACCAGGCTAGCCTCGAACTCTTGAACTCAGAAATCTGCCTGCCTCTGCCTTCCAAGTGCTGGGATTAAAGGCATGCGCCACCACCGCCCGGCATAAGTGAATTTCAAAAGCAACATGTTTTCATGATGATATTAATTTGTACTTCTCATACCAGTAAATTTTTCTATATCACTTTCCCATGGCTCCCAAAACAAACCAAACAAAACAACTATAAAAAAGAAAAAGGAAGCAAGAAAAATGAATGAACAAACCAGTGAATGCCACAGATTAGAAGTATAAAAAGCATAGTTTCCTTTTTACAGGGGTGTAAGCTCCAATGTCAGGATTACTTAGTCAGAAAGTTCTGATTCTTCAGAGGCCTCTGTGCTTAGAGTCTAGAGAGGTTATTTTTGATATTTTCAACTATGCTTGTGCTTCCCTATTCTGTATGTGTTCAAATGTCTGTGTCCTAAAAAGAACACTCAGAATAGTGTTCTATTGGCTCCCCTAAAATCTTGGATTTTATTACATCCCCAAAACTCTGCTACCAAACATAGTAAAGATTTGGGTGTGGTCTAGATCATTCCAATTTTTTCATCTTGTGTCCCTTAATCACAACTATTTTTAGCCAGTTATAAAACTCATTTTAATAGTGTTTAAAGGTATATATCATATGTATGGTCTCCTTGAAAGTTCATTTGATATTTTCTTCAAAATATATCCCAGGTTAGATCACTAGTACATTCAGTTCTTTCTGTCCTTTTCCAGAAAGAAATTCTCTTACCCCCATGAAGTTTGTTCTCATTACTCCCTTCACTTACTCCTCTTATGTGTTCCTCTGACAAGAGCCAGAGTTGTCCTTTGTAAACAAAATTAGTCCAAGTATGGTTCTTGCTGAAAGCAATAATTCAATTGTATTGGATGCAAGGTGTAAACTTCAAACTTTAGTTTTGCAGAGGACCACATGTATCTTAGTTTTGGGAGATTTTTGCACTTCACATATATTGAAAATATAGATTATACTCCATATGTCAAATCAGTTCTCCCCTGTGTGGTTGGAAACTGAAGTGAGGTTTACTGGGTGAGTAGTGATAGAGCAGCTCAGACTGTTCTGGAAGTGAGTGAATTGCACCAGGTCCTGTTGTCCCAGGAAGCCTTTTTGTTTAAATTCATTGACTAAGTATTTTGGAGATGTCAGTAAATATTTCTCTCAGAATTTAACTTCTGTGTTAAGACATGGAATGTATAAGATGGATATAAATGTTCACGATCATTTTTCAATATATAGTGGACAGCCTGGACCACATAATTGCTTGTTTTCAGGAAAACAAGCAAACAAGTAAGCAAGTGCAGATCTAACAAAAATAAACAAGAAATATTAATTAATTAAATTAATAGTGAAAGTGGGCATTATATTAGGTTCCAGCAAGAATTAGGTGCTTAATGACTGTTATCCCAAGCATGGAGAAAGAGTCGTGCATGAAAATTCATCCCCATATGTAGAGTTATTGGCAGATCCTAACATCATGGAAAGGACGGAATCATTTTCTTTAAGAGTATATTCTTTGATATGTTACTATTCAATATTGGAAAATTACATTCTGGGAACATTTCCACAGCACAAAATGAACTTGTTATTTCTCTCTCTTTTACGCTGCCTCTCTCTTTCCCTCTGTCTCTCTCTCTATGCCCCCGTCTCTTTCTATGTCTCTCTGTTTCTTTCTCTCTCTCACTTTCTCTCTTTCATACACACATACACAAGCATAAGAAATAGAGTATTACTAGTAAAAAGATTGGAGGAAGATAGATTCAGAGATGCCTATGAGAAAAATACAGTGGCATATGTGTGTATATGTCACAGGAAAATCCATTATTTGTTATGATTAAAAGTTACTAAGTAAAAAACATCAGAAAAAAATAAAAATTATGTTATTTTCAGGATTATGTTTAGAAATGGTTATCACCACCTTACACTGTATGATTTATCCCAATCCAGTGGATAAACAGGTGGGTTTATTAAATATTAAAAGGAACATATAAAATTATCAAAATATTACAATTAGCTGTATAGTATGGAAATTACATCAGAGAGTAAAGGGGTAGGATGTTCAAAATGAAAATAAGTTGTATAAATGTATGGACTTCTCATATAAATACAAACTACACAAATATATAACTACAGTAAATATTACAAAATTAAAGATGAACAAAATGATTATGATTTTCAATGTTAAACTGATACCTCCCCAGTCTTCATCCCCCTCTTCCTCCATAAGACCTTTGCTTCTAAACTATTTTGGAATCTGATTTCTTTGTGTCCATTGAAATCATTGGTGATTTTTTTTTATGCTCCATTATCATCTCCACTCATTACTGACACTGAAAAAGGTCAGGAAAGTGATCTGAGCTGAGTGACATCTGGTAGAAGCTACCTTTGTGCATAGTCTAGATGAAGGCTGGCTTCCAGCATGACTTCTGACTCCAGGAGTGCACAGTATGAGACACCCAACCTACATCTTCCCTCTGCTGTGTCTCTGTAATTTTACTGTTTGATGTTCTTCATTGAGTGCTGAATCATAGAGGCAGCTGCTTTTACTGACTCATTTGGATTATCTGAGAAAATTATGAAGAGGCAATGGCTAGGTTTAATAAAACAAATATAAAGAGAGTAAGAACCAGCACTGCACAGAGAATATCTTGTGTTAAAACTTCAGAATGCATATAAGGTTAAAATGGTAACATTACTAATTGCATTAGAAGGCTAAATACAGGGATTATTCCAAAATAAGTGAGATATTTGGGGACAATTAAATTAATAAAACAGAAAGAATACCAATCCTCTATATTCACAACCAAAGTAGAGAAAAACCAGAATGAGGATTTGATAAAAAATCCTCTATATTAAAAATCAATCAGTAGGTTTCACAGAAGTGATCAAAAATAATCCATAAACATAAACACAATTACTTTTCAGGGACTGTATAGAACATCCTATAGATTTGCATTTCCCTGATGACTAAGGATACTGAACATTTCTTTAGGTGCTTCTGAGCCATTCGAGTTTCCTCAGTTGAAAATTCTTTGTTAAGCTCTATACCCAAACCTGAGATTCCATCTCACACCAGTCAGAATGGCTAAGATTAAAAACTCAGGTGATAGTAGACGCTGGCGAGGGTGTGGAGAAAGAGGAACACTCCTCCATTGTTGGTGGGACTGCAAGATGGTGCAACCACTTTGGAAATCAGTCTGGCGGTTCCTCAGAAAATTGAACATAGCAGTACCTGAGGATCCAGCTATACCACTCCTAGGCATATACCGAGAAGATGCTCGAACATATAACAAGGACATATGCTCAACTATGTTCATAGCAGCCTTATTTATAATAACCAGGAGCTGGAAAGAACCCAGATGTCCTTTAACTGAGGAATGGATTCAAAAAATGTGGTCTATTTACACAATGGAGTATTACTTAGCTATTAAAAACAATGAATTCGAGAGTTTCCTAGGTAAATGGATGGAACTAGAAATTATCATCCTAAGTGAGGTAAGCCAATCACAAAAGAACACACATGGTATTCACTCACTGATTATTGGCTATTAGCCCAGAACCTTGAAATGTCCAAGATTCAACTCACAGGCCACATGATGCTCATGAAGAAGGAAGACCAAGTGGAGGTGCTTCGTTCCTTCTTAGAAGGAGCAACAAAATACTCAAGGGAGCAAATATGGAGACAAAGTGAGGGACAGAAACTGAAGGAGGGGCCGTCTGAAGACCATTTCACCTGATTATCCATCCCATGTGCAGTCACCAAAGGTACATGCTGATGTGGAAGTCAGGAAGTGCATGCTGATAAGAGCCTGATATAGATGTCTCCTCAGAGGTCTGCAAGAGTCTGACATATTCAGAGGCAGATGCTCACAACTAGCCATTGAACTGATCATGGGGTTCCCAATGGAGGAGTTAGAGTGAAGACCACTGGAGCTGAAAGGGTTTGTGACCCCATGAGGAGAGCAACAATATCAACCAACCACAGCTCCCAGGGTCTAAACCACCAGCCCGGGAGCACTAAGGGAGGGATCCATGGCTTCAGCTGTATACATAAGAGTGAAGGGCCCTGCTGGGCATAGGTGGAAGAAGAGATCCTTGACCTCATGAAGGCTGGACGCCCCAGGGGGTGAGAATTTGAGGGTGGGGAGGTGGGAGTGGGGGGGGGTAGGTAGGGGTACATCCACAGAGAAGGAGGAGGAGGGGTGAGGGGATAAGGGGTTCCTGGGTGGGTGGGGGATGGGGTAAGGAGACAACATATGAAATGTAAATAAAACATCCAATAAAAAAAAGAACATCCTATGGATATGTTTAATTGTCACATATAGTCAAACTGAGTAAAAATACTTCTTAAAGAAAATAACTCCCCAACTCAGCTTCATGAAAATTTCTGGAGAAGGCAGAAATCTGAGAGAAACTCACAGTATGAAACATATGTGAATTTACACCACAGTCTAAATGCCTCAGGTGTATTTTGGCCACTTTTACTCTACCAATGTATAGTATCTTGGTAAAAATTGGAAGGTTTTAGACTATGTAATCTTTAATACCAACATGTCTCTGCCTTGAAGAAAACTTTTGAGACTGGGAAAGGCTTTGTGTGCCAGAGAATGCAGCACCTTCTAATAACAATAAACTCTCCTACCACATTAGAGGCCAGTGCAGGAATCACAAACATATAAGCAAATCAATCATTATGTATTTTAAAAAAGAGCACACATTATGATTGATGGAGATCTCGCTATAGTAATCATCAGGTATAAACACATATTAACACATTGTAGTGAAAATATCTTGAATATTTTGTGAATGTATAATCTTTCAATTAAAAGCCTTAAGGCCTAAAGGAAATGGTAGAATAAGAGGTGGGACATCAAGAAAGCAGAAAGAATTCTGGGATACAGCAAGTCACTCGGAGGTTCACCTGGGAAGATGTGATAAGACAGATGGATCGTACCTGCACACTCTTAACCAGCCATGTGGTAGGTTGTAGATTAGCATAAATGAGTTATATTAAGTCATTATTTAGTTGGACAAAATATTTATTTATGGCCATTGTATTTGTGAATGTATTTTATGTCTGAGTTTTAATTCTGGTAGCATAAGTCTGGAAGGAAGAACCAGACCTAACATTTACAAATGTCATCCAATTTAAGCATAAAATTTAGTCTGATTTCGAAAATGTCCTAATTACAAAACACAAAGCACAAACCCTCCCTGACCAAAAAAAAAACAAAATAGCTCATTACCTTCTTGGAGTGGGTAATGGACAGCGGCTCTTGCCTAACCAAATATGACAGGACTCATGGTCTTGAGATTGTGGGCAGGCATGAGGCCCAGACGGAAGTCCATCATTGTTCACAGATTGTACTTCTGAATAGCCTTCTGGATCTCAAACATAGTACAATCTGGGTAAGATCCTCTGCAGATAGATACAGCCACTTAAAAAATACAGCCTAAAATTCAAAATGACACATTTTGCCTTTAAAGTTACTATATAGGTTTTTTGCCTAATAATCATTAGGAATGTCTGTAATCATTCAAAATGTAAATACACATAAATCTTCCATTTATATAAAGAAAAACGGGAATATAGGTTTATTTATCCATAAGGTATGTTCATGATTTAAAGTTACAAGTTAAAATTCAGTTCTTTTAAAAGGTGCTATGATGATCTGTCAGAGATAAATAAAAACCACAACTAATTGGATATTATAATACACAATCTAATATACATGGTTATATTAGATACTAGTTTTGTTAACTATATTAGGATTTTCAAGGAAATTCAATAGTAAATAATAAAGAATAATGGTTGATAATTCAGATATGTTATAGATAGAACATTAGTCTTCAAGCCTCAGAGATTAATTGAATATTGAGTCATTTATTATTAAAAGGTATTTTTTGATCATGACACAGGTCTATTCCTGACAACACTCCCATTCCACTTCAAAGAAGATGCTGAGCATCAACAACCAACATATGGTGTTGTATCAATTTTAGCAAGCTTGCCACTGAGCAAAGAAAATACTCATGCTTCATCTTTAGAAAAATTTCTGTCCAGAAAAGACAAGCAGATCCAGGGATGTCAACTGTCAAGCTTTGCAAAGATGGGGTAAGCAAGTTCACCATAATATCTGCTTCACATAATTCTGTCAGATATGCTGGGCCAGAATAATAATGAAAATTCTGGAAAATTGTTTAGGCAGCCAACTAGGTCTATCATGTCTGATTGTTTGTTTTTAATTTATTTGGTAAAGTATATTATTTATTTACATTCCAAATGTTGCCCCTTCCTGTTCTTTCCTCTCTCCCAGAGTTCTTCATCCCATTCTTTCTCTCCTTTGCTTCTTAGATGGTGCTACCATACACTCATACCCACATATCCATCCAAATTCACCTCAGCCCTTTCTGCATTCTCCTCAAGTCTCTGTAGGAGGAGATGCATCCTTTCTCACTGATACCAGACAATGTAGTCCTCTATATAGGTTCTTCCGGATTATGGACCAGCCAATGTTGCTCCTTGGTTGGTGGCTTGGACTCTGGGAACTCTGAGGGTTCCAGGTAAGTTGATTCTGTTGCTCTTCATATGGGGTTGCCCTCCACTTCAGCTTCTTCAATCTTCTCCTAGCTGTTCCATAGGGGTCCCTCAGCTCAGTCCCATGGTGAACTGTAAGCAGCTGCATCTGTGTCTGTCATCTGCTGGTAGGTTAGCTAAGGGCATCACCCATTAAGTCCTGAGAGCTTTTCCCATCTCAGGTCTCTAGAACTTTCTCTAAGTTTTGCCTGCCCTCCACTCCCCACAGATTCATGTTTCCATTCATTTTCCTCATCCTCTTGGCTTTTGTTCTGTCACCATGTCCCCATACCTGATCCTG
This sequence comes from Grammomys surdaster, assembly GCF_004785775.1. NCBI lineage: Eukaryota > Metazoa > Chordata > Mammalia > Rodentia > Muridae > Grammomys > Grammomys surdaster. Next base: position 7,669,272 of record NW_021604792.1, read on the forward strand.
TCCCCATTCCCCCTCCCTTCTCCCAGGCATATCTCTCCCTCCCTCTGCCTCCTGTCATTATTTTGTTCCCCCTTCTAAGTGGGAATGAAGCATCCTCAGTTGGGCCTTTTTTCTTTTTAAACTTCCCATGGTCTGTGAGTTGTATGATGGGTATTCTGTACTTTTTCCTTAATATCCACTTATTCATGAGTACATACTATACATGTCCTTTCATTCTGCCTTATCTCACTCTGCATGATATTTTCTACTTCTATCTATTTGCCTGTAAATTCATGATATCTTTTTTTGTAATAGATGAATAGTGTTTTTTATGTAAATGAATTACATTTTATGTATCCATTCTTCCAATGAGGTACATTTTCAGTTAGGAGTTATTTATAGCCTCTGGCTATTATTAATAGGGCTTTTATGAATATAGTGGAACATGTATCTTTGTGGTACAGTGAAGTATAGTTTGGGTATATGGCCAGGAGTTGTATAGCTTGGTTTTCAGGGAGAACTATTTTCAATTTCCAGGATATTCCAATATATTCCAGAGTGATTTACCAGTTTTCAAATGTAGCAGTAAAGAAAAATTCCCCTTTCTCGACATCATTGCCTGTATCTATTGTCACTTCTGTTTTTGATGTTAGCCATTTGGATTGGTTTATGGTTGAATCTCCTAGTAGTTTTGTATTGCTTTTTCTTGATGACTGAGGATGCTGAACATTTCATTAAGTGTTTCTCATTCATTTAGTATTCCTCTGTTGAAAATTCTCTTTTTGACTTTGTACTGCATTTTAAAATAAAATAATTTGATATTTTTAGACTAACTTCTTGAGTTCTTTATATATTTTGAATATTAGCTATCTATCTAATGAAGGATTAGTGAAGAGTTTTTCCCAATTGTTGGCACAGCAACCTCCTCAGAATACATTTCAAAATTTGACCTGTATAGGAGAAATGCAGGCAAGGTGGATGAAGCAGAGACTCAATGAATGGCTGACCAATAGGTGGCACAAATAGAACCTAAACCCATGGGCAAGCAACAGTTCCTAACATTATTAATGATACTCTGTTATGCTTGCAGACAGAAGCATGTTGTCTTTTGAAAGACTGCACCCAACAACTGCCTCATACAAATATAAACATTCTCAGTCAAACAGTGAATGGGGCTTGGGGACTATTAAAGAAGACATGGAGGTTGGATTGTGTGTCCTTAAGGAGTAAGAACTCCATAGGAGACTAATAGATTCAACTAACCTGGACCCTTGTGTCTATCAGAGTCTAATGCACCAACCAAAGAACATAGAAGGTCTGGATCTAGATCTCCCCCTGACATAAGTAACAGATGTGTAGCTTGTTCTTCAGTTGGAACAGAATTTTCCTAAAAGCTTGCCTACACATGAGATATATTCTTCTATTTGGGCTCTTTTGTATGACCTCAATGGGATAGGGAGAATTGAACTTTGCAAAAACTTGAACTGTTAGGTTAGAGGACAAGTAGGGATACCTTCACCCACCAGAGGAGAAGAGAAGGGGTTGTCATATGGAGAGGACTGCGTGACCAGGCGTAGGACAGTGACTGGGATATAAAGTGAATAAGTAAAAAGTAAATAGGTCAATTAAAAAGAAATAGATATTATTTCTCAAGTCTCTATCTATGACCCTAGTTCAAGAGAAACTAGGAAGATAAAAATGTAAGCAAATTGTAAATTCTAAGCAGTTCTCAATTTCCTGCTATTTATCAGCATGTTTTCTATGTGTCTAGCACCAGTTTGCAATTTCTGTTTCATTTCCTTGAATAAAAATAAGTGTGTAATACTTTCTCAATATTAAAATATTGCTTAAAAGTCAATACTCAGTTAACCAACTATTTTATAAATACTAAATGTATTATCTCAATGTTAGATTTATTGTTATGAATCTAAATCAATTACAATTAGATTACATTTCTTAATTTTTGAAGCCTTTAATTTTCTCTCTTTACTTGAAATTAATGCAGTTATAGAGAGCAAAATACTTCATCATGAGTTCTGAAGAATTTCCTATACTTTAGTCACTGCTCATATTGTCTTTTACTGATTATTACAGATAATTTGCCCTTTGATGGGAAACGGATATGATAGGTTGATGTGCTTTCTAGTAATTTTAAAGTTATTCTGTTTACATTTTGATATCATATTTCTCCACCTCTTCTCCCAGGTCCTCCCTCTAATCTTCCCTCCATCCGTCCTTCCACCTTATCTTTCTCCCCAGAAAGGGGAGTGTTCCCATTGATATCAACCAAACTTTACATCTCAAGCTATAGTAAGACTGGATACACCATCTCATGTTCATGCTAAATGAGACAGTCCAGTTAAGGAAAGAAATACAAAAGCTGGCAACACAGTCAGAGACAGGCCCTCCTCTTGTTGTTAGAAGTCCCACATGAACACCAAGATATACAACTTTCACATATGAATAGAGGACATAGGTCTTTTCTATGTATGTTTGCTAGTACCATGTTGAGGCTCTTTGTGTCCCCATGGCTCCAGGTTAGGTGATTCTGTAGAATTTCATGTATCCATAAGACCTCTTGATTTTTAAATTCTTCCAATTCTTCTTCTATAAGATTTCACAAGCTCCATTTAATATTTGTGGGTCTCTGAGTGTGTTTCTATCAGTTATAGTGTAAAGTTACTCTTATGACAGGCTATACTCCTGTCTGTAAGTATAACAGATTAAAATTATTTGTGTCAGGGATGAGCCCCCTCTCATGGTATGGGTCTCAATCTTGTCTAGTCATTATTTGGCCATTCTGTCAATTTCTGTTCCATTTTGTGGCTGTATATCTTGTAGCCATGGAAATTATGGGTCAAAGGATTGGTGGCTGACTTGGTGTTTCAATCCTTCCATTGGAGGTCTTGCCAGGTTATAGGAGAAGGCTCTTTCAAGTTCCATATCACCCATTGCAAGGAATCATAGCCAGGGTTACCCTCATAGCCTCCTGGGAGTTATCTACAGAATGGGAAATGAACTTCAACTCTACACCCAACAAAGGATTGAAATCTGACATATATAATGAACTGAAGAAAGTAGACAAATACAAACCAGATTAAAAATGGGATAAACCTCTAAACAAAAATTCATGACAGAGGAATATCTACTGGCTAAGAATCTCTTAAACAAATAAAATAAATTATCCCCATCTTTAGTCATCAGTGAAACACCAATAAAACCAAGTCTCAGATTCCATGTTATATCTGTCAGAATGACTAATATCAAAACTCAGATGACATCTCATTTGGAAAAGAATGTGTAGTAAGGAAACCACTCATCTATTGTTTTTGTAGTCCAAACTTGTGCAATGAATTGGCAATAGTACTTAGCTCTTGAAAACCTAGTACTTTGGATAAGGATGGGCCCAGCATAATGGTGTGCAGCCATCTTCAGGTAAGGCCTTCAGCAGGCAGCAGCCTTTCTGTCCTTAGGGTTAGTAATTTGAACAAGAATTTAAAAGGGCCTTTGCAATTATTTATGGAGTGAGAATTTCACTGTCAAATTTGATGCTGAACATAATAATGGACAGTCCAGGTGATACTAAGACAATGCATTGTAATATTTCAGCATTATGGGTCATTTGTTTTCATTTCTGAAGCTCCAGTAACCTGCCATAGCACAATTTGGAGTCATTAAACCAACAACATTTTGCCCTGACTATGCAAATGAACAGAAGAACCATGGCAATCAGCTCCTGAGACCTTTTCATGGTGGGAGCTCCTCTCTTTCTTTCACATATTTCCTCCCTCCCTTTTCTTCCTTTACTCCCATTTTTCTTCCCTCTCTCCATCCCTCTATTCCTCCTACCCTACCTTTGTACATTTAGGTAAGAAAAGAATGCTTCTTCCAAAGCGAACAATTTTCAGAAATGAATGGCTCTCTCCTTACAAATCTGTGACATTGCTACAAAACATGTTACATTTGTTTTTTCACTTCCAATTTTTATTGTGATGACTTTACTTTTTTGGTGTTGGCTAAGAGTAATTTCTTCTCAGAATGAAGATTTATAATTTTATGATCTTTTTATGTATACCTTTCATTATAATTTCTAGTTACATGTCATTTATGACAGGTATCATCCTGTCTCTACACATTTTCCAGGGTCAGTTAGTTCAAATGTCAAAATGCTAAAAAAACTCACCATGATAAACACAAGATTAAATACTTTTAAAGTTTTAATTCTATTGGTATCTATGTAACTATGAGCATTTATAAATCATTATTCAGTCATTTTCATAAAATATTCATGAGTATATGTGTAACTGTGTTTCCAGCCTGTTTTTCAAGTCTGACTAAAATAATTTACATTTTCATCAGAAACACATATTTTTTCTTCTTTTTTTTTTCTTTTTTTTTCTTTTTTTTTTTTATTGGATGATTTATTTACATTTCCTATGTTGTTTTTTTGATTTTTAAACTGCAAATAGTTGTTACTACAAGGTTTTTTTCTGTTTTAAATAAATTTACACAAAGTAAGAAAAAATAGAAAGCAACGGTAATAACCAGGAAGAGGAATAATGATTACATTTATCTTTATGTGTGTTTGCCAGTTGTTCATGTTAACATTGGAAAACTCCAACCTGGAATCCAGAACTACAAATCTTCAAGCAGAACGTCTTGAGATGGGCACATGGAATTCAGAGGGATTTTCTCTTTTTGTTTTCCTTTTTAGAAGCTATACATAAATGGTGGTTTTCTTTGTACTGTCACAAAACTTACATATATATTCTCAGTCTTACCTGTGAAAGGCCTAAGGAGAAAGAAACTCAATTTGCACTCTAACACAAAGGGAGAAATTCTAAAATAAATAATCCAACAGTTTTTTTCAATTATTGTTTTAGTTTTTTAAAAAATAAAATAACCTAAGAAAGTGTAACGTTAAATAAAATATTGCTAAAGAATAATATATTTAAAATGTAGAAAAAAAGGAAAGACAAGTCACTAACTTTTAAGATTAGTATGAAGATCATAATTTAACATAAATGAATATATTCTATGAATCTGTCATCCTAATAAATATGAACAAAATTAACAAAAAAAGCATAGTTTGGCAATAAATATGTTTTGATAAGTTAAGTAAGCATTTTTATATTGATGTGCAGTGATAAGCAACTTTTTGCTCTCCAGTTCTTGAAAGTTAAATAAAGTTTAAACCCAGGGAGAAAAAGCATTGCATGAAGGTTCTAAGGTAGACCTAAAGTATTATAGAGCAAAATCCATTAAATCTACATTTATAGAAAATCGTTTTACACAGATACTGTATGTGGAATGAATACCATTAACTGTTCACTCCTTACATGTTTATTGTTTTTTGTTGTTGTTTTTTATTATTTTGGTTTTGTTTCCCTTCTCTCATTTGTTGTCATTTTAAAGATGTCACATATGAATTGGGGAACTTTAGCACCAAAACCAAGTCTCTCATAGTCCGTATAGTTTCCCCTCCCTCTCCAAAAAAAAAAAAAGACAAGAAAAAGAAAAAAAATTAAATCACAAAGTCCCACTTATATGAAAACAGTTGTCCAACTTGTTCAACCTATGTCTCTGGAGACCTACACAAACCCAGGCAAGATTACTCAACAGGGGTTCGGGCAGGAAAAGGTCAAGTTTTCAAGTAGCTCCTGGCCTCCCTCCTTTTCATAGCCCACTTAACCAAGCATAACAGAGTTCCATCTTTGTCAGTAGAAGCTTTCTTTCAGCTTAAGCCTTAAGTGCCAAATAACAAAAGGAAAAAAGCAGGAACTGTTTACAGAAGCAACTTAGTGCCTTGTAATCTAACTTTGACACTGTGACTACAGTACTTCTTAAAAGCCAGGGGGCACAAGTGGGCCTCCCAGAGCCTATGCCCGTGGGAGGTGGGCTGGTGGTGACCCTCAACCAGCATCTCCCCCAGCTGGTCACACAATTGTACATTCCTTTCTGTCTCCTACGTACTCTTTCTTATAGTTACTCTTCTCAATCAGAGAATCCTTGCTGGACTTTGTGATTTTTTTGGGGGGGAGGGGAGAAGGGGCACACCTAATTTGACATTCAAAACCTTTTCTTCCCAGCCCTAAACAGATATTTTTATTTGTATTACTTATGTAACTGAGTAAGGGTTGCGGTTAGGGTTAGTGTTAAATCAGGTAAACTGCAAACTACAAAGTAAACTTTACTAAGTTTAAAAGTACACCTGATGAAATTACATGTAGGCATTGGCATTGATCTTGCTTTATGTTTAAAATTTTCACTTAAACCTAACTGAACATCCAGACAGCAAACCTAGAAACACTTGAGAATATTGTCCATGAACCTACATATTAAGATTTCTTTTAATCCAAAGAACAATTGTCAAGTTCTGGGAGTCAGAGAATCAGGGTGTTCCCAATTATGCACAAATCAGAGTGGTCAAATTAAGGTTTCATATCTATGATCATTTGAGGAGTGCAAAGTTGGTTTGATCACATAAAGCATTCAGAAACACACACACACACACACACAAACACACACACACACACAAACACACACACACACACACACACACAAACCTACAAGTAAAGAGAAAGAGACAGAGAGAATAAGTAAGGGAAGATTGATATTAGAAATAATGGAGAAAAGTAGTGTCTGAGATGCTCATGAGAAAAGTACAATGATGTGTATGCATGAATACATCAAAAGAAAAGGCATTATATTTTGTATGAATAAAAATACTAAAAAAATTTAAAAGAAATGTGAATAAAATTTTGTTGTTTTCAGGAAAATGGTTAGAAATGGACACCACCAATATAAACTAACTTATTTACCTTACAGAAGTATACGTGCAGGTACACTCCTTGACTTTCAAAGAAAGAACACTCAAAATTAAGAAAATACTCCCAGTTGGGTGGACAGTAAAAAAATTGAGGAGGGAATGGATCGTAGGTTTGATTAAACTTAATTATACACATGGATTGACTTCTTGAATAGAAAATAAATTATATAAATAAACAATTACATTCTATATTATAAAATTAAAGTAGAACAAAATGTTTAAGATGTGTAGAACTTCAAGCTAATACCAGTCCATTCTTCATCCCCACTTTCCTCCCTAATACCTTTGTGTATCAACTCTTCTGTAATCTGACTTCTATTTCCATTGAGATTAGAGGTGATATTTTTCTTTCATGATACATTATACTCTTCCCTCATTGTTGACTCTGTGGGAAGTTAGGAAATGTATCTGCCTTGAATGATTTTGAACAGAAGTTACCAGTGTGTTGTAGGACACATAGCCAAACAATGACAGTAGCTGTCATTGTTTTGTCCCTGTGTTTGGATAATATACCTTAGGGAAGTTTCTCATGCCTGTTTCTGTGGTTTTTGTTTGATAGTCTATGCTGCTTGTGGGGAGCATTCTCAACCAAGTAGTTTAATACTTTAACCTATACCTGTACTTTTTCTGACACATACATATTTATGTATTCTAGATAATACATATGTTTATTTATTGTTTTTAAACATATTTAGTGTTATTTAAACTTCTATCGTTCCAGTACCTCTGTATGCCCCATCTTACCAGTTAATTTCTTCTTATTTTTTTCCATTTTTATTCTCAAACCATCTTAATTCTACATTGCCTTCTGGAGAGCTTCTTTTCCTCCACCACATATTTGTACCTTTACTTCCATGTTATATATTCAAATCCAAGGATTCACAGCTACGAACCATAAACAAAATAGAACATGGAGCATTTGCCTTTCTGTGTCATAGTAATTTCACTCATGATAATGTTTTCTAGGTCCATTTGTTTTCCAAATAATTCTTTGAGAAATAGTCACGGCTTTCATCAAAATGGAAAAAAATATGGTCACCTTATGAATTAAAAATGAATCTTTTTTATGTAACATTTCCAATATACTGAAATAGCAAACATAGCAACAGTAATATTCACAATAGCATCAAAATCTATGTGTACAGAAACCTAACCAAGATGCAAAATTGTCTATACTGAATGGTACAAATATCTGAAGAAAAGAATTGTAGTAAGGCACTGGAAGATGAAAGATCTCCCATGATCACATGCTATCATGAGAATTGTAACATGTGTTTTCTAACAATATTTATAGATTCAATATTTTATCAACCAAAATACCACAAGATTGTACAAAGCAGTTGCCTAAATATATATAATTCATTCAGGGACACAGAACACTCTGTATCATCAAAGCTATTCTAAGAAATGAATAATTTTGGGGGGGAAGTACAAGACCATATTTCAAGCCATGTTACAGATGTATATTATTAAAAAACTCTGATATTAGCAGAAGCAGATACTTGGATCAATGTAATGTAAAAGGAGACCCACACTTGAGTGTGCATAGCTAGAGTCATGTGATATATGGTAAAAATGCCCCTCAATTCAAAATGCAGGGAAGACAGCATCTCCGCAAAATGATCATGGTAAAAATGAATGTCCACATGCAGAAAATTTATATCTATATATACCACACAGAAAATCAAATACAAGTGATTGAAAGATCCTACTATGTAACCTAAAGTTCTGAAACTATTAGAGGAAAACATGGGCAGTGCTGAATGAAGATCCAAATGTAGGAAAGGTCTTTATTAATAGGACTTCATTCAGAGAAGATTTAAGGCTTATAATAGACAAAAGGGATCACATGAATATAAAAATTTGTGCAGCTAATGAAATAATCAGTCAAACAAAGGTACATCTCACAGGGCAGAGGTAATCCTTACCAGCTATACGCATGATAAGAGATTAATATCCAGAATAAACAAGGAAGTCAAAACAAAGAATAAAACCCCAGAGAGCCAATGTCTCAAAGGAAAACTGACAAGGGATCTATTCATAGGTTCCAAAAAGAAGAAATAAAAATGGCAAACAAACATTGAAGGAAGTGTTCAAAATTCTTAGCAGGTAGAAAATTTAAAATTAATAGTACATTGAGATTTCATGTTACTCTATTGAGCATGGTGAATGTCATGATAATAGCAGACAACATACCCTACAGAAGATGTTTAAAATATAGACCTCGCATTTATTTTTTTGTGGGAAAAGACACTAAGGGAATCAGTATTGAAATAGGGGTTTGGAATTTTGAATATCTAAAATAAAATTTACCATATAACCCATATTAATCACTCCTTGGCATATGCCAAAGGACTCAACATCCTACTCTTCAGATACTAGCTCATGTTCAATGTTACTCTAGTCACAATAGCTAGGAAGGAAAACAACCTAAGTGTCCTACATCTCCTGAATGGATTGAGAATGTTGTGCATACATAAAATTAAATAATACTTGACTGTAATGAGATAATTATTCTTTAATGTCATCACCACATTAGATTTTGATCCTGTAGTTAAGGCACATTGACAATCTTCCACACTCCACCCTGCTGGGCTACAGTCCCAGTGAAAAATAGTAGAGGAAGGTCACTCAGTTGATGCTCAAAGATACTGTTCTTTGTCTTCCTTTTATAAAGATTATGGCTGTGCATGTCTCAGCACAGAGTTGGGAAGAAGTTCAGAGCCTTATCCAAGATGCTTGTGGTCCTGCTCACAGCAGCCTTGCTGGCCCTAAGCTCGGCTCAAAGCTCAGATGAAGGTATGAAGGATTACTGGGTGGGATCTGGAGACATTCAAGGAAAAGAAAGGATAAAGGGGAGGAGTAATGACAGACATGGATGAGAACAAAGACAGGCCCATAGAATTTATGTGATAAATGTTGAAATCCTTATGACTTTAGCAGGTAACATGGTATTTTTATTTAATATTCTACCTGAAATCCACCAACCTCTTGTAGAAAGACTACAATGACCCATTTTGTGTTCTGTAAAGTGCTCAGTACTAGGTAAAGAAACATAAAAAAAACAGACAGAATTGTGAGTATATTCTTATAGTCAGAGTGAATACTGGGTAGAGCCAGCTTAGTGGCTGTGTGGGTGGCTTAGTGCATAGTGGGTTCCAGAAATTTGTTATGGTACAATACAACAGGATTAATTCAAAACATATAAATATCCAGTATAAATATCCAGGGTTTTATTTTCCCTTTGTGGTCCTGTATATGATTATAGTGCATCAAGAATAAGAAGGAGAAATACTAAGCTGTCCCTGTTTTCTCATTGCCTCTCATGTTACTAGACAACTGTCTCTGAGTAATGGAAAAACAGGAGCAAATAGTCTCCAGGCATTTAGTATATTGTTGGACAATATTATTAGTATTTCAGTACTGAAGTGTATTGGTATTGAACATCTAAATTATATTTCATTCCAGAGATGGCAAGCTCTAATTAAAACTCTTTATACAAGTAGAGAATTTATAACATGCCCTGAAGTACAATTTGCAGCCCTCCTGATGTTAATATATTTTTCTTTCCATTATTAAATTTTGACATTGGAAGTACCTAATGTGATAAATAAGGGTCCATACCTTCTTGTTTGCCAGCTGTAGTGGACATACTTGTATCAGGATTAAAAATATAAAAGCCTCTTTATTTTTGGAATGTGTAATTAGGAAGACAAGGTGATGATGTCTGGGAGAGGAAGTCAACAGTTGGGAGAGAGGTTCTGAGAGAAAGTACTGTGTGATTAGGTCAGGGAAAGAAAACAAGAGGAAAGTGTTTTTCTCAGTATGGTCATATCTTCTGGTTCTTTTTATGCAGAGTCTGTGCAACAATCCCAGGGCTCAGATTCAGATGTCCCTTTTGCTGAAGCAAATTCAGGGAGTGCTCAAGAGGGTGAATCAGCACCATCAGGAAATGAAGACCCATCTGTCAATTCTGTGAATGAAGAGGAAAAACATCCACAGGAACCACTACAAGTAGAGAGTGAAGAGCCTTCTGACACTACTAGAAATGATCTGGAAATTCAAACTGGGGAAGGAAACATAGAACAGGTTCAAAATCCAACTTCTTCTTCTTCTGAAAACCTACAAGGACAACCTCAACAAGAAGACCCAGTGAAGAAACGTTCTCTTCCTAAGCCTCAACATTACAGAGGCAGATCTCTTCCTAAGCCTCAACATTACAGAGACAGATTTCTTGTCCTTAGAGGAAGCGGAAAATTTTTACGCCGTTTTCGATACCCCATATTTTATCTTACAAAGGCTTGGATGAATTAGGTAAGATGAATAAGTCAGATTTAATAAATATAATGACCTTGAGTCCATATTTGCAAATCTTAGTGTCACAATGAGCTAACTGGCAGCATATGGACATAGCATTAACCTCAGCCTCATTTCAAATCTCAGCATTCAGACAGTACAAGGTGATTCATCTTTGGGGGTCTAAGATGATCTTGTCCCAGTGTACCATAGCTCCACAGCTCGTTAAGTCTTCAATGCTCCTTTTTATTTATTTTATTCATTTATTTTGTAACCATAATTAACCTTTGAGTTGATGTGGTTTATAGAAGTATGGAAGCAATCTCCCTTTGGTCTCATTTTCTTTGAATTAACCATCATTGACCTCTCATCTTATACAGTACACGGTACTAATCACACAGTACTTTATACATCTTATACAGTACACAGTACCTAATCACACAGTACTTTCTCTCAGAACCTCTCTCCCAACTGTTGACTTCCTCTCCCAGACATCTTCATCTTGTCTTCCTAATTACACATTCCAAAAATACAGAGGGTTTTATATTTTTAATCCTGATACAAGCATCTTGTGTACAATCTGCTCTGTTCATGCAGGGATGCTTAGTTCCATTGTATCTTAGTGATACCTTACAGACACCTATAACCTTGATCAGAATTTCAGTATATACTTCTAAATTTATGTATGTCCATATTGGTCAGAATCTACCATCCTAGGAGTACACATGGCTGAATATCATAATTGTATATTATCCTATTCTCATATTTTTCTTCAAAGCCATTCATTTTAATCATTTAGCAACACCCTTAGAACCATTAGTATGTAAATGTGGGAACATATTATATAACACTGAGGTTTACATGAATGATATTCTATGCAGTCCTTTTGGTTACTCATTACCAAAACCACACTTCTTCTAAAACTTCATTGCTTTATAAGTCTGCAGATCTGTCACAGCATGCTTTGCTTGTTTCTATTTTGCTGTTTGTGTACTCAGGACTTTTAGTTGTACACTATTAAACTGCATGGTCTGTCAAGATCTGTTTTCAACCTATTCTGTTAATAAACAATTAGGTTAGTTTAATTTGTTCTATCACTCAGGGCACATAGCACAGAAGAACTGTGGAAATACAGCCTGGAACTTAAAATCAGAAACAATGAATGAACAATGTAAGATACTCATTCACATTCATCTTTTAGGAAATAGCTTAGTTCTATTGTCTTCTTAGTGCCTGATATGAGTAAATTTGAGAAAACAGGAAAGGAATGAGGGATAGGAGATGGAAGAAGAAGAGGTTGTGGCCTCCTACCCCTCTGACTTCAGGGAGACCTATAGCAGTTAAAGAATTCCAGCAGTTCCTTCTGGTCTGGGCCCGAGCACTGAGCAGATCCCGGGAAGCTGCTCTGCACCCAATCTCACAAAACCCAGAGGAAGTGGGCCTCCCAGGAGCTATAAGCCAGGCAACACCTTAGGTAAGGAGACAGCAACATCTGTCCCAAACGGAGTAACTGGGACCCACTAGAACCCAGGAAGTCACTCCTGGCCCGTAGCACTGGTTCATTCTGGTCTGGGCCCAAGCACTGAGCAGATCCTGGAAGGCTGCTCTGCACCCAATCTCACAAAACCCAGAGGAAGCGGGCCTCCAAGGAGCTCTAACCCAGGCAGCATCTTAGGTGAGGAGACAGCAACACCCACCTCAAACAGGGAGTAACTGTGACCCACTAAGACCCAGGAATTCACTCCTGGCCAGGAGCACTGATTCCTTCCGGTCTGGGCACAAGCACTGAGTAGATCTTGGGCCCCAGGTCTAACCCTAGTAGTAACACCCACCCCACACAGTTCTAAAACAACCAAGATAGTAGGAAAGACAGGCTCCAGTAAGAGACCCAGGACAGGTAGCGCTAAGGTGATCCAGATGGTGAAAGACAAGCACAAGAACATAAGCCTCAGCAACCCAGGGTACTTGGCATTAGAACCTAGTTCTCCCACACTAGAAAGTCCTGAATTCCCCATATTACCAGGAAAGCAAGATTCAGATTTAATATCACTTCTAATGATAATGATAGAGGGCTTTATAAGGACATAGATAACACTCTCAAAGAATTTGAGGAAGCCCTTGAAGAGGAAACACAAAAATCCCTTAAAGAATTACAAGAAAACACAGCCAAACGGGTGAAGGTATTGAACAATTCCATTCAGGACATAAAAATGTAAGTAGAAACAATAAAGAAATCAGAAAGGAAGACTACCCTGGAGATAGAAAACCTAGGGAAAAAATCAGGAGTCATAGATGCGAATATCACCAAGAGATAGAAGAGAAAAGCTCAGGTGCAGAAGACACCATAGAAAATATTGATAAAGCTGTCAAAGAAAATGCAAAATGCAAAAAGTTCTTAATGCAAAATATCCAGGAAATCCAGGACACAATGAGAAGATCAAACCTAAGGAAAATGGGTATAGGTGAGAGTGAAGATTCCCAACTTAAAGGGCCAATAAATATCTTAAACAAAATTATAGAAGAAAACTTCCCTAACATAAAGAACGAGAAGCCCATAAACACACAAGAAGCTTACAGAATGCCAAATAGACTAGAGCAGAAAAGATATTCCTTCTGTCACATAATAATCAAAACACCAAATGCACAAAACAAAGAAAGAATATTAAAAGTAGTAAGGGAAAAAGGCCAAGTAACGTATAAAGGCAGATCTATAAGAATTACACCAGACTTCTCACCAGAGACTACAAAAGCCAGAACATCCTGGACTGATATCATACAGACCCTAAGAGAACACAAATGCCAGCCCAGGCTACTCTACCCAGCAAAACTCTCATTTACCATAGATGGAAAAACCAAGATATTCCATGACAAAACCAAATTTGCCAACTATCTTTCCACAAACCCGGCATTACAAAGAGTATTAGGGGAAAAACTTCAATACAAGGAGGGAAATTATACCCTAGACAGATCAAGAAAGTAATCCTCTTCCAACAAATCCAAAAGAAGATAGCCACACAAATAATTCCACCTCTAATAACAAAAATAACAGGAAGCAACAATCACTCTTCCTGAATGTCTCTTAACACCAATGGACTCAATTCCCCAATAAAAAGACATAGGCTAATGGACTGGATACTTAAAAAGGACCCAACATTTTGCTGTATACAGGAAGTCCACCTCAATGACAAAGACAGACACTACCTTAGAGTAAAAGGCTGGAAAACAAATTTTCAAGCAAATGGTCCTAAGAAACAAGCTGGAGTAGCCATTCTAAAACCTCTAGCCTGAGAACACAAAGGGAGGGACTCATGGCTCCACCTGAATAAGTCCTTGAGGGTGCCCTTGTCAGGCATCAGTGGAAGTAGAGGGCCTTGGTACCCAATAGTTTGGACTCCCTAGTGTTGGGGAAGTTGAGAGCAGGGAGGTTGGAATGGGAGGAAGGTGGCAGCACACCCTCATAGAAACTCCCAGAGTAATATGGATTAGATATGACAGAGAGAGGCCATCAGAAGACTAGATTCCAGAATTCAAATGAAAAATATCTTGATACTAAAATTTGTTCTGAGAGTTGTATATTGCAGAATATACAGCCTTGGTGTATCTACTCATCAAGCAAGCTGAGCAGACCTGCTCGAACCTCTGATGTCCTGGAATATCAGCTGAATGCAGTGAAGACACAGATGTCGGAGGCTTACCAATTTACTCTCCTCCACCCCTCTTCTAATATCTCAATGCCCATAATGCTTGAAGAAGTTAATGAGGAGTCGGCACCCCTATTTCCTGGGCTTCGGGACTGATGTGGTTAATATTGGGCTGTTTTTCTAGGGAAAAATAGTGGTTTTGTTGGAACAGGGAGGAATAGCTAGGATTTATTGCATAGCCATAATGTATTGGTAGAAATCTGTATAATTGTTATTAAGCAGAAGTTATAGTGTCTTAAACAGTACAAAATTTACTTTGATTTCAAATTTAAGGTTCTCATTGGTACGAATTTCTTGTTGATATAGAAGTGAGATTAATATTGTTACTCTCATTGGCATTGTGACTATATAACATATTTAGGAATACAAGGCTTAGACCCAGTCCTTCTTTAACCTTTTTTTAAAACTGATTTGAGATCGTTATCCTGTGAGTTAAGGGCCTATAGCAAATTCATGGCTCTACGTTTATTGTTAGGGTGTTTTCTATATTTTATTCAGAAATAGCTGAGAGGAGTTAACAGACAACAGTCCAGATTGCCTTACATTGATAGTTGGTTTTCAAAAGGTCAGAAGTCCACAGAATTGATGTTACAAACATTTCTGCATTAAGGTTCATTTTGATTAGAGACTTACCTGCTCCTGACAGCTTCCTGTCTTGGATTCTAAGAAGAAATTGAGCATCTTTGGAATTACTCCAGTTGTGGTGAGATAGCCACTAGGGAAGAATTGCCTCTTTTCATCTACAGACAAATTACTGTCCTGAAAAGGACACATTTGTAAAATAGTCAAATGATTAAATCTGCCAAGATAGTGTAATCAGCTCTTAATAATTCTGCATCACTTTGTCTGTCAGATGATCCTGGGCCAGAAGGCTGAAGATCAGCTGCTCCAACATTTTGTAGTATAGGGACTGTCCAGGTGTTCAATGGTCTCTATAAATTGGCTAAGTTTTGGAAGCTATGCTTTGTGCTTCCCATAATTCTGTTAATTCAGTCATTCTGGATTTCTGATGTGGTGGAAGACTTATAGTCTCATGGCCAATCTCAGCTATTTACTTTGAGAGAAAAGACTTGAGAGGATGGTTTTCAGCTGACATTCATTCTAAAGCCAAGAATAAGCCAGATTAAGAAGTAAAGACTTTTAGTTAGGAGAGATGACAGAGGTTCTGGTTAGTCAACAAAATGATGGACTGGATTCTAGGTCTTTCGTGTACCTTTCTGATACAAATTGGTATAGTTATGGTCTAATTTTATTTTGAGAGAAAAGTTTTATCTTAACAGGAAGGGTGATATGTTGGAGGAGCAATGGTGGGAGGAGTGAGGAGAAGAAGAGGAGGAGAAGCTAGGAGATAGAGATAGAGAGATAGAGAGATAGAGAGATAGAGAGATAGAGAGATAGATAGATAGATAGATAGAGAGAGAGAGAGAGAGAGAGAGAGAGAGAGAGAAGGGGAACATTGAGACTGTCTCTGCCAGTTAAAAATAGTTCATATATCTAGGGTATTGAGTTACACTTCTGATTGTATGGTTATCTTGTTATTGAGCATTATTGAGCTTATAAAGCCTTTGATTAACATTTTTAAAAAATAAATAAAATAAGAATTCCAGCATGTTCTTTCTGTAACTCCCCCCCCCCTTTTTTTTCTGTTTCAGAAAGTACTTGAGAAGATTTTGTCCTTCAGACACAGGTCAATGAATAACTGTTGATTGTCTATACTATTTCAATAAAAATTTCAGCATGCAATTTTTGAGTGCTGGTTGTATTTTTTAGAAAGTGAGGGGAGGAAATTTGAGAGTTGTGGCAACAACCAAACAACACCTAAAAAAACACATCATGAAAACTTGCAAATATTTCGATCTTATTTTCTCACAACAAAGATGGCATATGACAGCACTTTATGGCCCTGTAATCAGATGATTCTTCCTTGGAGATGCAGTACAAATTTATATTGTAATACATAATTTAAATCTCTCTTGTTGAATTTTTCCAGTTTAAGGGAAACTTGGAGATGTTTTGAGAGAGTTGAAAACCTGAGCATTTGTAATGTTCCCTACTTCTTGTTTGTACTTTTCAAGTCCCATATTGTGCTTTCTGCTTCACTCTTTTTGGGGGGAACAAATATGTTTCCACCTTTCTTAATATTACTAATAATCTAGTCATTATAAAATTATGTAATGATTACATATATGATAGATGTGTTATTTTAAACTTAGCTCTATTGATCTGAATCTGAATAAATTGCAATTTCATTCCATGTTTTAAGTACTAGGCCTCTCTTCATCTCTCTCTTACCTGCAACAAATGCATTTAAAAGTGAGAATATGCCTGACTACTTGTCCAGAAGGACTTTCTACAGCTAACCTTTGTCTGATGTTATGCTCAGGTATAGGTTGATTTATTTTAGTGATAATATGATCTTTCAAGATTTAACACACACATGTGCACGGACACACACACACACACACACACACACATTCACACACACACTGGAAAAGGGTATCATATCTCTCTATAGATAGTTTGTAAGCTAGCATGTGTTGCTGGGAGTTGACCTCAGGACCTCTGGAAGTGCAGTCAGTGCCCTTAACCACTTAGCTATTTCTTCAGGCATATAAATTTTTTTCTTTTTAAATGTATTTATTCCACAGTCAAGTAAATCATAACTTAAAGCCACAACATTATTAAAGGAGAATTCCTGGGACAGCTTTCTAGAGTGCAACTCTGATGGGAGTTCTTTCTTGTAATAGAACAAATACAGATTTCCCTAAGGTCTGGTCGAGGCAAATAACCCTTTGAAACAAACTGCCCAATAATCAGAGGCAGGTTGCAAGTAATATCTATTAACATTTTTCTGCAAAGTAGACCATTCCTCCAGGTGGCTCACAAGTCCTCATTTCACCTGCCTGTCCTCTGGCTTTTGTCTTCCTCAATCACACCTACAACCAAAAAGGCTTTTGTGCTTCCTGCTTAGACACTGCCTGGGTCCCTGAGGTCCTGAGCACTGCTGGCCATGAGGAACTTTCATCCAGAATTTTCAGGTAAATCAGGAACAGAATTACAGCTCAGTGATGGCTCAGTGTCGCTTCCTTAAACAATAGTTTTTTTTTTTTTTTTTTTGTTTTTTTTTTTTTTTGTTTTTCGAGACAGGGTTTCTCTGTGTAGTCCTGGCTGTCCTGGAACTCACTCTGTAGACCAGGCTAGCCTCGAACTCTCGAACTCAGAAATCCGCCTGCCTCTGCCTCCCAAGTGCTGGGATTAAAGGTGTGCGCCACCACCGCCCGGCTAAACAATAGTTTTAAGTGTCAAACAAGCTCTGACGACTGACAGGCCATCTGTGTACCATAAACAAACCAAAACAGGATATTGTTAACTTTTCCTTTGTTTGCAAAATGTTAAGTAGGCTATCCAAGTGGAAAAACATGAAATGTGAGAATTCAAAGGATTTTTGCCAAAAAAGTAAACCAGTCCTCCACAAGTAAATTCATTCGTTTTGGGGCTGCAAGCCCATGTAGAGGGTGATCAGGCAGTAGATGGTCTCTCCCACTGTCAGAGTCATGGTGGTCCGGTAAAGCATTTGGTCGGGAAGGCCTCCTTTTAGGCACATCTTCGGCCTTCTGGAAGAACTTCTGCAGCTCTGGAACTTTGTTCTTTCCAGCATAATCATATGCTGTCACAGTGGAAGTCACTTTGGTCGATTTGGAAAATATGATAGGCGGTGCTTCCGTGGAAACCAGCTTTAACCACTGTGGAGTATAGGATTCAGAAGCCCGTGTCCTAGCCAACTTCTGCAGGAAACTGCTAAACTTGTAGTACATGTTTAAGGCCTGCTGCCCACCACTGTTGCCTGTGCAACTGCCCTAGAATGGGTGAAATTATTTTTTATTAGTTGCACTTATAATAGGGCCCTATGGATCCCAGGCCTGTCTTAAGCTCAAGTTCTAACTATAGACAACTTTAAACTTCTTCCTTTTATTACATTTTTTTTTTTACTTTTTTTCTTATAAAACATGTTCAGACCACAGGCTCCACTATGTCTTCTTCCAGTTTTGTACCCACAACTAACCTCATTTTATTTCAGAGTCAGTACTTATGCCATTTTTTTTCATAAAAGTAGAAAGCTCCCAGTGATATCAACCAAACACAGAACAGCAGGTTGCAATGAGACTAGGACTAACCTCTCATATAAAGGCTGAATGGGGCAACCCAGTAGGAAGTAAATGGTCTCATAGTGGGCAATAGAGTCAGGAAATGTTTCTATCACACTATTAGGAGTCCCATAAAACCTACAAGCTAAACAACTTCAGTATGTATACTGAAGGCTTAGTGCAGATCAATTCTGTGTCTGAGATTATTGCATCAGTCTCTGTGAGTCTCTATGTGCGCTGTTTTGTTGATTCTGTTGTCCATATTCTTGTGGTGTCCTTGAGCCTTCTGTCTACTACAATCCTTTTGTATCTTCTGAAGTATTCTGTGATCCAAGAATAATGTTTTCTTGTTGCTCTCTGCATCTGCTCACATCTTTTCCTGGTTAAAGCTTCTCTAGTGGCTAGTATGGTAGGGCCCAGTCTCTGAGTATAGCAGAATATTATTAGAAATCATTTCATTGTTTCATTTTTTGTTGGTATCACTTTCTTCTATCATAGGTCTTTAGGCTACCTAGAATCTTGTTTCTGGGCCAGCAGGCATTGCCAGGCATAGGTTTTCACTAGTGGTATGGGATTTATGTTCGATTAGTCATTGATTGGCCAGTCTACAACATCTGTGTCACTTTTACTTTGGCATACCTTGCATGTATGACAAATTTTAGGTTGACATTTTTGTGGCTACATTATAGGGTTCCATTCTCTGTACTTGAGGGTTTGACTAATTACATTAAATGGCCAGTTCAAGATTTGTATCCCCTGCTTCTTGCAATCTTCACTGGGGTCATACTTGTAGATTCCAGGAGGTTTCCATTGCTCTATGTTTCTGCCTCACATCTGTTAAGATTCTCAGTTCCTGTCTTCTCTCCCAGGATGTTCTCCCTTCATCAATCTTCCCCTACCTTATCCTTACTTTAATCATTCTCTCTTGCCCACAGGTGTAATCAATTTAACTTTATCTTTCCAGAATAATCCATATATACCCTTTGACCATTACTTAGCACTCAGCCTTTCTGAGGTCTGTGCCCATATTTTATTGGGTTCTGTATTTTTTCCATTCAATTCTACCAAGTTTAATAGCACAGTTGTTTTTTTAATTTATTTTTAAAATCAAATCATAATTTTTACTTATTCACACAGGGGTTATAAACACAAAAAGGCAGGACATGGGGAAGGGGATAACACCAGATCCTGGGTGTTCAAGGGGAGTATAGATATCTTTCATAACATGGTATTGGCTGGGTGAAATTTCAGGGGACAGATCCCTGTGACTCTATGATTCACTTGTCCTTATCTAAGTTGGTGTTATCCACAAAGGCTACCTATTTACAAGGTCTATGACTTCTCAGGCTGTTAAATTTCCACAAAAGCTGCCTGTTTATAATAGCTTATAGCCCTCTGTTTCAATGTTTTTCCACAGAGACCCAAGACTTTGTGTTAATATACATGTATGACAGGCCTATTGCTGATTTTAGGCCTATGGCCGATTTTAGGCTGTCAGTGTATAAGTAGGGCTACCCCTGACATCTCCTCCCTTCTCTAAGTATAGAAGGGCTATGGTGATTTTAATCTTGCAAAGGCAGGGATAGAGGCCTGACCTCCATGAATTGAAGGGGACTTTGTAATGTCTCCGGTCCCCATGTTGTTGTCCAGTGAGGCATGAGGGCCATACCTAAGTCGATGTCTTTTTCCTGGAGAGGGGATACTTTTGACATCAACCCCTATGCAGTCAGGCTTGTCTCTCAGGGAACTCAGAGAGATATTTTTAACTATTATTTATATTCCCTTGCAATGCTTATCCTCACAGCCTAAGCAAGAATTCAGATTGCCAGTCAGAGGGGGTTCTAGGTGGCCCCTCTCTGCCTGGTCTAGGGGTGGAAGTCCCCTCTTTTAGGTTGGGTGGAGATGGGTTTTAGGAACACCCTGGATAGAGTAACAGCCTCATCCTGAGTCTCGTCGTCCTCCATAGCTAACTTATGATAATGTATCTGAATAGGTTTTGCTACCAAGTTATTTATTTGTTGTTTCACAAAGTTAGCCAGCTTAT
Organism: Grammomys surdaster; assembly: GCF_004785775.1. Lineage (NCBI taxonomy): Eukaryota > Metazoa > Chordata > Mammalia > Rodentia > Muridae > Grammomys > Grammomys surdaster. The sequence continues at coordinate 7,690,266 of NW_021604792.1, forward strand.
TTTAAGGCCCAGGGACCAAAGAAAATCACCAAAAATAACCCAATTAATGGTCCCAAGATGGGAGGAAGTAGGGCTGACAACCATGGAGAGGTTGAAAACCAATTCTTGTACCAGCTCTCATCTTTCTCTTTCTGCCTTTTCTCAGGGTCTTCTCTGACCCATTTCAGGCTCTCTTTAACCATCCCTGTCTTATCTATGTAAAGGTAACATTCTTCTTTAAGGGCCATATACAGTCAAGAGCTGTACACATTCTTTTCTACTGTAAAAAAGTAAATCGAGTCCAATAAATTCCTTTGAAATTTTTGGAGGTCTCTTCAGACAGTGAAACAAGGAATTTTAAAAACAGAATAATTTTCTGTTTTGTAGACTAACTTCTTTTGTTCTTTATATATTTTGAATATTAGCTATCTGTCAGACATAGGACTAGTGAAGATCTTTTCCCATTGTTGGCACAGCAACTGTCTCACAAAATATTCCACCAAAATTTAACCAGTCTAGAAGAAATGCAGGCATGGTTGATGAAACAGAGACTGAGAGAATGGCTGACCAATAGCCAGCCCAACTGGAACCCCAACTCATGGGCAAACAACAGTTCCTAACAGTATTAATGATCCTCTGTTATGCTTGCAGACAAAGCATGTTGTCTTTTGAAAGGCTGCACCAAACAACTGACTCAGACAAATACTGACATTCTCATTCAAACATTGAATGGAGCTTTGAGACTCTAAAGAAGACATGGAGGAAGGATTGTGGGCTAGGAACTCCACAGGAAGACTTATAGATTCAATTAACCTGGACCATTGGATTATCAGAGTCTAATGCACCAACCAAAGGACATACTGGACTGGACCTAGGCCACACCCTGACATACCTAACAGATGTGCAACTTGGTCTTTAATTGGAATAGGGTTTTCCCAAAAGCTAGCCTGCACTTGAGATATATTGTTATAGTTGGGCTCCATAAATGGCTTCAATTGGATAGGAAAAAGTGAACTTTGCAAAGACTTGAACTGCTAGGGTAAAGGACAATCAGGGTGACATATACCCAGCATAGGAGAAGAGAAGAGTGGTCATATGTTGAGGATTGTGAGAGGAGGTGACCAGGAGGGGGATAGTGACTGGGATATAAAGTGAGTAAGTAAAAAATAAGTAAATTAAAAGGACATAGATACAATCTATGTCTAGGACTCTTTCTAGTTTAAGACAAAGTGGGAAGATAAAAATGTAAATCAGATTCAAATCCTAAGCTATTCTCAATTTCCTGCTATTCACCAGCATGTTTTCTTTGTATCCAGTGCCACTTTGCAATTTCTATTCCATTTCATTACATAAAAATAAGTGTGTAATACTTTCTAAGTATTAATTAAAATATTGCTTAGAAGTCAATACTCAATTATCCAACTATTTCATAAATACTAAATGTATTATTTCAATCTTAGATTTATTGACATGAATTTAAATGAGATGCAATTAGTTTACATCTCTTAATTGCAGAAGCCTTTAATTTTTCTCTATTTACTTGCAATTAATGCACTGATAGAGAGGAGAATCCTTCACCATGCATTCTGAAGTACTTCCTACATTTTTGTTACTGCTCATGCTGTCTTTTATGGTTGTCTTAGATGATTTCCCCTTTGATATGAAACAGATAAGATAGGTTAATGTGCTTTCTAATTATTTTAATTTTTGTTTACATTTTGATATCATATTCCTCTACCTCTTCTCCTCCCAGGACTTCTCTCTCATCTCTCCTCCATCCATGCTCCCAACTTATCTTTCTCTTCAGAAAGGGTAGGGCTCCAATTGATATCAACCAACCTTTGCATCTCAAGTTTCAGTAAGACTGGATACATCTTCCGTGTTCAAGCTAAATGAGACTGTCCAGTAAGGGAAAGTAATTAAAAAAAACAGGCAACACAGACAGAGATAGACCCTGCTCCTGCTGTTAGAACTCCCAGATGAAGACCAAGCTATACAACTGTCACATATGAATGGAGGACAGAAGTCTGTTCTAGGTATGTTCTATATTAGGAAGTTCAGGCTGTGTCTGTCCCCATGGGTCTAGTTTAGGTGACTATGTAGAATTTCATATGTTCTTAAGACCTCTTGTTCTTTAAATTATTCCTCTTCCAGAGGATTTCACAAGATCCACTTAATATTTGTGGGTGTCTGAGTCTGTTTCTATCAGTTACAGTATAAAGCTTTCCTTATGACAGACTAGATTCCTGTCTGCAAGTATAACAGATTATCATTATTAGTGTCAGGGGTGGGCACCTTCTCATGTCATGAGTCTCAAGCTTGGCCACTCATCTTTTGGACATTTCCTCAATTTCTGCTTCATCTTTGTTCCTGTATATCTTGTAGGCACGGCAATTATGGGTTGAAGGTTTGGTGACTGGCTTGGTGTCTCAATCCCTTCACTGGAAATCCCATCCTGGTTGTAGGAGAAGGGTGTTTCAATTTCCATATCCCCTCATTTCAAGGAATCATAGCCAGGGTTACCCTATATCTTCCTGGGTGTTACCTACAGAATGGGACATGATCTTCAACCGTACACCCAACAGAGGATTAAAATCTGACATATGTAATGAACTGAAGAATGTACAGATCAATAAACCAATTTAAAAATGGGATACACATCTAAACAAAAATTCCTGAAAGAGTAATATTTTCTTGCTGAGAAGTTCTTAAAAAATTAAAATAAATTATGCCCTTCCTTATTCATCAGTGAAACACCAATAATAACAAACACAGATTCCATCCTATACCTGTAAGAGAAACTAAGATAAATCTCAGGTGACATCTCATTTTGGGAAGAATGTGGAAGTAGGAAACCACTCATCTATTGTTGGTGAGAGTGCAAACTTGTACAATGAATTGGTAATAGGTCTACCTTATGTCCTATCTGTACTATTCCTGGGCAAAACAAGCAGATATTTGACCTTATCACATGGACTGTTGATCATTTATTTCCATAGTAACTTTATAAGATCCAGAAATAGAAATAACCCAGTCTTTAAATAGATAAGGAAAATGTTTAAATTTATGCAATGTTATTTTACTAAGCTTTGGAAAAGTATGAATTGAACTTTTCGAATTATAGATTATGGAGCAAGGTGAGAACATTGTCATTCAGTGAGGGAAGGAAGAAAATCTTCCAGAATTCTTATCCTCTCAGACACTGGTGCACATGGGTCTTTTACATTTTAATGTGTTCCGGATTCCTGCATACAGTTCTGCCATGAATCAGTTCTTCACTTTGAAGAACTGATTGTTCTGGAAGTTTTCTCTGTTGTGGGCTTGTTTCTGAATTCTCATTATGGAATTCTTAAAAGTTGGAAACACAAGGGACAGTGCTGACTTCTTGAAAACCCAACATGTTTGGGAAAGATAGCCCCAGCAAAATGATGTATAGCCATCCTCAGGCAGAGCCTTCAAGAGGCAACAGAAATTCAGTCCTTAGGAGTAGTAACTAGAACAATAACTTAAAAGGGCCAGTGCAATTATTTAGGAGGTAAGAATTTCATTTCAAAATTTGATGCTGAATATAATGGTGGACAGTCCAGGGCGTGCTAACACAATACATTGCAATATTGCAGCATTAGGGATTATTTGTGATCATTGTCGATGTCCAGTAATCTACTATAGCCCAATTTTGAATCATCAAAACCAGAAGACATTTTCACACAACTCTGCAAATGTACTGAGAAACCAATGCAATCAGCTTCTAAGAATACTTCCAGACCTTATCAGGATGGGAGTCCTCTCTCTCTTTCATTTATTTATTCCATTTCTCTTCTCCTTCCTCCTATTTTTCTTTTCTCCCTCCATCCCTCTTTTCCTCCTAACCTACCTTTGTTAATTTAGGTAAAAAAAGAATGCTTCTTCAAGAGAACCATTCTCAGAAGTGAATGTCTCTCTCTCTACAAATCTATGACACTGCTACAAAACATGTTATATTTGTTTTTTTACTTCCAATTTTCTATTTTGATGACTTTACTTTTTTGGTATTTGTAAGAGTAATTTCTTTTCACTCTGAAGATTTACATTTTTATGATCTATTTAACTCTACATTTCATTATTATTTCTAGTTCTATGCCATATATGACAAATATGATCCTGTCTGTAATCATTTTTAAGGCTTATTTTGTTCAAAAGTCAAATGATAAGAAATGCAGAATGATGAAAAAAATTAAATGCTTTTTAACTTTTAATTCTATTTGAATCTAGGTAATTATATTCATTTAAAATCATTATTCAGTTATTTCCATAAAATGTTCATTAATGTATGTGTACCTGTGTTTCCAGGATTTTTTCAAGTCTGAGAAAATTAAATTATATGTTATAAACAGATATTTTCATTTGTATTACTTATGTTACTGAATAAGGGTTAGGGTTAAGGTTAGTGATAAATTAGGTAAATTGTAAACTACAGTGAAGTAAACTTTATTAAGTTGAAAACTACACCTGATTAAATTACATGTAGGCAGAGCTATTCATCTTATTTCTCATTTAAAAATTTCACTTAAACCTAACTGAACATCCAGAGAGCAAACCAGAAAAAGTTGGGAATATTGTCCGTGAACCTACATATTAAGATTTCCCTTAATTCAAAGAACAATTTTCAAGTTCTAGGAGTCAGAGATCCAGCATGTAACTAACTATGCACAAATCAGATGGGTCAAATTAAGGTTTCATATCTAAGAACATTTGAGGAACACAAAGTTGGCTTGATCACGTACAAGCATTAAGAAACACAAACCCTTGCTCCCCTACCCGGTCCTGTGGGCTGGGGCAGACACAGAGTTGGTCTGCTCCTGTCCTGTGGA
>NW_021604792.1:7695104-7696140 GCF_004785775.1 Grammomys surdaster
CTGTGGGCTGGGGCAGACACAGAGTTGGTCTGCTCCTGTCCTGTGGATATACTGACTCCTGAGTCATCCTAGAGGAGCCACTGCACTCAGAGCAGCTGGTAAGAACTCCATCTCACTCCCTAAGCCCCAGAGATACATCTGGGAGCCAGGGACATTCAGGGCACAGCAGCTACCCAAACCCCGCCCCACCGGAATTCCACTTCCCTTCCTCCCCTGCCTGGTCCTGTGGGCTGGGGCAGACACAGAGTTGGTCTGCTCCTGTCCTGTGGAGATACTGACTCCTGAGTCATCCTAGAGGAGCCACTGCACTCAGAGCAGCCGGTAAGAACTCCATCTCACTCCCTAAGCCCCAGAGATACATCTGGGAGCCAGGGACATTCAGGGCACAGCAGCTACCCAAACTCCACGCCCCTCTGGAATTCCACTTCCCTTCCTCCCCTGCCCGGTCCTGTGGGCTGGGGCAGACACAGAGTTGGTCTGCTCCTGTCCTGTGGAGATACTGACTCCAGAGTCATCCTAGAGGAGCCACTGCACTCAGAGCAGCCGAGGAGCCACTGTACTCAGAACAGCTGACACTGAGTTGATCTACTCCTGCCCTGTGGAGATACTGACTCCTGAGTCATCCTAGAGGAGCCACTGCACTCAGAGCAGCAGACACCAAGATTAGGATCATAAGACTACAGAGACATCTGGACTCTGAGGAGCTCTGCAACAAGCAAGATAACTGAAAATACAGACTCCAGTCTTACACAGTGAGGGCAGGCAACACTAGAGTTAACCAGATGGCGAAAGGCAAGCACAAGAATATAAGCAACAGAAACCAAAGTTTCTTGGCATCATCAGTACCCAGTTCTCCCAATATAGCAAGCCCTGAACACCCCATCACACCTGAAAAGCAGGATTCAGAATTAAAATCACTTCTCATGCTGATGATAGAGGATTATAAGAAGGAATTAAGTAACTCCCTTAAAGAAATACAGGAGAGTACAAGTAAACAGATAGAAGCCCTTAAAGAGGAATCACAGAAATCCCTTAA
>NW_021604792.1:7711140-7733640 GCF_004785775.1 Grammomys surdaster
TATCAGACCTTCAAGGAAGACCTAATACCAATTCTCTTCAAACTATTCCACAAAATAGAAACAGAAGGAACACTACCCAATTCATTCTATGAAGCTACAATTACACTCATACCCAAACCCCACAAGGACCCGACAAAGAAAGAGAACTTCAGACCAATCTCCCTTATGAACATCGATGCAAAAATACTCAATAAAATTCTAGCAAACCGAATCCAAGAACACATCAAAACAATCATCCACCATGATCAAGTAGGTTTTATCCCAGGAATGCAGGGATGGTTCAACATTCGGAAATCCATCAATGTAATCCACTATATAAACAAACTCAAAGAAAAAAACCACATGATCATCTCACTAGATGGTGAGAAAGCATTTGATAAAATTCAACATACCTTCATGATAAAAGTCTTGGAAAGATCAGGAATTCAAGGCCCATACCTAAACATAGTAAAAGCAATTTACTGCAAACCAGTAGCCAACATCAAGCTAAATGGAGAGAAACTTGAAGCAATCCCACTAAGATCAGGGACTAGACAAGGCTGCCCACTCTCCCCCTACCTATTCAATATAGTACTGGAAGTCCTAGCCAGAGCAATTAGACAACAAAAAGAAGTCAAAAGGATACAAATAGGAAAGGAATAAGTCAAAATATCACTATTTGCAGATGATATGATAGTATACTTAAGTGACCCCCAAACTTCCACCAGAGAACTCCTAAACCTGATAAACAACTTCAGCAAAGTGGCTGGTTATAAAATCAACTCAAACAAATCAGTAGCCTTCCTCTACATGAAAGATAAACAGACTGAAAAAGAAATTAGGGAAATGACACCCTTCACAATAGTTGCAAATAATATGATATACCTTGGTGTGAATCTAACCAAGCAAGTGAAAGACCTGTACGACAAGAACTTCAAGTCCCTGAAGAAAGAAATCGAAGAAGATCTCAGAAGATGGAAAGATCTCCCATGCTCATGGATTGGCAGGATTAATATAATAAAAATGGCCATCTTGCCAAAAGCAATCTACAGATTCAATGCAATCCCCATTAAAATCCCAACTCAATTCTTCACAGAGTTAGAAAAGGAAATTCTCAAATTCATATGGAATAACAAAAAACCCAGGATAGCGAAAACTATTCTCAACAATAAAAGAACTTCTGGAGGAATCACCATTCCTGACCTCAAGCTGTACTACAGAGCAATAGTGATAAAAACTACCTGGTATTGGTACAGAGACAGGCAGGAAGATCAATGGAATAGAATTGAAGACCCAGAAATGAACACACACTCCTATGTTCACTTGATCTTTGACAAAGAAGGTAAAACTGTCCAGTGGAAAAAGGACAGCATTTTCAACAAATGGTGCTGGTTCAACTGGAGGACAACATGTAGAAGAATGAAAATTGATCCATTCTTATCTCCATGTACAAAGCTCAAGTCTAAGTGGATAAAGGACCTCCACATAAAACCAGATACACTGAAACTAATAGAAGAGAAGGTGGGGAAGAGCCTCGAATACTTGGGCACAGGGGAAAAGTTCCTGAACAGAACACCAATGGCATATGCTCTAAGATCAAGAATTGACAAATGGGACTTCATAAAATTGCAAAGTTTCTGTAAGGCAAAGGACACTGTCAATAGGACAAAACGACAACCAATAAATTGGGAAAAGATCTTTACCAATCCTACATCTGATAGAGGGCTAATATCCAATATATACAAAGAACTCAAGAAATTAGACTCCAGACAACCAAATTACCCTATTAAAAAATGGGGTATAGAGCTTAACAAAGAATTTTCAATGGAAGAAACTCGAATGGCCAAGAAGCACCTAAAGAAATGTTCAGTGTCCTTAGTCATCAGGGAAATGCAAATCAAAACAACTCTGAGATTCCATCTCACACCAGTCAGAATGGCTAAGATTAAGAACTCAGGTGATAGTAGATGCTGGCGAGGGTGTGGAGAAAGAGGAACACTCCTCCATTGTTGGTGGGACTGCAAGATGGTGCAACCACTTTGGAAATCAGTGTGGCGGTTCCTCAGAAAATTGGACATAGCATTACCTGAGGATCCAGCTATACCACTCCTAGGCATATACCCAGAAGATGCTCGAACATATAACAAGGACATATGCTCAACTATGTTCATAGCAGCCTTATTTATAATAGCCAGGAGCTGGAAAGAACCCAGATGTCCTTCAACTGAGGAATGGATTCAAAAAAGGTGGTATATTTACACAATGGAGTATTACTCAGCTATTAAAAACAATGAATTCGAGAGGTTCCTAGGTAAATGGATGGAACTAGAAATTATCATCCTGAGTGAAGTAAGCCAATCAGAAAAGAACACACATGGTATTCACTCACTGATTATTGGATATTAGCCCAGAACCTTGAAATGACCAGGATGCAACTCACAGGCCACATGAAGCTCATAAAAATGGAAGACCAGGTGGGGGTGATTCAGTTCTTCTTAGAAGGAGCAACAAAATACTCAAGGGAGCAAATATGGAGACAAAGTGAGGGACAGAAACTGAAGGAGGGGCCATTTGAAGACCTTTCCACTGAGTATCCATCCCATGTGCAGTCACCAAAGGTAGATGGTGATGTGGAAGTCAGGAAGTGCGTGCCGATAAGGGCCTGATATGGATGTCTCCTCAGAGGCCTTCAAGAGTCTGACATATTCAGAGGCAGATGCTCACAACTAGCCATTGAACTGATCATGAGGTTCTCAATGGAGGAGTTAGAGTGAGGACTGAAGGAGCTGAAAGGGTTTGTGGCACCATGAGGAGAGCAACAATACTAACCAACCACAGCTCTCAGGGTCCTAACCACCAGCCTGGGAGCACTTATGGAGGGATCCAGGGCTTCAGCTGAATATGTAAGAGTGGAGGGCCCTGCCGGGCACAGGTGGAAGAAGAGATCCTTGACCTCATGAAGGCTGGAGGCCCCAGGGGGTGGGAATTTTGAGGGTGGGGAAGTGGGAGTGGGGGGGGTAGGTGGGGGTTACATCCACGGAGAAGAAGGAGGATGGGTAAGGGGATGGGGGGTTCCCGGGTGGGTGTGGGATGGGGTAAGGGGATAACATATGAAATGTAAATAAAATATCCAATAAAAATTAAAAAAAAAGAAACACAAACCAACACACACACACACAAACAAAGAAAAAGAAAGAGAGGTAGTGAAAGAGAGAGAGACATACAATGAGAGAGAGAGAGAGAGAGAGAGAGAGAGAGAGAGAGAGAGAGAGAGTCATTCATGGAAGCATAAATAAGAGATTGGTATTAGAAAGAATGGAGGAATGTAGTGTCAGAAATACTCATGAGAATAGTACAGTGATGTGTGTGCATGAATATATCACAAGAAAAGGCATTATATTTTCCATGAATAAAAATACAAAGTAAAATGATAAGAAAATTGAATAAAATTTTGTTATTTTCAGGAAAAGGGTTAGAAATGGACATCACCAATATAGGCTAACTAATCTAGGTTTACATCAGTGTACATGCAGGTGGACTCAGTTAGTTTCAAAGAAAGAACACTCAAAATTAAGAAAATACTCCCAGTTGGGTGGAAATTATAGAAACCTATGCTTCTTGTCTGGAGTGTAGGAATGATCAAACTCCATTAAATACACAAATTGACTTCTTGAACAGAAAAAGAAACATTCTATAAATAATTACATTCAAAATTATGCAATTAAAACAGAACAAAATATTTAAGATGTGTAGAACTTCAAGCTAATACCAACCCATTCTTCATCCCCTGTTTCCTCTGTAATATCTTTGTTTGTCAACTCTTCCATAATCTGATTACTGTTTCCATTGAAATCAGAGGTGATATTTTTGTTTCATAATACATTACACTCTTCACTCATTTTTGATCCTGAAGGACGTCAGAAAATGAATGTGAGTTGAATGACTTTGAACAGACACTACCACTGTGTTGTAGGACACATAGCAAATGTCAAGACTGGTTTCCTACAAGACTTCTGCTCCCAGGAGTACAGAGTATGAAACACACAGCCTGCTTCTTTGTTATATTGTTTTTCTTTCTGTTTTCCATTGAAGCCTTCCTAAGCCACTGAATGAAAAGAATTCAGGCCATTCTCTCTTTCAATCTAGTATAAGAAAAAAACATAAAGTTTCCTTGCATTCAACTGAAAAAACTTCCAGGTCTAAGTACCATCTCTTTCTCCCTTAAAGTCCTTAAGTGTAGAGAGCACTATGAAGTTATAACTAGAATAGATTTGCCACGTGATAGCATCTTCACTTCAGAATTCACACTCATTAAGGCTTGGGGAAACTATAAGATTTTAGAATGTAGTTAGAGACTGTACTGCTTCAGGAAAGTAGGAGTAATTCATTTTCTTCATGGAGACTGTTGACTGCTTTTCTTCTTTAGCATGCTTCTCAGAAACTTTGGCATGCTATGGGATGTTGGTTTCATAATGGAGGTTTCCAGCTTTATTTTTCCATGTTATTTTTCCAAAGTATGTATTGTCATCTTTAATTTGGTCTTTCAGTGAAGCTCTAGGATGCAACCAAAACAATCATGATATTAGATATTATTTTCTCCCTGTCTTGGGATAACATCTCTAAGGGGTTTTCCCATGCCTGGTTCTATGGTTTTTGTTTCGTAGTTTATGATGCTTGTGGGGAGCATTTTCAACCAAGTAGTTTAATGCTTTTAACATATAACGTTACTTGTTCTGATACATATATATTTATGTATTCTAGCTGTTTTAAGTAAAAATAAAATGTGTGTTCATTTATTGTTTTTGAAACATAATTAGTGTTATTTAAACTTCTTTCTTTGAGTACCTAAGTATGCCCTTCTTATGAGTTAATTTCTTCCCAATTTTTCTAATTTCTTCTCATAGCATCTTTAGTTTATCATTGCATTCTGGAGAGCTTCTTTTCCACCACCTAATATTTGGTACCTTTTACATCCATGTTACATATTCAAATCTAAGGATTCACTGATATGATCCATAAACAAAATAGAACACGGAACATTTGCCTTAATGTACCCAGGGAATTTCACTCATGTTAATGTTCTCTAGGTTCATATGTTTACCAAAAATTCTTTGAGAAATAGTCAAAGGTTTCTTCAAAATGGCAGAAAATATGGTCAACATACGAATTAAATAGTTTCCTTTACTTATACCAATTCTAAATACTAAGAAAGCAAACATGCACCAGTAACATTCACAACAGCATCAAAATCTATGTATAAGGAAACCTATCCAAAGATGTAACAAATTTCTATACTGAAATATATAAAACTCTGAAGACAATAATTATAGGAAGGCACTGGAAGAATAAAGATCTCCCATGATCCCATGGTATCATTAACATTGTCGCATGTGTTTCCTAACAATATTTTAATATTTGGCTGATAAATATTTTAACATTTTATCAACCAACATACCCACAATATTGTGCACAGCAGTTGCCTAAATATATCTAATTCATTCAGGAACACATAACACTCTGTATCATCAAAGCTATTCTAAGAAATGAATAACTTTGGAGGGGGGGAAGGACAAGATCATATTTCAAGCCATGTTACAGAGGTATAGTATTAAAAACTATGATATTAGCAAAAGCAGATACTTTCATCAATATAATGAAAAAGGAGACCCACACTTGAGTATTCATAGCTAGAATTATGTGATATATGATAAACATGCCCCAAAATTCCAAATGCAGGGAAGACTGCATCTCCTCAAGATGATCCTGGTAAAACTGAATGTCTGCATGAAGAAAAATAATATCTATATTTATCACTCTACACAGAAAATCAAATACAAGTGGGTGAAAGTTTCTACTGTATAACCTAACGTTCTGAAACTATTAGAAGAAAACATGGACAGTGCTGATGAAGATCCAAACGTAGGAAAGAACTTTATTAATAAGAATCCCTTCAGAGAAGATTTAAGACTTATAGGACAAAAACAATCACATAAATCTAAAAATCTGTTCAGCTAATGAAATAATCAGTCAAAAACAGATACATCTCAAAGGACAAAGATACATCTGTTACCAGCTATACATCTGTTAAGAGATTAGTATCTAGAATAAACAGGGAAGTCAACACAAAGAAAATAACCCAAAGAGCCAATGTCTCAAATGAATACTGGCAAAAGATCTATACAGAAGATCCAAAAAGAAGAAATAAAAAGGGCAAACAAGTGTTAAAGGAAGTGTTCAAAATTCTCAGCAGGTATAAAATTTCAAATTAATAGTACATTGAGAGTTCATCTTACCCTAGTGATAATGGTGAATGTCAAGATAATAGCAGACAACATATCCTACAGAAGATGTTTAAAATATGGACCTCCATTCATTTTTTGTGGGAGAAAACACTAAAGCAATCAGTATTGAAATAGGGGTTCAGAATTCTGAAAATCTAAAATAACATTTACTACATAGGCCAGATTCACCATTCCTTGCCATAGACCAAAGGACTCAACATGCCACTTTTTAGGTACTTGCTCTTCTTCACTGTTACTCTAGTCACAATAGCTAGGAAGGAAAACAACCAAAATTTCTTACTTCTCCTGAATGGATTGAAAATGTGGTGCATACATAATGGAATAATAGTTGACTGTAAAGAGACAATTATCCTTTAATGTCATCACCATATTAAGTGTTACTCCTATAAATAAGGCACATTAAAAATCTCCCACACTCTATCCTGCTTGGCTACAGTCCCAAAGAGAAATAATGGAACAAGGTCACCCAGTGGATTCTCACAGATACCATTGTTTGTATTCCTTTTATAAAGAGTATGACTGTGCATGTCTCAGCACACAGATGGGAGAAAGTTCAGAGCCTCCTCCAAGATGGTTGTGGTCCTGCTGACAGCACACTTGTTGGTCCTGAGCTCAGCTCAAAGCTCAGATGAAAGTATGAAGGATTACTGGGTGGGATATGGAGACATTCAGAAAAAGAAAGGAGAAAGGAGAGGAGAAATGACAGACATGGGTGAGAAGAATGTTAGGCCCACAGGGTTTCTGTGATAAGTGTTGGAATAGTTATGCCTTTAGAAGTTAATGTAATATTTTTACTTAATATTCTACCTGAAATCCACAAAATTCCTGAAGAAAGACTACAATGGCTGATTTTGTGTTCAATAAAATGTTCAGTACTATGTAAAGAAACATAAAAATCAGACAAATTTGTGAGCATATTCTTTTTTGTTTGTTTGTTTCACAAGAGGAAAGCATAACCGATTTATTTCATCAAAATTTTACATAATATGAGGGTTTCCAGAAATGAAAGTTCAAAGACCTTTGGAAAACTGTCTATTCTGTTGCTTAGGCTTGATGAAGAATGGACAGTCATGTAGAAATGTGACAAATTGAGACAAAAATGTTCCATTTGAGAGCAATAGGTTGCAGAAGGACAATCACTGTGGCCTGTCTTCACTGTGGCACTTTGTGGTTACTTTGTCATGCTGTGATCAAAGACTGTAAATTGACAAAGGCAACTTACAGGAGAAGGGGCTTATCTGGACTTAAAGTCCCATTCAGATACAGTGTGTCATAGTGAAGAAGGCATAGTGGAAGGAGCAGGAAGCTGGCTGGTCACATCACATTCTCACTCACAAAGCAGAAAGTGAGCAGCAAGTGGTAGCCACTTCCTCCAGTGAAGCTTCACCTCCTAAAAATTCTACAGCCTTCCTAAGCAGCCCCATCAGCTGGGGACCAAGTATTTAAACATGAGAGCAAATGGAGGAAACATTTACATTCGAACCACACACATCCCTTCCTTCTGGGTGCAGGGCAGAAGTAGCGTGGAACATGACTCATGACTTACTATCAGGTGAGATGGTTTCTTTCCAATCAACTTCTACCAGAATGCTAGGGGGAAGCTTAAAATAGTATTTCTGGGGTTTGTGGCATGCTTTGGAGAAGAGGGATTTTCACTTCTATGAGGTAATGTAGGGTACTTCTGGATTCTACGATCTGCTCCAGGGAGGTAAGAAGAAAGATAGTGGGTAGAGAAGGTCAGAGGAGAACTTTGGTTTGGTGCATTCTGGTCCCCTTTAATTCAATGTACTTCAAAGTGCCACCTTTCTGGGTATAATTTGTGAGCCTCAACACAAGCTTGAAGTTAGATAAAATAGACTTTACTCCTCATAATTAAAGCATGAGCTTTCTTCTGGGTAGAGGAATGTAAAGCATACTGTCTATTATGATTTCAAAAATAAGAATATTTTTATAATTTAAGGGACTTGAACCATATGTTTTTTTGTTTTTGTTTTTTGCTTTTGGCAAGATTGCCATTTTTATTATATATATATTTAAATAGTTTTTTTTCTCAAATCATGATTCATTCACACAGGGGTTATAAACACAGAAAGGCAGGATGTGGGGAAGGGAATGAAACTGGAGTGTGGGTGTTCAGGGGGAATACAGATATTTTTCAGAACAGTGTATTGGCTGGGTGAAGGTTCAGGGGACAAGTCACTATGACTCTGCCTATGACTCGCTTGTCCTTATCTAAGTTGGTATTATCTGCCAAAGCTACCTATTTACAAGGTCTATGACTACTCAGGCTTGTAAATTTCCACAAAAGCTGCCTGTTTACATTAGCTTATAGCCATCTGTTTCAATATTTTTCCACTGAGACCCAAGATGTGGTGCTAGTATCCATGTATGACAGGCCTATTACTGATTTTAGGCCTATGGCTGATTTTAGGCCTTCAGTGTGTAAGCAGGGCTGCCCCTGACATCTCCTCCCTGCTCTAAGTATAGAAGGGCTGTGGACCTTGTAATGGCTGTGAGCATATTCTTGTAGTCAGAGCAAATACTAGGTGCAGCCAGCTTAGTTGTCATATGGGTAGCTTAGTGCATAATGGGTGCCAGAAATTTATTATAGAACAATACATCAGGATTAATTCAAAGCATAGAAATATCCATGGTTTCATTTTCCCCTTTGTGGTCCTGTATATTGTTATAGAGCATCAAGAATACGAAGGAGAAATACTAGGCTATCCTTGTTTCCTCTTTGCCTCTCATGTGACTAGGTAATGATCTTTGATTAATGGAAAAACAGGAGGAAATAATCTCCAGACACTTAGTATATTTGTTGGACAATATTGTTAGTATTTCAGTATTGAAGTATATAGGTATTGAACATCTAAATTATATTTCATTCAAGAGATGGAAAACTCTAATTAAGATCCTTTGCACAAGTAGAGAATTTATAACTTGCCATGAAATACAAGTTGCAATCCTCCTGCTATTAATGTAGTCTTCTTTCCATTATTACATTTTGACTTTGTGAATATCTAATGTGATAAAAAAGGGTCCACACATTCATGTTTGATAGTTGAGTGGCCATAGTTGTACCAGGTTTAAAAATATAAAAATCCTCTGTATTTTTCAAATGTGTAATTAGGAGGACAAGCTGAAGATGTCTGGGAGACTAAGTGAGCAGTTAGCAAAGAGATTCTGAGAGAAAAAGTACTGTGTGATCAGGTCAGGGAAAGAAAACAAGAAGAAAATCTTTTTATCAATGTGCTCATATCTTCTGGTCCTTTCAATGCAGATTCTGTGCAGGAAACTCAGGGCTCAGATTCAGGTGTCTCTTCTGCTCAAGCAAATTCAGAGAGTGCTCAAGAGGGTGAATCAGTACCATCAGCAAATGATGAACGTTCTGCCAATTCTGGGAATGTAGAGGAAAAGGAACCACAGGGACCAGTACAAGCAGAGAGTGAAGAGCCTTCTGACACTACTAGAAATGATCTGGAAAATCAACAGGGGGACAGAAATGTAGAACAGGTTCACAATGAACTTCCTCCTTCTCCTGAAAACACACAAGGGCAACCCCATCAAGGAGATCCAGCGAAGAAACCATCTCTTAGAAGCCTCAACTTTACAGAGGCAGATTTCCTATCCATGGAGGAAGAGAACGATATTTTCCATGTTTTGAAAGAAATCACATATTTTATCCAGCAAGGGCTTGAATAAATTAGGTAAGATGATTGAGTCAGATTTAATAAATATATTGACCTTGAGTCCATATTTGAAAATCTTAGTGTCACAATGAGCTAACTGGCAGCATATGGACACAGCATTAACAACAGCCTCAGTTCAAATCTCAGCATTCAGACAGTGCAAGCTGATTCATCTTTGAGGGTCTAATATGACCGTGTACAAGTGTACCATAGCTCCACAGCTCCTTAATGCTCCATTACTCCTTTATTTTGTTTATTTATTTTATTCATTTATTTTGTAAGAATAATTAACCTTTGAGTTGATGTGGTTTACAGAAGTACAGAAGCACTCTCCCTTTGGTCTCATTTTCTTTGAATTAATCATCATTGACCTCTCATCTTCTGTGTGTACAATCTGTCCCCCTCACACAGGGATGTTTAGATCCATTGTCTATTAGTCATACCTTACAGAGATTGCTAACCTTGATCAGAATTTCAATATATTCTTCTAAATTTATATATGCACATGTTGGTCAGAATCTATCATCCTAGGAGTACACATGGCTGAATACCATAATTATATATTATACTATGTTCTCATTTTTTCCTCAAAGCCATTAGTTTTAATAATTTGGCAACACCCATAGAAATATTAGTATGTGAATGTGGGTTCATATTATATAAAATTAAGGTTTACATGAATGATATTCTATGCAGAACTTAATTACAAAACTTAGTTACCAAAACTATACTTATTAGAAAACTTCATTGTTTTATAAGTCTGTAGAACTCCCACAGCATGCTTTGCTTGGTTTTATTTTGCTGTTTGTGTACTCAGCATTTTTAGTTGTACACTATTAAATTTCATGATCTGTCATGCTCTGTTTATAGCCTGTTCTTTTAATAAATACTTAAGGTAGTTTAAATTGTTAAATAACTCAAGACACATAGCTCGGAAGAAATTTGGCAATACTGCCTGGAATTTTTAAAATCAGAAATAATGAATGAACAATGTAAGATACTCATTCACATACATCTTTTAAGAAATAGTTATTTCCATTGTTTTCTCAGTGCCCGATATGAGTAAGCCTGAGAAAATGGGGAAGGAATGAAGGATAGGAGATGGAGGAAGAAGAGGGTGAGGCCTCCCACCCCTCTCACTTCAGGGAGACCAATAACAATTAAAGAATTCCAGCATGTCCTAGTTTTTAAATAACTTTTTCATTTTTTTCTGTTTCAGAAAGTGCCTGAGAAAATTATGTCCTTCAGACACAGGTCAATGATTCCCAGTTGATTTTCTATACTATTCCAATAAAAATTTGAGTATGCAATTTCTGAGTGGTAGTTGTATTTTTTTAGAAAGGGAGGGGAGGGAATTTGAAAGTTGTGGCAACAACTAAACAACACCTAGAAAAGCACATCATGAAAACTTGCAAATATTTCCATCTTATTTTCTTACAACAAAGATAGCATATGTAAACACTTTATGGCCCTTTAACCAGATGATTCTTCCTTGGAGATGCAGTACAAATTTACATTGTAATGTATAATTTAAAGCTCTCTTGTTGAATTATTTCCAGTTTAAAGGAAACTGGGAGATATTTTGAGAGAGTTGAAAACATGAGCAGTTGTACCATTCCTGAATTCTTGTTTGTATTTTTCAAGTCACATGTTGTGCTTTCTGCTTCATTTTATTTTTCAGGGATCTAGCATAAATTTTTCCATTTTTTTATAATATTAGTAAAAATATAGTCATTATACAATTATCCATCTGTTACTTTAATGATAGACATGCTATTTTTAACTTAGTTCTACTGGTCTGAATCTGAATAAATTGTAATTGCATCCCATGTTTTAAGTACTAGGACTCTCTTAATCTCTCTTACTTCAATAAATACATTTAAAACTGAGAATAAGTCCCTACCATTTGTCCAGAAGGACTTTATACAGTTAATCTTTTTCTCATGCTATGCTGTGGGAATGACTCATTTTGGTGATGATGTGATTTTTTAAGATTTATTTAGTTTATATATATGAGTACACTAAAAGAGGATATCAGATCCCTTTGCAGATGATTTGTAAACTATCATGTCGTTACTTGGATTTGAACTCAGGACCTCAGTGCTCTTAACCACTTATCCATTTCTCCAGCCACATGAAATTATTTTTCTTACTTGTACTAATGATATGGCCCTATGAAGCCCAGGCTGTTCTTAAGCTCAAGTTCTAACTATAGTGAACCTTCACCTTCTTTTTTTTATTAACTTTTTCTTTACTTTTTTCTTATAATATACATCCAGATCACATTCTCCACTCTGCATTCTTCTTCCAGATTTCTACCCCTCACCAATTGTACTCATCTAATTCTAGAGTCACTATTTAACCCATTTTATTCAGAAAAATATAAAGCTCCCAGTGATGTCAACAAAACATGTAAGAGTAAGTTGCCCTGAAACTATGACATGACTTTCATACCAAGGTTGAGTGGGGCAACCAAGTAGGAAGAAAATGGTCTCATAGCAGGCAATAGAGTCAGGAAATGTTTCTATCACACTATTAGAAGTCCCACAAACCTACAGGCTAAACAACTTCAGTATGTATAGTGACAGCTTAGTGCAGACCAATGCTGTGTCTGAGATTATTGCATCAGTCCCTGTGAGTCTCTATGAGTGCTGGTTTGTTGATTCTGTTGTCCATATTCTTCTGGTGTCCTTGAACCTTAAGCCTACATCAATCCTTATTTTGCATCTTTTGAAGGTTTCTGGGATCAAAGAATAATGTTTGGTTGTGGGTCTCTGCATCTGCTCCGATCTTTTTTTGGTTAAAGTTTCTCTATTGGCTACTATGTTAGGGCTCTTTAACAGAGTTTAGCAGAATATTATTAGAAATCATTTTGATTGTTATTTTTTGCCAGTATCACTTTGTTTTATTATATGCTACCTATCATCTGGTTGTTGAGCCACAGGCATTGTCAGGCATACGTTCTCACTAGTTCTATGGGTTTTATGTTGGCGTAGTCATTTTTAGGCCAGTCCACAACAACTATGCCATTTTTACTTTGTCATATCTTGCATGCAGGACAAATTTTAGTTTGACATTTTTGTGGGTACATTATGTGGCTCCATTATCTCCACTGGAGGTTTTGACTTATTAGAGAATACGGCCAGTTCAGGATTTGTATCCCTCATTACTAGCAATCTTCACTAGGGTCACCTTGTAGATTCCTTGGGAATTTCCATTGCTCAAGGTTTCTGCCACACAACTGAGACAGTTCCTGTCTTATTTATCAGAATGTTCTCCCTTTTTTAATCGTTCTCTATCTCATCCCTCCTTTACTTATCCACACCAGCTCCTAGGGAGCCTATGCAATCAATTTTATTTTGTTTTTTTGAGGATAATCCATGTATCCCCCTTGACCATTCCTTAACACTCAGCCTCTCTGAGGTCTGTGCCCATATTTTGTTGGGTTCTGAATTTTTGCATACAATTGTATCAGCTTTATTAGCACAGTTGTTTTAAAAAGTTTTCCATTTAGGAGTTGAGTCTGTCTTCATACTACTTTTCTGTATTATTAAAAGATGGAATACGGGGACTTCCGGTTTGGGACCGAGCCTAGAGCAGGTCGCAGGCAGCAGCTCCGTACCCAACCGCAGAAAACCAAGAAAAACAGGGACTCCCAGGAGCTTGAACTCACGCAGCATCCCAGGTAAGGAAAAAGCAGCACTCACCCCAAACAGGGAGCAACAGGGACCCACTGGGACCCAGGAATTCGCTCCTGGCCTGAAGCGGGCTCCATCCTGTTTGGGCCCGAGCACTCGCGGATCCCGGGAGGCAGCTCTGCACCCAATCTCGCAGACTCCAGAGGAAGCGGGGCTCGCAGGACCTCTGTGCCAAGCAGGGTCTTGGGCTAGGAGGTGGCAGTGCTTGCCCCCGAACAGGGAGTGGCTAGGACCCACTGGGACCCAGGAGTTCACTCCAGGGCCCGGAGCGTGGGTTCCTTCCGGTCTGTGCCAGAGCAGATCCCGGGAGTCAGCTCTGCACCCAATCTCACAGAACCTAGAGGGAGCCGGGCTCTCCGTGGCTCAAGCTAGCTCAAGCAGTTTCTTAGGCTAGGAGGTGGCAGTGCTCGCCCCCAATCAGGGAGCAACTGGGACCCACTGGGACCCACTGGGACTCATTGGGATCCAGGAATCCGCTCCTGACCCGGAGCCCCGGCCCCTTCCGGTTTCCACCTGAGCACCGAGCACATCTTGGGCCTCATCTCTAACTCAAGCAGCAAAACCCATCCCAAACAGTTCTGACACAACCTAGATAATAGGAAAGACAGGCCCCAGTCAGAGACAGCACTGATAGCTCAAAGGTGATCCAGATGGCGAAAGGCAAGCACAAGAACACTAGCACCAGCAACCCAAGGTACTTGCCATTATCAGAACCTAGTTCTCCCACATTAGAAAGTCCTGAACTCCCCATATCACCAGGAAAACAAGAACCAGATCTAAAATCATTTCTAATGATGATGCTAGAGGACTACAAGAAGGAAGTAAATAACACTATCAAAAAACTTGAGGAGAACACAGGAAAACAGGATGAAGTCCTTAAAGAAACACAAAAATCCTTTAAAGAATTACAAGAAAACACAAACAAACAGATGAAGGAATTGAACAAAACCATCCAGGACATAAAAATGGAAGTGGAAACAATAAAGAAAGCACAAAGGGAGACTATCCTGGAGATAGAAAACCTAAAAAAGAAATCAGGAGTCATAGACACAAGCATTACCAACAGAATACAAGAGATAGAAGAAAGAATCTCAGGTGCAGAAGATACCTTAGAAAATATTGACACAACTATCAAAGAAAATGCAAAATGCAAAAAGTTGCTATCTCAAAATATCCAGGAAATCCAGGACACAATGAGAAGACCAAACCTAAGGATAATAGGTATAGATGAGAGTGAAGATTCCCAACATAAAGGGCCAGTAAATATCTTCAACAAAATTATTGAGGAAAACTTTCCTAACCTAAGGAATGAGATGCCCATAATCACACAAGAAGCCTACAGAACGCCAAACAGACTAGATCAAAAAAGAAATACCTCCCGTCACATAATAATCAAGACTCAAAATGTACAAAACAAAGACAGAATTTTAAAAGCAGTAAGGGAAAAAGGCCAAATAACATATAAAGGCAAATCTATCAGAATTACACCTGACTTCTCACCAGATACTATAAAAGCCAGAAGATCCTGGACAAATATCATACAAACCCTAAGAGAACATAAATGCCAGCCCAAGCTACTTTACCCAGCAAAACTCTCAATTACCATAGACGGAGAAACTAAGATATTCCATGACAAAACTGAATTTACACAGTATCTTCCCACAAATCCAGCTTTACAAAGGGTAATAGCAGGAAAGCTCCAATACAAGGAGGGCAATCATACCCCAGAAAGAGCAAGAAAATAATCCTTTTCCATCAAACCCAAAAGAAGATAACCACACAAACGATGTCTCCACTATTAGCAAAAATGACAGGAAGCAAGAACACCCTCTCCTTAATATCTCTTAACATCAATGGACTCAATTCCCCAATAAAAAGGCATAGGCTAACGGACTGGATACGCAAACAGGACCCAGCTTTTTGCTGCTTACAGGAAACCCACCTCAGTGACAAAGACAGACACTACCTTAGAGTAAAAGGTTGGAAAACAATTTTTCAAGCAAATGGCACTAAGAAACAAGCGGGAGTAGCCATTCTAATATCGAATAAAATCAACTTTCAACTTAAAACTATCAAAAAGGATAAGGAAGGACATTTCATACTTGTCAAAGGAAAAGTCAACCAACATGAACTCTCAATTCTGAATATCTATGCGCCAAATACAAGAGCATCGAATTTCATAAAAGAAACCTTACTAAAGCTCAAAACACACATTGCACCTCACATAATAATAGTGGGAGACTTCAACACCCCACTCTCAGCAATGGATAAATCATGGAAACAGAAACTAAATAGAGATACAGTAAAACTAACAGAAGTTATGAACCAAATGGACTTAACAGATATCTATAGAACATTTCACCCTAAAGCAAAAGAATATACCTTTTTCTCAGCACCTCATGGTACCTTCTCCAAAATAGACCATATAATTGGGCACAAGACAGGCCTCAACAGATATAAGAAAATTGAAATAATTCTCTGCATCCTATCAGATCACCATGGTCTAAGGCTGGTCTTCAAAAATGACAAAGAGAATGGAAAGCCCACATTTACATGGAAACTGAACAACACCCTACTCCTTGATAATCAGGTAAGGGAAGAAATAAAGAAAGAAATTAAAAACTTTTTAGAATTTAATGAAAATGATGACACATCATACCAAAATTTATGGGATACAATGAAAGCAGTGCTAAGAGGAAAATTCATAGCTCTAAGTGCCTACAAAAAGAAACTGGAGGGAGCATACACTAACAGCTTGACAGAGCACCTGAAAGACCTAGAACAAAAAGAAGCTAATACACCCAAGAGGAGTAGAAGGCAGGAAATAATTAAACTCAGGGCTGAAATCAACCAAATTGAAACAAAAAGAACTATCCAAAGAATCAATAAAACCAGGAGCTGGTTCTTTGAGAAAATCAACAAGATAGATAAACCCTTAGCTAGACTAATCAGAGGGCAGAGAGACAGTATCCAAATTAATAAAATCAGAACTCAAAAGGGGGACATAACAACAGAAACTGAGGAAATTAAAAAAATCATCAGATCCTACTACAAAAGCCTATATTCAACAAAATTGGAAAATTTGGATGAAATGGACAATTTCCTAGACAAATACCAGTTACCAATGTTAAATCAGGACCAGATAAACCATCTAAACAGTCCCATAACCCCAAAAGAAATAGAAGCAGTCATTAAAAGTCTCCCTACAAAGAAAAGCCCGGGACCAGACGGTTTTAGTGCAGAATTCTATCAGACCTTCAAGGAAGACCTAATCCCAATTCTTTTCAAACTATTCCACAAAATAGAAACAGAAGGTACACTACCCAACTCATTCTTTGAAGCCACAATTACACTCATACCTAAGCCACACAAAGACCCAACAAAGAAAGAGAACTTCAGGCCAATCTCCCTTATGAACATTGATGCAAAATTACTCAATAAAATTCTAGCGAACCGAATTCAAGAACACATCAAAACAATTATCCATCACGATCAAGTTGGCTTCATCCCAGGAATGCAGGGTTGGTTCAATATTCGGAAATCCATCAATGTAATCCATTATATAAACAAACTCAAAGAAAAAAACCACATGATCATCTCACTAGATGCTGAGAAAGCATTTGACAAAATTCAACACCCCTTCATGATAAAAGTCTTGGAAAGGTCAGGAATTCAAGGTCCATACCTAAACATAGTAAAAGCAATTTACAGCAAACCAGTAGCCAGCATTAAACTAAATGGAGAGAAACTTGAAGCAATCCCACTAAAATCAGGGACTAGGCAAGGCTGCCCACTCTCCCCCTACTTATTTAATATAGTATTGGAAGTCCTAGCCAGAGCAATTAGGCAACACAAGGAGGTCAAAGGGATACAAATTGGAAAGGAAGAAGTCAAAATCTCACTATTTGCAGATGATATGATAGTATACTTAAGTGACCCCAAAACTTCCACCAGAGAACTCCTAAACCTGATAAACAACTTTAGCAAAGTGGCTGGATATAAAATTAACTCAAGCAAATCAGTAGCCTTCCTCTACTCAAAAGATAAACTGGCTGAGAAAGAAATTATGGAAATGACACCCTTCAAAATAGTCACAGATAATATAAAATACCTTGGTGTGAACCTAACCAAGCAAGTAAAAGACCTGTATGACAAGAACTTCATTCCCCTGAAGAAAGAAATCGAAGCCGATCTCAGAAGATGGAAAGATCTCCCATGCTCATGGATTGGAAGGATTAATATAGTAAAAATGGCTATTTTGCCAAAAGCCATCTACAGATTTAATGCAATCCCCATCAAAATTCCCACTCAATTCTTCTCAGAGATAGACAGAGCAATCTTAAAATTTATTTGGAATAACAAAAAACCCAGGATTGCGAAAACTACTCTCAGCAATAAAAGAACTGCTGGAGGAATCACCATCCCCGACTTCAAGCTGTGCTACAGAGCAATAGTGATAAAAACTGCATGGTATTGGAACAGAGACAGGCAGGAGGATCAGTGGAATAGAATAGAAGACCCAGAAATGAACCCCCATACCTACGGTAACTTAATCTTTGACAAAGGGGCTAAAACCATCGAATGGAAAAAAGATAGCATTTTCAACAAATGGTGCTGGTCCAACTGGTTGTCAGCATGTAGAAAAAAGCAAATTGATCCATACTTATCTCCTTGTACAAAGCTCAATTCCAAGTGGATTAAGGACCTCCACCTAAAACCAGCCACACTGAAACTAATAGAAGAGAAACTGGGAAAAAGCCTGGAATACATAGGCACAGGGAAAATGTTCCTGAACAGAACGCCAATGGCCTGTGCTCTAAGACCAAAAATTGACAAATGGGACCTCATAAAGCTGCAAAGCTTCTGTAAAGCAAAGGACACAGTCAATAGGACAGAGCGGCAACCAACAGATTGGGAAAAGATATTCACCAACCCTACATCTGATAAAGGGCTAATATCCAAGGTATACAAAGAACTGAAGAAATTAGACTCTAGACAATCAAAGGACCCTATTAAAAAATGGAGCACAGACCTGAACAAAGAATTCTCAACTGAGGAAGCTCGAATGGTTGAGAAGCACCTAAAGAAGTGTTCAGCATCCCTAGTCATCAGGGAAATGCAAATGAAAACAACACTGAGATTCCACCTCACACCAGTCAGAATGGCTAAGATCAAAAACACAGGTGACAGTACATGTTGGCGAGGATGTGGAGAAAGAGGAACACTCCTCCACTGTTGGTGGGATTGTAAACTGGTACAACCACTATGGAAGGCAGTCTGGCAGTATCTCAGAAAATTGAACATAGCGTTACCTAGGGACCCAGCTATACCACTCCTGGGCATATACCCAAAAGAAGTTTCAACATACAACAGGGACACATGCTCCACCATGTTCATAGCAGCCTTATTTATAATAGCCAGAAGTTGGAAAGAACCCAGATGCCCTTCAACAGAAGAATGGATGCAGAAAATGTGGTACATTTATACAATGGAGTACTACTCAGCTATTAAAAACAATCAGTTCACAAAATTCCTAGGCAAATGGATGGAGCTGGAAAATATCATCTTGAGTGAGATGACCCAATCTCAAAGGAACATACATGGTATGCACTCACTGATAAGTGGATATTAGCCCAAAAGCTCACAATTTCTAAGAATCTTCATATAGACCACATAAAACTCACATAGAAGAAGGAAGACCAAAGTATGAATGCGTTGGTCCTTTTTAGAAGGAGCATCAAAAGGTTCAACCAGAACTCCCAAAGTCTAAACCACCAACCAGAGAGCACAAAGGGAGGGACTCACACACCTGTATAGGGAATTGAGGGTGACCTTGTTAGACTCCAGTGAAAGTGGAGGGCCAAGGTCCCCAAAAGTTTGGATCCCCTACTGTGTTGGAATTCGAGAGCAGGGAGATGGGACTGGGAGGATGTTTGGAGCACACCATCACAAAAATTAGGAGGAAGGGGTAGGGGATAAGGGATTTGGGGGGAGAATGAGAAAGGTGACAACATTGAAAGGTAAATACGTATAATACCCAATAAAAACCCCACACAGATAAAGGATTTAAAAAAAAGGGAGTCTATTTATTTTAAATTAATTTCAAAAGTTTCTAGGAGATGCAAATTGGCTAAGATACTATTTTAAGCTCTCCACAAAAGAATTTAAATCTCTGTTCAATATTCTCAAGAGAGAGGTAAACCCTAACTTCCTCAACAGTTAATTGACAAAAGAGAGGTAATCTCACAAAAAGTAGAAAAAGCTATTTCTAATCGATATATCATATAGTCTGATTAATTGTCAGTGGAGCTATAAAAGTCCTTTGACAAAAGATTATTAATATAGATTTATATATCCTTAAATAAGGCCTTCATGACTCTCTGAGTGTGGAAGGAGCAACTGTTGGCGCTTCTGCCCTGATTTTACAAGAACTCTGAAAAATTGGCTTTAAAAACAAAAGAGGGGGAACGGTACCCCCTCAGAAGGAGTCCCCCTGAAATACTCTCCATCATGCCTTGTTCACTTTTCTCTCTCTAAAGCTGAAAGCTCATGCCAAATCTCTTGCTGACCATGTTGGTGACCTCGGGCACCACCAAGACCAACAAAACTTTGCCACAGATATGGGGAAGGACCCTCATACCCATAAAGGGAATGCCCCAGTCCCAGTTCCCTTATGGAGCCGAGGACTGATATGCCTGTCCAATACCACAGAAGGCACAGCTAACCGGCTACCACAAATATTAATGAAAAAAATAGATACCCTCACAAAGCCAGGCCCAATCATAAATACGATGAATAACAATTTACATCCAGGGAAGAGAAATCTCCCTGAGAATCCCCTTCTTTTTTCTTTCCAGGTAAAATTGAATCACCCGTGATGCCTGCTATTAGAAGTTCTAACCCAGATGGACCAGAAGCCAGGAGCCTCGCCCTTACCCTCACCCCCTACCTTTTCCCACCTGCACAAGGTCCCCTGAAGCTGGGCAACTGCAAGATCCTGCTTGGCAACTGCAGATAGACTCAAAGCAGTGTACCATATCATCTGAAGAATAGCAGGGAGACCATAACTCAAGCAGTGTACCATATCTTCTGAAGAATAGCAGGTTGCAGTCCTCCTCGCCCCCACGAATAACCAGGACCCGCCGGTCGGGTCAAGTGGCACCCAGACGTGGGGCTCGATGCATGGACCCATCCGGACGGACCCTCATTGAGAGGATGTGCGCACGAAATCATGATTGAGCAAGACAGAGATCATCGCCCGTGACCTGTCGTCCACGGAACCAGGTTGATGCTGCCATCAAGAAGGCAGTTGAAGTTCATTACCATCAGCTGAAAATTGCAGAGGATCCAGAAGTGACTCCGCAGGAGACTGACACAGCTGTCAGCTCCCCTGCCTCCCCCTACGGTCGACCCCTAGACTTCCACGCCCTCCAGAAGGGTTCCTGGTATGCCTGGCTTTGTCCTCATTTCTCTCGCTAGAGAGCTTGGCCTCTTGATCACCACAACAAAAATTGGCTTTTTCCTAAACCAAGGCCACCCTTGATATGGCCGCTAACATTGGGGAGCCTTCCTTTATGACAATATTACACCCCAAACTGACAAATGGTTGGTAACTTGAACATTTACAAGAGACTAGGATGGCTGTGAGTTAGCCCAATGACGGGATTATTGTAGGTCCACTTCCCAGGGGCCCACCCAATGCAGCCGAAAAGGAGTGCGTGGTGCTGGGAGTGGGTGCAGCCTACATGGCCTAAGACAGGGCTCTCACCCTCCTTTCACCCACATCAGAGTCCCTTGACGTTGCCCATCGTCGACAGCCTAAAGCCTTCGACCATCGATGTGACTCGTCTCACATCAGTGTTTTGGGGTTGTGAACTTGTCTAAGACCCCCCATAATTAGACATCCAAATTCAAAACTCACATAGTTGGGATTGAACATAAGATGCCTTCTCTAACTAAACAGAGAAGGGGGAGATGCCAGAAGCCAGGACCCTCGCCCTTACCCTTACCCCCTACCTTTCCCCACCTGCACAATGTCCTCTGAAGCTTGGCAACTGCAAGATCCTGCTTAGCAACTGCAGATAGACTCAAAGCAGAGTACCATGTCTTCTTAAGAATAGCAGGGAGACCATAACTCAAGCAGTGTACCATATCTTCTGAAGAACTGCAGGTAGATCATAATACAAGGCAGTGTACCATATAGACCATGACATGTTTCAAGGCACAGGCCAAGAAGATTTTGTACTTTTCCACCACCTGGACCCTCTTACCCCCTCCCCTTGTAAAACATGCTATAAAAAAGCATTTCATGTTCAAAAAAAGAAATAAAAAAAATTTGGCAATTAAAAAAAAAAAAAAGATGGAATACATGTGGAACATTTTCTGACTTTGAAAACAGCACTTTTTTGAGACGTGGCCCCAGCATAACTGTGGACATGAGCAGGGGGGTGTCTTCAGCAGGCAGCAACAGATTAAGTCCTGGTGAGAAGTAATTTGAAAAGGAATTGAAAGCAACCATATAATTAAATTTCACTGAGAAACTTTATTTTGATTAGAGAAGTGATATGTATAGACGATGCGGTGTGAACACAATACATTATAATCATACATCATAAGAGGTCTTCTGTCATCATTTTGCAAGCTCAAGAAACCATATATTGTAAAATTTGCAGTTTTCAGAACAAAAGGACCTATTCCCACAACTACACAAATGAACAGAAAGGCCAATGTAATCAGTTCCTCTAACATGATTCACATCTTCTCAGGACTAAAGTGTACCTCCCTATTGTATCATATTTTGCTTTGGTTTATTGCTGCTGCTGCTGCTGC
>NW_021604792.1:7735607-7741112 GCF_004785775.1 Grammomys surdaster
GAGAGAGAGAGAGAGAGAGAGAGAGAGAGAGAGAGAGAGAGAGAGAGAGAGAGAGAGAGAACATTGTAGAAGACCAAAAAGATGTGTACACAGATACACAGATGTGGACTAGAATAGTTAAGAAAGTGAAACACATGATTTACCTCTTCATGGAATGAGATACATAGCTACTCGTCCTGGAATGCTAGGGATGATGCAGTGTTCCAACTTTTTTGTCTGATTATTCAGGCAAGTCTTCACAAATTTATATTTTTATTTATCCCAGGTCCATTCACCTAAATCTCAAGCACTGTGTTTAGGCTAGAAAACCTACTCTTATGAGTGGTATCACTTGTATTTTCTAATACCTAAGTTACACCTATGTTTACTTATGTCAGGACAATCCTAACATCCACAGGAACTATGATTCTCTCAGTTAAAATTCCATGACCCTCAATTTTACATACTATCTCAGAATCAAAAGTATACATTTATGTGAAAGAATACACATATACCTTTTAATGAATCTCAGTATAAGAATGCTTTAAAATTATTGTACAATTGGTATTGAGTAAATTATCAGAATAACTTTCAGATGTTATGCTCTGTTTAAAAATGGTTTATAAAACGATCAGGTCCAGACTCTAGGAGTCTTAGTCCAGCAGTGGGTACATTAAAATCAGACTGATCAATTTCATTCTTACATACTCAAATTAAAGAAGAGAGCTACATTCAAGAAAATAACTTATTCCATACCAGAAAATACAATAGACCTGTTCCCAGCTACAAAGAAAAAAGTTACCTTACAAACATTGAAATAAGAATATCCGGTTATTTATCTCTCCCAACCTCAATGGACTGAATTTCCCAATAAAAAGACCTCAGCAAACAGAAAGGATGTGAAAACAAGATTCATCATAATGCTTAATACAAGAAACACACATTAGCAATAAACAAAGACATTACCTCAGAGTAAAGAGACGGCAATAAAGTTTCCAAGAAAAAAAGATGCTAAAAGCAAGCCAGAGTAGACATTTTTATTTTTAATAAAATAGACTTTCATCCACAGTTAATCAAAAGAAACAGTGAATGACAGTTCATATTTATCAAAAGCAAAATGTACCAAGAGAATGTCTCAACTCTGATCTATGCCACCAAAGCAAGGGTACCCACATTTGTAAAAGAAACATTGCTAAAGCTTAAGACACAGAGTAATCCCCACAGGTTAACAGTTGGAGCCTTCAAAACACTTCTTATTAATCCATGCCATCTATACAAAAAGTAAATGGAGAGATAATCAAAGTAACAGACATTATGAATGAAATGGACCTTAAAATATATGTATAGTATTTCACCCAATCACAATAGAATATACCTTCTTTTCAGCACTTTATGGTTCCTTCTCCAAAATTGACTATATAGTCAGTCACACAGCAGCTTCAACCTATACAAAAAAACTGAAATAATGCCTTGTATCTTATCAAACCGCCATGGACAAAGCTGGACTTCAACACAGCAGAAACACCAGAAATCCAGTATACTCATGGCAATTGGACTACTCTCTACTCAATATCTGAGTCAGGAAAAGAAACAAAGAAAGTAATTAAAGACTTTACAGAATTCAAGGAAAATGAAGGGACAACATACTTAAATTTATGGGACACAATGAAAGCAGTGCTAAGAAGAAAGTAGATAGCACTAAGTTTTCATACCGTTTCTCCATGGAATAGGCAAATGTGTCATGAAAACTTGTTCTTTTACTAAAGTTCACTACTCTGGTTAGGGTTTAGCCTGTTTAGGAAGATAGAGTGGGATTCATTACTCTTTGATTCATTTCCAACAAAATCACTATAAGAAGGCATTGGAGAAGGCTGAGAAAAGAACTATTTAATGGAAGTAAAATGTTTTTCTTCTTTTCAGGAGGGAGACTATTCAAGTGGATTGTTTAGAAATAAAAGATAGAATTACTTTAACAGTGAAATAAAAAATTTCCCAAGGTCACAAATGTCCAAATATGGAAAAGTAACCTTTAATTTCTACCCATCCTATTATAAACAAGCTGGTCATCCAGTTCAAGATCCTGTGGCAAATGGGGGAATGGAAGGAGTTAATGAGTTCTTTCTAGCTCAAATATTACCTACCTATTGTTAATTAAGAAACAAAATCATTATCCTGTCTTTCTACAGCAGCCCCTCATGTCCTATAGTGAAATTATCCATGTTTCTATAATCTTTATAATTTTTTGATACAGAGACTCAAGTTGCTCAGATTCACTTTAATCTTAATAATTAGTGGAGAATGACATTGAACTCCTCATGTTCCTAGTTAGGGATGGGATTATAGGAAGTAGCACTCATACCTGGTTTTATTCTCCATACTTCAGTGTTCATTTTTGTATCTGTTGGTCCCTTTTTAACAGTAAACACTTTGTGTCTATTTACATGCTCTCAGGATTTGAATATAAGAATACAATATTTAGGCATAATACGTATACTACTTGTTTCACCCTGAAATAGTGAATATGTGAATTGTGTATAATGGATCCTGATATATTTCTCCCAGTAAAGAATATGACAATCCTTATGTGACGCTCTGCCTCTGATAGAAGTATGATAGGTGTTTATCTCTTTTATCTCTCCTGCATCTTGTCTAGAACCTGGTTAGTTGGAAATACTTTGGGCTTTGTTTATCATGATATTTTCACAGTTGGTCTTCATTTATTAGCCTTACCATTTCCCATGAAACCTGGAAGCATAGCAGAATCTCTGTAAGAATGAATCTCTTACTCTGGCTGGTTTGTTCCTTTTTTTAAAAACATAGTTTCAAATGTATATTAATAACAAAATTTTCTTGACGCATATAGAGGACATAACTTATCTTACCCTTGTCTGGTGAACTCAAAAATCAGTTATTCTTCAATTACTTCCCTTCATGCTGCTTTGTTCTCAGCAGTATGGTCTCCTATGCCACAATCAGAGCCACAAATATCCATATCCAAATTCTCATACCTTCATCTGTTCTATGAGTTGAACTCAAAAACAGCCGCGTAGGACTACATTATCTTGGAGGAGCCTCTGGATTTTCTCTGCAGTATGTGTTGGAGAGTACAAGAAATCCCCCTTACTAAGAGGAGGAAAGGAATGGTGGCTTAGCAGCTCCATTGATCTTATATGTGACACAGAAGGATGTGCTAATCATGTGGTATCTCTTTTAGATATTTTCTCGACATTGTACAATACGGAAAAGGTATACAGTATGTCATTTCTAGTGGATAAATTACACTAACTATATCACTGAATAATGTTAATAGTATAATATTGCTGAAGGAGCCATTTCAAATAATTTGTACAAATATAGGGAATTTAAAGCTATCACTATGTAAATTGCTGTTACATTTTTATAACCATGAAATTATTAGTAACTGCATTTTGAGCATATAATTGGTGCTAGAACTGCTTGCATATTTATGTTCCAACAATGATGCAATAGACTTATATGGCCCCTCCTTCAGTTTTTGTCCCTCACTTTGTTTCCATATTCACTCCCTTTAGTATTTTGTTACTCCTTCTAAGAAGAACAGAAGCACCCCTACTTGATCTTCCTTCTTCATGAGCTTCATGTGGTATGTTAGTTCAATCTTGGATATTTCAAGGTTCTGGGCTAATATCCAATAATCAGTGAGTGAATACCATGTTTGTTCTTTCGTGATTGGCTTACCTCACTCAGGATGATATTTTCTAGTTCCATCCACTTACCTAAGAATTTCTCAAATTCATTGTTTTTAATAGCTGAGTGTAAATGTACCACGTTTTTGTAAATGTACCACATTTTTGTATTCATTCCTCAGTTGAAGGACATTAAAAAGTGGGATACAGAGCTTAACAAAGAACTTTCAACTGAGGAAACTCGAATGATCGAGAAGCACCTAAAGAAATGTTCAGCATCCTTAGTCATCAGGGAAATGCAGATCAAAACAACCCTGAGATTCCATCTCACACCAGTCAGAATGGCTAAGATCAAAAACGCAGGTGATAGTAGATGCTGGTGAGGGTGTGGAGATAGAGGAACACTCCTCCATTGTTGATGGGACTGCAAGATGTTGCAACCACTTTGGAAATCAGTCTGGTAGTTCCTCAGAAAATTGGATATAGCATTACCTGAGGATCCAGCTATACCGCTCCTGGGCATATACCCAGAAGATGCTCTAACATATAACAAGGACATATGCTCCACTATGTTCATAGCAGCCTTATTTATAATAGCCAGAAGCTAGAATGAACCCAGATGTCCTTCAACTGAGGAATGGATACAAAAAATGCAAAAGACTTAAATGATGTATTAAATGCCTCTCTTTTTGTATCAAAAAATAAACTTAGTAAGCAGTTCCAAAACTATAGCCTGCTAGCCACCAACAATGATTTATACATTGTCCCATGTGTGATAAAAGTTAATTTTCCTTTACAAAAGTGAATTTATGCACAACTACTAACGCTTTAGAATACCCATAAACAAATATAAAAGGGTCATTCTTAGTCTATCCAGATCAATTAAATGTAGTTGACATCTCTTAATTGCTAAGACTCTTCATCTCTCACTCTTTATTTGTAATTAACACATTAAATGAGAGAAAAACTTGTGACCATTTTTCCTGAAGGATTACTTACATTTTGTCTTCTGCTGATATCCTGTGTGGTATTGGCTGATATTTATTTTTCACATGATGTCACTCTTGTTACTTGCATCTGAGATACTACTTCATGGAGCCCAGTCTGGCCTCAAGATTACAATGTAAGTGTAGAAAAACGTCAACATTTTTCTTTTATTTGTAATTATTTCATATAATAATCTGAACTATAGTATCTCCTTCTTCTCTCATCCACTTGCCCCTACATCCCTTTTCCACAAGATCCATGGCTACTCTGCATTCCTTTAGTAAAAAGCAGGCTATTTAGCGATATCAAGAGGAAAAGCACAACAGGATGCACTAAATCTAGGCATAAACACTGATATCAAGGCTGGACTAGGCAATATAGTAGGGGGAAAAGGGTCCCATGAGAAGAGAAATAAATCAGAAGCACACCTATTCCCATTCTTAGGAGTCTAAGGAGCATCCCACTCTAAACAACCTCAGCTTTTGTGTTGTGGGCCTAGCTAATACTCATTCAGGCTTCAGACTGCTGTTTCAGTGTCAGTGAGCCTCTATGAGTCATGCTTACTAATTTGATTCTGGGGCCCTGGGTCTATGGATGTCCTTGAACTCCCTATAACCTAAAATCCTTCTACCATATTTGAGAAGCTGCCAGAGCTCCAGCTAATGTTTGTATGTTGGTTTTTGCATCTGCCCTCATCATCTGGTGGGGAAAGACTCTGATAAAGAATGATCTATGCTCTGGCCTATGAGTACAGTCAGATATCGTTAGAAATTACTTCATTGAGATTTTTCCATTCATTTTATTTTCTCTTTCTTCTCTATTTCTCTATTTCTATCTTTATTTCTCTCTCTCTTTTCTTTCTTTCTTTCTCTCT
>NW_021604792.1:7741212-7763429 GCF_004785775.1 Grammomys surdaster
CTCTCTCTCTCTCTCTCTCTCTCTCTCTCTCTTTCTTTCTTTCTTTCTTTCTTTCTTTCTTTCTTTCTTTCTTTCTTTCTTTCTTTCTTGCTTTTGTCAGTTCTCTTAGATTCCATCTTAAAACTCTGAGTCACACAGTTCTGTTTCTTTGTCATCTAGGCATTGTCAACCATTTGCCACATCTAGTGGTTTGGGCCTTAAGTAAGGTCAGTAGTAAGTTGGCCACATCCACAAAATGAACTAGAACTGCCCCCGAGCATCTTACAAGCAGGACTGCTTAAAGGTTGAAGATATTCTGCCTTGGTTTAGTGTCACAGTCCTATCACTTGGAGACTATACTGGTTACATGAGGAGTTTAGTTAAGAGTACATATCCTTCAATGTTTCGAGACCTCACCAGGGTAACCCTCAAATGTTCTAGGATGTTTCCGTTGCACTGGGTTTCAGCATTGCCTTCTAAACCATAAGTTATTCCAGTAGAATCTCCTACAATCTCTCCCTGTGCCCTTCCCCTATGAACCAGTCCTTTCACTTCTCATCTCTACTTGTCCCTTGTACATGGAAACCTTTGTAATTCTCTTGTCTTTACTTCCTCAGTGCTTGAATGACACCTATTCTATTCCGTTGCAGTGCTGGGGCATAGACCTTGTGTTTCATGTATCCTAGGCTAGCACAGGGTCACATGACAAGGCTGTGGTATTCTTATTATTAGGCTGATTCTCCACATGTGTTAACATTCCAGTTCACATATTACTGGGCAATGTGAGAACACTTTCACCAAGTGAGAGTCAGTAAAGCAAAATGAAACAGCAGCAGCAGCAGGAACAATAAAATCAAGACCTCTGGAGCCCAAAGTCCCTCAGACAGTACTGCAACATTTATATTTTACTGTCAATGAAAATTATTTTAATTCTTATGAGTTTCTCAAAACACAGAATACAGTTCTAAGTCAAAGATACTACTTGGGAGTGAAACTGGAAATGTGTGGTATTGACCAAGAGAACATGGGAGATCATGTTAGAAATTATATAGATAGAAGAACCTAAAGAGAGATACAGACTGGCTTGCTCATGTAGTGTGAATGATCTTGATGTTGAAGTACTGAGGAAAACATCCCAATCCAATGTTTCCTGGTTCTCAAAAGAGAGCATGTGAGGTTGTCAAATGTCACTTAGTTCAAGTAATCCCCAGTATTTTTCCACTCCCAAAGATGAGTGAAATCTTTAACATATCATGAAATAGAAATATAAACTATGAACTCATTGTTGTTAAGTAATAATAATAATAGAGTCTAAAGGAATAAAAGCCCTCTGTCAATTGACTTCTAAATGAATTTCAAACACAGTATGTTTTCATGGTGTTATTAATTTCTATTCTTTACACCCATACTTTTTTCTGTATTAGTTTGCCATGGCTCCCAAAAACAAATAAAGAAAACAACCATAAATATGTAAAAAATACAAGAAAAATGAATTAAGAAACCAGTGAATACAATAGATTAGATGAACAAAAACCAGAGATTCTTTTTCACAGTTGTGTAGGGTCTAATGTCAGGATTACTTAGTCAAGAAGTCCTCAGAAAGTCCTGGTTCTTCAGAGGCATCTGTGCTTAGAGTCTAGAGTATTTTTTCTTGATATTTTCATCTATGCATATGCTTCCCTATTCTGTCTGTATTCAAATGTCTGTGGCCTAGAAATACTATTCAGAATAGGTTATGACTCCCCTAAAGTCTTGAATTTTGTTACATTCCCAAAACTCTTCTGCCAAACATAGTAAAGATTTGGGTGTGGTCCAGATAATTCCAATTTTTTGATCTTGTCTCCCTTAATCACAACTAATTTTAGCCAGTTATAAAACTCATTTTAATGTAATTTATAGCTTTATATCACAGGAATGGTCTCCTTGCAAGTTCATTTGATATTATCTTCAAAATATATCCCAGGTTGGATCACTAGAACACTCTGAACTTTCTGTCGTTTACTCAAAAAAAATTCTCTCACCCCAAGGAGGTTTGTTCTCATTCCTGCCTTCACTTGGTTCTCTTATGTGTTCCTCTGAGAATATCCAGAGTGTTCCTGTGTAAACAAAATTAGAGCAAGTCTGGTTGTTGCTGAAACCAAGAATTCAATTGTATCTGATGTGAGCTGAAACTTCAAACTTCACTTATGCAGAGGACCACAGGTTCCACAGTTTGGAAGTGTTAGCACTTCATATGTATCAAAAATATAGATTCTACTCTGTATGTCAAATCATTCCTCCCATGTGTGGTTGAAAATTGAAGTGATGTTTACTGGGTGAGCAGTGATAGAGCAGCTCAACCTGTTCTGGCAGTGATGAATTGTAGCAGGTCCTGCTGCCCCAGGAAGCAGTTTTTAAAAATGCATTGACTAAATATTTTGGAGATGTAAGTAACAATTTCTCTCAGAATTTAGCTGCCATGTTAAGACATGTAGCGCATAAGATGGATATAAATTTTCAAGATCATTTTTGAATATACTGTGGCCAGCCTAGACCACATAAGAGCTTGTCTCAGAAACACAAGCAAGCAAGAAAGCAAGGAATGATCAAACAAGCAAACAAAGAAAAATGAAACAATAATTAATAATGAAAGAGGGCATTATATCATGTTCCAGTGAGAATCGGGTGGTTATTGACCAATGTCCTAGCATGGAGAGAAGAGTTGGGTATGAAAATCCATCCCTGTATGTAGAGTATTTGGGAACTCCTAACATCTTGGAAAGAAGGAATAATTTTCTCAATGAGTGAAGTCTTTCATAAGTTACCATTCAGCATTGGAAAATTACAATCTGGGAACATTTCCACAGCACAAAATGGACTTGATATTTCTCTCTTTCTCTCCTTCTCTCTTTACCTCCTTTTTCATTCCCTCTGTCTCTCTCTGTATGTCCCTCTGTTTTTTCTACGCATCTCTGTCTCTTGCTTTCTTTCTCTCTCACTCTCTCTCTCTCTCTTTCACACACACATATACAAGTACAAGAAATAGAAGATTACTAGTAGAAAGAATTGGGGAGTATAGATTCAGAGATGCAGATGAGAAAAGTACAGTGGTATATGTGTGTATGTGTCACAGGAAAAGCCATTATTTGGTATGATTAAAAACTACTAAGTAAAAACCATCAGAAGAAGAAGAAAAGTATGTTATTTTAAGGATCATGTTTAGAAAAGAGTAACACTACCTTGAGCTGAATGATTTAGCCCAAAGTAGTCTACAAGCAGGTGGGCTTATTAAGTGTAAAAAAAGACCACATAAAATTATCAAAAAATTACATTTGTCCGTATAGTATGGAAATTAGATCAGAGAGGAAAGGGGCTACATTGATCAAAGATGGAACTTTTTTGTATAAATGTATGGACTTCTCAGATAAATATAAACTGCATAAATAAATAAGTACAATAAATATTACAAAATTAAAGAGTTTCAAAATGTTTATTATTTTCAGTGTTAAACTGATACCTTCACATTCTTCATCCGCATCTTCTTCCATAAGATCTTTGCTTCTCAACTGTTTTGTAATCTGATTTCTCTGTGTCCACTGAGATCATTGGTGATATTTTTCTTTTATGATACATTATCATCTCCACTCACTACAGACAGTGAAAAAAGTCAGGAAATTGGACTGAGATGAGTGACATTTGGTAGAAGCTATCTTTGTGTTGCATGACACATAGCCAAGATAAAGGCTGGATTCCACCAGGACTTCTGGTTCTAGGAGTGCACATTATGAGACAGCTAACTTGTGTCTTCCCTCTGTTGTTTATCTGTAATCTTCCCACTTGAATTTCTCCATGGAGTGCTGAATGATAGAGACAGTTG
This sequence comes from Grammomys surdaster, assembly GCF_004785775.1. Classification (NCBI taxonomy): domain Eukaryota; kingdom Metazoa; phylum Chordata; class Mammalia; order Rodentia; family Muridae; genus Grammomys; species Grammomys surdaster. The sequence goes on from NW_021604792.1 coordinate 7,745,048, forward strand.
CTTTAACTGACTCATTTGGATTATCTGAAAAATTATGAACAGGCAATGGCTAGGTTTAATAAAACAAATAAAACGAGAGTAAGAACCAGCATCTACCTTGCATTCAAACTTCATAATGCATATAAGGTTAAAATGGTAATATTACCAAATGTATTAGAAGGCTAAATACAGGGAGTACTTCAGAATAAGTGAGCAATATGGTGACAATGAAATTAATTCAAGAGAAATAATACCAACACGCTATATGCACAACCAAAGTAGAAAAAAGGAACAGATTGAGGATTTGACAGAAAATCCTCTGTATTAAAAATCAATCAGAAGATTTCTCAGAAGTGGACTATCAAACAATCTATAAACATAAACACAAGTTGTTTTCAGGGGCCATATAGAACATCCTAAGCATATGTCACATATAGTGACATATAGTGAAACTGAGTAAAAATTCTTCTTTAAAGGAAGAATCCTGAAACTCGGTGTCATGAAAATTGCTGGAGAAGGCTGGAATCTGAGAAGTCACAGCATGAAACACATGTGAATTCACACCAGTCTAAATACTTCTGGTATATTTTGGCCACTTTTATTCTACCAACTTATAGTATCTTGGTAAGAATGGGAATGTTTTAGACTATGCTATCTTTATAAGCAAGATATCTCTGCCTTGAAGAAAACGTTTGAGACTGGGGAAGGCATTGTGTGCCAGAGAATACAGCAGCTTCTAACTACAATGTAGTCTCCTACCACATTGAGGTCAGTGCAGGAATCACTTTAGAAAAATATCATGTATATTATGATTGATATATATCTGGCTATAATAATCATCAGATATACACACATATTAACACATTGTAGTGAAAATATCTTGAATATTTTGTGGATGCATCATCTTTCATTTAAAAGCTTTATAGCCTAAAGGAAATGGTAGAATAAGAGGTGAGATATCTGGAAAGAAGAAAGAATCCTGGGACAGAGCAAGTCACTGGGAGATACACTTGGGAAGATGTGATAAGACAAATGGATGGTACCTGCACACTCTTAAACATCCATGTGGTAGGTTTGCAGATTAGAATAACTAAGTTATATTAAATCATTATTTAGTTGGATAATATATTCATTTATGGCCAATGTATTTGCAGATGAATTTTAAGTCTGAGTTTTAATTATGGTAGCACAAGTCTGGAAGGAAGAACCAGAGCTAACATCTACATATGTACCAAATTTAGGCATAGAATTTAAATTAACTTGAAAAATGTCCTAAGTACAAAGCACAAAGAACAAACCCTCTCCAACAAAAAATAGCACATTACCTTCTTGGAATGGGTAATGGACAGAGGCTCTTGCCAACCAAACATGACAGGACTCATGGGCTTGAGATTGTTGGCAGGCATCAGACCCAGATGGCAGGCCATGATTGTTGAATGGCTTTCTGGATCTTAGGATCATTGCAAAATCAGGGTAAGGTCCTCTAAAGATAGATACAGCCAGTTAAAAAACTACAGCCTAAAATTCAAAATGAAACTTTTTGTCTTTAAATGTACTATGCATTTCAAGGTTCTGGGCTAATATCCAATAATGAGTGAATGAATATCATGTGTGTTCTTTTGTGATTGGCTAATCTCACTCAGGATGATATTTTCTAGTTCCATCCATTTACCTAGGAATTTCTCAAATTCATTGTCTTTAATAGCTGAGTAATACTCCATTGTGTAAATATACCACATTTTTTGTATCCATTCCTCAGTTGAAGGACATCTGGGTTCTTTCCTGCTTCTGGCTATTATAAATAAGGCTGCTATGAACATAGTTGAGCATATGTCCTTGTTATATGTTCGAGCATCTTCTGGGTATATGCCTAGGAGTGGTATAGCTGGATCCTCAGGTAATGCTATGTCCAATTTTCTGAGGAACCACCAGACTGATTTCCAAAGTGGTTGCACCATCTTGCAGTCCCACCAACAATAGAGGAGTGTTCCTCTTTCTCCACACCCTCGCCAGCATTTACTATCACCTGAGGTTTTGATCTTAGCCATTCTGACTGGTGTGAGATGGAATCTCAGGGTTGTTTTGATCTGCATTTCCCTGATGACTAAGGATACTGAACATTTCTTTAGGTGCTTCTCAGCCATTCGAGTTTCCTCCGTTGATAATTCTTTGTTAAGCTCTATACCCCATTTTTTAATAGGGTAATTTGGTTGTCTGGAGTCTAATTTCTTGAGTTCTTTGCATATATTGGATATTAGCCCTCTATCAGATGTAGGATTGGTAAAGATCTTTTCCCAATTTGTTGGCTGTCATTTTGTCCTATTGACAGTGTCCTTTGCCTTATAGAAAGCTTGCAATTTTATGAAGCCCCATTTGTCAATTCTTGATCTTAAAGCATATGCCGTTGGTGTTCTGTTCAGGAACATTTCCCCTGTGCCCAAGTATTTGAGGTTCTTCCCCACCTTTTCTTCTATTAGTTTCAGTGTATCTGGTTTTATGTGGAGGTCTTTATCCATTTAAACTTGAGCTTTGTACAAGAAGATAAGTATGTATCAATTTGCATTCTTCTACATTTTGTCCTCTAGTTGAACCAGCATCATTTGTTGAAAATGCTGTACTTTTTCCACTGGAGATCAAGTGACCATAGATGTGTGGGTTTATTTCTGGGTCTTCAATTCTATTCCATTGATCTTCCTGCCTGTCTCTGTACCAATACCATGTAGTTTTCATCACTATTGCTCTGTAGTATAGCTTGAGGTCAGGGATGGTGAGTGCAGAGCCAAACAGATAGATGGTATAAATAAAAAACAGTTCTAGGCAGAGGGCCAAACAGAAAGACAGTGTAAATCAGATGTATTCAGATGATATAAAGTTATATTGCCTCACAGGAGACTTCAGGTCTGTCTAACATGGGCCCCATGGGAATTCTGGTTTCATTTCCTGTTTGGCAAGATCGGGAAAACCTGAGAATAGGTACATACAGTACTTTAGTTAAGATAAGAAAAGTTGTCACTGACTCTAGAATAGAGAGTACAGTGTATAAATAGAGACTGTTCTGGCAGAGAGCCAAACAGAAAGATAGTGTAAATTTGGTGTATTCAGATGATATAAAGACTCAGGTTCTGCCTAACATGGGCCTCACAGGAAGTCTAGGTTCTTTTTCTGCTTGGCAAAATAAGGAATAGGCACATATAGTATTTTAGTTATTAAGTTGATTTTATTTTCAAGATTTCCAGTTTTGTGATTATATTTTTCTTCTGGGAAAGAGGTCAAGATAAAAGTTTTTCTGGTTTCTGGCTCAAGGAAATGCTGTTTTGGAAAAAAGCTTTTCTCTGGGTGTTTTAAGAAACTATTAAAATATTTCTACCTCCCAGCATTATATGGATTAGATATGACAGAGGCAGGCAACCAGAATACAAGATTCCAGAACTCAAACAAAGAATTATCTTGATACTAAACTTTGTTTTGAGAATTATATATTGCAGAATACACAACCTTGGAGTATCTACTCATCAAGCAAGCTGAGCAGACCTGCTTGAACGCCTGATGTTCTGGAATTTCAGCCGGATGCAGTGAAGATGCAGACATCAGAGGCTTATAAATTTATGCTTCCTCCCACCCCTCTTCTAATATATCAACACCCGCAATCAGCTTGAAGAAGTTAATGAAGAGTCGGCGCCCCTATTCCCTGGGCTTTGGGACTGAGGTGGTTAATATTAGGCTGTCCTTCTAGGGAATAGTAATGGTGTTATTGGAACAGGGAGGAATAGTTAAGAATTGATTACTTAGCCATAACCTATTTGGTAGAAATCTGTATAATTGTTATTAAGTTAAGGTTGTATTTCTTAAATGGTAAAAATTTTAATTTGATTTCAAATTTAAGGTTTTCACTGGTATGAGTTTCTTATTGATATAAAAGTGAGATTAATATTGTTACTCTCATAGGCATTGTGCCTATACAACACACTTAGGAATACAAGGCTTAGACCCAGTCCTTTTTTAACTTTTTAAAAACTGATTTGAGATGGCTAGTCTGTGAGTTAAGGTTTTATAGCAATTGCACGGCTCTGAGTTTATTGTTACAGTGTTTTCTAGATTTTAGTTAGAAATAGCTGATAGGAGTTAATGGACAACAGTCCAGATTGCTTTAGAGAGATAGTTGGTTTTCAAAAATTCCAGAAGTCCACGGAAGTGATGTTACTAACATTTCTGTATTAATGTTCATTTTGATTAGAGACCTGTCTGCTCCTGACAGCTTCCCTGTCTTGGATTCTAAGAAGAAACTGAGCATCTTTGGAGTTATTCCAGTTGTGATGAGACAACCACTAGGCAAGAATTGCCTCTTTTCATCTACAGACAAAATACTGTACAGAAAAAAAGGACACACTTGATGAATAGTCGACTAATTATATCTGCTAAGACAGAGTAATCAGCCCTTAAAAATTCTGTATTACTAGGTCTTTTGGATGATCCTGGGCCAGAAGGCTGAAGATCAGATGCTCCAATGTTTTGAAGTAAAGGACTGTCCAGGTGTTCAAAGGTCTATATAAATTGACTAAGTTTGGGAAGCCATGCTTTGTGCTTCCCATAGCTTCAGTTAATTTAATGATTCTGGATTTTTGATGGGGTTGAAGACTTATAGTCTCACAGTCAACCAAGGCTCTTTACTTTGAGAGGATGGTTTTCAGATGACATTCATTCTAAAGCCTAGACAAAAGCCAGGTTCAGAACTAAGTCTTTTAGTTAGGAAAGATGACAGAGGTTTTGTTTATTGAACAAAATGATAGACTGTGCTTTAGGTCTATCTTGTACTTTATTGATACAAATTGGTGTAGTTATGCTGTATTGTATTTTGAGAGAAAGCAGTTTATTTTATTTTAGTAGAAAGGGTGATATGTAGGAGGAACCAAGGTTGGAGGAGTTAGCAGTAGAAGAGGTCGAGTAAGGAAGAGAGGAGAAAAAGGAAGAGGAGGAGCTAGGAGACAGGAGATTTAAAAACAAGAGTCAGAGAGGCGATAGAGTTGGATGTTCATGTGTATGTAACAGTCACAGGTAGTTGGTATATCTAGGTTGGGTACTGGGTTACACTTCTGATTGTATGTGTATCTTGTTACTGACCATTAACAAATATATAAGCCTTTGATTAATCTTTAAACATTAGAGACTCATCTTCCTGCTGGGCCCACATGGATGGTGGGGTGGTCTAAGCAGTGCCCAACCCTGCGGAGACAGAGTGGGAGAATGAGCATTGTCCCACGCTGACATCTCATGGGTGGCAAGGCAGGTGTTTCTAGTTGGCCATTTCTAACTGTAGCATGCACATGGCCTCCATCCTAGAAACATAGAGGCTGGGCTAAACAGAGCCACTTCAGCTTAGATAGTTGGATTAACAAGTGGCCAATTTTAAATACATACTACCACAAATTGCCTCCAGGCATTTAATATATTTGCTGGACAATGTTATTAGTATTTCAGTATTGAAGTTTAGAGGTATTGAACATGTAAAATACATTTAATTCCTGAGATGGCTAACTCTAATTAAAACCCTTTGCACAAGTAGAGAATTTTCAACATGCCCTGAAGTATGATTTTCAACCCTCCTGATATTAATGTTGTTATCTTTCCATTATTATATTTTGACTTTGGAAATACATAATGTGATAAACAAGTGACCATGCATTCTTGTTTGCCAGCTGTAGAAGCACATACTTGTATCAAAATTAAAAATATAAACAGCTTCTGGAATTTTTTAATTAGGAGGAAAAGATGAGCCTCTCTGTGAGAGGAAGTTAGCAGTTGGCAGAGAGGTTCTGAGAGAAAGTGTTTTGTCATCAGTTCAGGGGAAGAAAAGAAGAGGAAAGTCTTTTTATCAATGTGCTCATATCTTCTGGTCCTTTCTATAGAGAATCATTGCAAAAAACCCAGGACTCAGGTTCAGATCGCCCTTCTGTTGAAGCAAATTTTGAAGTGCTCAAGAGGGTGAACCAGCACCATCAGCAAATGAAGAACCTTCTGCCAGTTCTGGGAATGAAGTGAAACAGCAACCCCAGGAACCACTACAAGTAGAGAGTGAAGAGCCTTCTGATACTACTATAAATGATCTGGAAAATCAACAGGGGGACAGAAATGTAGTAGATGTTCAAAAGGAACCTTCTTCTTCTCCTGAAAACCTACAATGTCATCCCCAACATGGAGATCCAGAGCAGAAACCCTCTCTTCCTAAGGGCTGTCTTTACATAAGTGGAAAACCACCTAAGTTTTTTACACATGGTCTTGGAGGAATACCATTAAGACTAGTTTTTCTAAGCTATCCCATATATAATTATCCAGTAAGAGCTTAAATAACTTAGGTAAGATGAATGAGTCAGATTTAATAAATATAAATGACCTTGAATCCATATTTGTCAAATCATAGTGTCAAAATGAGCTAGCTGGCAGCATATGAACACAGCACTAACCTCAGCTTCATTTCAAATCTTAGTATTAAGACAGTACAAGTTGATTCATCTTTGGGAGTCTAATACAAGAGTAACATAGCTACACTGCTTTTTAGTATCCATTGCTTCTTTATACTTTTATTTATTTTAATCAATTATTTTGTAAAAATGATTAACCTTTGAGTTTATGTCGTTTATAGAAGTACATAAGCAACCACTGTTTGTTCCTATTTTCTTTGAATTAACCATCATGACCTCTTATCTTATGTATATAATCTGCCCCACTCACACAGACATGTTGAGATCCATTGTCTCTTAGTGATATCTGAAGACACCTCTAACCTTGACCAGAATTTCAATATATTCTTCTAAATTTATGTATGCCCATGTTTGTCAGAATCTACCATCCTAGGAGTATACATGGCTGAATATCATAATTATATATTATACTACATTTTTATTTTTGTCCTTGAAAGTAATTAACTTTAATCCTTTGGCAAGACCATTAGAGATATTAGTGTGTGAATATGGGTACACGATATATAAAGTTGAGGTTTACATGAGTAATATTCTATGCAGACCTTTAGGTTACTCATTACCAAAACCATAATTCTTAGAAAATGTCATTGCTTTATTAGTCTGCAGATCTGCCACATCATGCTTTACTTGGTTTTCTTTAGCTGTTTGTGTACTGAGGCCTTTCAGTTGTACAGTATTAAACTGCATAGCCTGTCATGATCTGCTTAAAGCCTGTTTTGTAAATACTTAGGTTAGTTTTAGTTGTTCAATCACTCTGGGCACATAGCATGAAAGAACTTTGTAAACAGAGCCTGGAACTTATAAAATCAGAAATAATGGATGAACAATGTAAGACACTCTTTCTCATTAATATTTTAAGAAATAGCTTAGTTCCATCGTCTTCTCAGTGCCTGATATGAGTGAAGTTAAGAAAATGGGGAATTAATGAAGGATAGGGGATGGAGGAAGAAGAGGGTGTGGCCTCCCACCCCTCTCACTACAGGGGGACTTATAGCAGTTAAAGAATTCCAGCATGTTCTAATTTTCAATAACTTCCTCCCCCCACTTTTTTGTCTCAGAGAGTACCTGAGTAGATTATGTCCTTCAGACACAGGTCTATGAATCACTGCTATTATGTATACTGTTCCAACAAAAATTTCAGCATGCAAATTCTGAGTGGTGTTTGTATTTTTTAGAAAGGGAGGGGAGAGAATTTGAGAATTCTGGCAACAACCAAACAACACCTAGAAAAAACATCATGAAAACTTGCAAGTATTTCTGTCTTATTTTCTCACAACTCATATAGCAAATGAAAACACTTTGTGGCCCTGTAACCAGATTATTCTTCCTTGGAGTCTGCAGTACAAGTTTATATTGTAATATATAATTTTAAGCTCTTTTGTTGATTTTTTTCCAATTTAAAGGAAAGTGGGAGACGTTTTGAGGGAGTTGAAAACCTTAGCATTTATAACATTCCCTAGTTCTTGTTTGTGCTTTTCAAGTCCCATGTTGCATTTTCTGCTTCAATTTATTTTGGGGGAACTAAAGTAAGTGTTTCCACTTTTCTTAATATTCCTAAAAATCTAGTCAGTGTAAAATTATCCAATTATTACTTAAATAATAGATGTGTTATTTTAAACTTAGTTCTATTGATCTGAATCTGAATATATTGTAATTGAATTTTATGTTTCAAGTACTAGGCCTCTCTTCATCTCTCTCTTTTCTGCAATAAATGCATATAAAAGTGAGAAAAAGTCCTGACAATTTTTTCAAGTTTATATTTTGGTATTTTTGGAATTATATTTTTCTCTGTGAAGATTTGTATTTTTTTATGGTCTTATGCATCTTGCCGTTTGCCTATATTTTGATCCTCTGTGCCACACTGGACTTCACCATGTATCTAAACATTATTTAAACTTCTTGTGTTAAGACTTCAAATCAAAAACACAAACCCTGGTTAAGACAAAATTAAATGATTTGAAAATTTTATTTCTACTTCAGACTACCTAGTTTTATTTATTCAAAAAACATCTGTAAATCTTACATGGATGCATGTACTACTGAACTTCCAGATTTTCACTGTGTACAAATTTGAGGAAACTAACTCTATGCTTTCATGAGAAACCGAAAATTCCCTATTCTGTCTGTGTTCAAATGTCTGTGTCCTACAAAGACCATTTGGAGTAGGTTATTGGTCCTCTAAAATCTTGAATTTAATTACTTTCCCAAAACTTTGCTACCAATCATAGTAAAGATTTGCATGTAGTCCAATCATTCCAATTTTTTCATCCTGTCTCTTTTAATCACAACTATTTTTAGGAAGTTATAAATCTCATTTTAATGCTATTTAAAGCTATATATCATGGAATATTATATATATATATATATATATATATATATATATATATATATATATATAATTCTTCTTTCAAGTTCACTTGATATTAACCTTAACCTTGAAATATATCCCAGGTTAGATCACTAGTATATTCTGTACTTTCTGTTCTTTTCCAGAAAGAAATTCTCTCACCCCCACAAGGTTTGTTCTCATTTCTCTCCTCAATTACTTCTCCTATATGTTCTTCTGACAAGAGCCAGAGAGGTCCATTGTATACAAAATTAGATCAACTTTGGTTGTTGCTGAAACCCAAAATCCAATTGTACCTGATGGGATTGTAAATTTTTAACTTTAACTCTGCAGAGAATCACACGTACCTCAGTTTTGGGAGAGTTTTGCATTTCCCATATATCAAAAATATAGATTCTACTCCATATGTCATATGTTGGAAACTGAAGTGAGGTGTACTGGGTGAGCAGTGATAGAGCAGCTCAGTCTGTTCTGGCAGTGAGTGGATTGAACCAGGTCCTGGTGCCTGAGGAAGTTTGTTTTTTAAATGCATTGACTAAGTATTTTGGAGATGTCAGTAAAAAAATCTTTCTCAGAATTTAACTACCATGTTAGGACTTGGAATACATGAGTGGGATATATAGAATTCAAGGTCTTTTTTTGGATATATAGTGGCCAGCCTGGACCACATAAGAGCTTATCTTAGAAACACAAGCAAGCAGGAAAGCAAGGGAAGATATAACAAAATATGAAGGAAATATTAATAATAATGAAAGAAGGCATTATACTAAGTTCCAATGTGAATCAGTTGCTTAGTGACTGATGTCTTAGCATGGAGTGAAGCGTTGGGTATGAAAATCCATCCCCATATATAGACTTATTGGCAGCTCCTAACATCTTTGAAAGGAAGGAATCATTTTCTCTAAGAGTGTAGACCTTGATAAGTTACCATTCAGCATTGGAAAGTTACAGATCTGGGAACATTTTCACAGCGCAAAATGGACTTGTTATTTCTCTCTTTCTCCCCACTCCCACTCTTTCCCTATGTTTCTCATTATATGTCCCTTTGTCTCTTTTTTAAAATTTAATTCAGTATATTATTTATTTACATGTCAGATGTTATCCTTTTCCCCCATCCCCCCATTAATCCCGTATCACATCCCTCCTCCTCTTTTTTTTTTTTGCCTTTATATTGTCTAAATTACATACAAATGTTATGGTCACTTCTAGGTTAAGGAACTAGCAATACAATAGATACAAATAGTCAAGGAACAAGCAAGACAATAAACCCAAATAGTCAATGAACACACAAGACAATAAACAGAATCCTAAAATCACTCCTGTGAACACTATTTCTAAGGGCTTGTTAGGATGATCCAACTCTGAGCCTATTTCTCTGTCCTAGGCCAAAGTCATTTTCATGCCTGAAGCCTACTTCCTTGTTCTTGCTTAAGATTTAGATTCCTGCCTGAAATTTCTTCTTTGTTTTAGACTAGGATTTAGATTTCTGACTGAAATTACTTATTTGTTCCAGATAGTGTCAGATTCCTGCCTGCAATCCATTTTCTTGTCCTTGGCCAATGTCAGATTCCTTCCATGCATCCCCAAAAGCTCTCCACATATCCCCATTTTTTATTTCATAAACCAGACTGAGACTGTCTTAGGTTTATGTGACAAGAATGCCTTCCTAACTCATCATGGAATATGCTTTATCAAAAGCAATGCACTTCTGTCTTAGCTTGGTAAGGCTCTGTGCAGAATCTTATCCATTGCTGTCTTACCTGCCTGTTAATTTACTAACTCTGTCTTGGGGTTCATTTTCAGTTCCAAGTCATGTACTTTGACTGACAGCCTATTATTGTTGTTATAGACAAGCTTTAACATGATGGACAGGAAAAAATATTCCCTGAACAAGATATATCAGGCTATAGATGTCATCTCTGAAATTTGACCAAAATGGAAATACTGACACTGGCCATGGATAATTTTATCACCATTATCTGAAGCATCAAAGCTCAATGGAGTAGCATTCTTTAAATTCATATACTCACTATGCCAGGTTAAAACACCCAGAGAAGTGTTACAATTACATCAAGTTTCCTACAGATGTCGTTAAACTTTTTTCTAATTATAAAGACAATCAGTATAAATTTTAGAAGTAATACTATTGCAATGGTATTTGTCATGACACTTGAGATGGCTCCTAAATCTTGAACCCTGAACCTCCTTCAGATAGTTTGCATAGGATATACAGCATCAATCCATTGTTCCAGATACCTATATAAATACTTTTGTATACTCAATACATTGGTAACATTTTTTTTTTGCTAGATGGTTAACAAAAATAGCTGTCTCATCTCCTTGTGTCAAAGCTATTGCAGAAGCAATGGTGATAGCAATTAATCAAATTAAAGCTGTTATACAAGCAATAATCAAGCCCTCTATACTCTTCTTCTGATTAAAGCCTAATTCACTTCTTCCAGAACTTTCAAGCATTTTTCCAGAGAATCAAGGTTTTCTAATATCCTGGGCTGTAAGACAAAAGCTGGTTGATATACCCCCGTTAGAAACATGCCAGTTTTGAACACACTAACACAATAAAAACATATGCAGTCAATGTAACTACAATAAATGCTGCAGAAGAGACAAAATCAATTTATCTTGACAATTAAAAGAGCCTTAAAACATGTACTAACCCTTGTTTGAAATCCAGATCCTGTCCCAATTTTATCTCTTGCTATCATAACATCATAGAGAGCTGCAGCTTACTTCCAAATATGTCCTGAAAAGGTCCAGAACCAGTGATCTAAATGAACACTGTTATTTCCAGTATTGGATTGACTTCTAGACCAGTACATGATTGAGTCTGAATAACTGGTCACCTTTAAGAAAACTACAAGAGTCATTATAATTTCTCTTTTTGATTCTCTGATTTGAATCAATGTAACTTGTCCTATATGGGATATAGGCAAGCAAAGGTGGATCAGGGACGTATGTCCAACATAGCTTCCCTGTCAACCTTGTCAGGGCACTCAGCAAGCTCACAGGTCACCATCATTTTGTTTCAGCAACAGCATGTCTCACCAATCATTCTGGCAGCCACCATGCTCCTACAGAATCCTGCAGAATAAAAACAAAACATGCCTTCTTCCCCATATTAGATAACTGATTTGGATCATGCCATATACTTGCAAGTGGATCCTTCCTTCTCACCTAGGCATAAGTATGCCTAGTTGAAGGATATCATAGACAGTCAGCAGAAAGTTCCTTGAGATCCAAAAATTTTTTAAAATTTAAAATAAAAAAGAGTATGGTTTGAATAAATGTGTGGTGTTTGGATATATACATCCCCTTTCTTTATTTTATGAAGATATTGATTTAAAGTTTTATGGGCCCATTCCATAACACATTTTCCTTGAGAATTATTAGGAATCCCTGTAATAAATTGTTGACAAAATGTCTCAACTGTTCATCTACATTTGTCAGTTCCATTTTCTGTTTTTATTTTTAAATTGGATATTGATTTTTATTGATTTACCTTTCAAATGTTATCCCCTCTCCAATTCCCTCCCCCAAACTCCTTATCCATCCCCTTTTCTACTTCTAGGAGGGTGTGCCCCCAACCATTCTCACCTCCCTGATTTCAAATTCCCCAACACTAGTGCATCCAGTCTTTCAGGGACAAAGGCCCTCTTCTTCCACTGATGCCTGAGAGGCCATTCTCAACTACCTATATAGGTGAGAACTAGAGTTTCTCCCGTTGTGTTCCTAGCCTTGAGGTTTAGACCCTGTTGAGTATTTTGTTACTCCTTATAAGAAAGACCAAAGCACCCACACTTTGATCTTCCTTCTTCTTCTTGAGTCTCATATGTTCAACGTGTTGTATCTTAGGTATTGATGAGCTTTTGAACTAATATTCACTTACCAGTGAGTGCATATCATGTGTGTCCTTTTGTGATTGGGCTACCTCACTCAGAGTGATATTTTCCAATCTCATTCATTTGCCTAAGAATTTTATGAATTCACTGTTTTTAATAGCTGAGCAACACTCCATTGTGTAAAAGTACCACATTTTCGGTATCCATTCCTCTGTTTTAGGACATCTGTTCTCCCCCCAAAACTGTATATATCCCTCGGAGCTCAAAAGTAAAGGCGTTGTGTGGTGTGAGACCTTTCCCACTGTAGGAGTGCTTTTTTTGCAATTCCTTGCCAGTCGCTGGCTATCCTGTGCATTTCAAAGGACGACAACACTTCTCTCCTCCCTGTGGGCAGAGCTGTAACACTTTTCCTTCTGCTGGCACTCCTGGGCTGCCCTCAGAAAGAGGGAATCGAAAGAGCTGTAACACTTGCCTGCCTTTGGAGGCTGGGACAGACCAGACCCTCCAGTCTGCCCCCCATCCTCTCAGGCCCAGCTGTCCAAGGCTACACCGGCCCTGGCACGAATGACTGAAAAGCGCGCTGTGCTCCAGCTCACAGTCGCGGTCTTGCTTGCTCCTGCCAGAGCCTTGCGCAGCTGCAGCCGCGGTTTCCTGGACAGTCTCGGAGCTGCTGCCTACTCTTGCTGAGCCACGGTGTCCAGGACACCCACTGCCCACACCACCGCCTGTACCCTACGAAACCACTCACGACCCTGCACGACAGTCCCAATTGTCGATTCTTGATCTTATAGCATAAGCCATTGGTGTTCTGTTCAGGAAGATTTTCCCTGTGCCCATGTGTTGGAGGCTTTTCCCCATTTTCTCTTCTATTAGTTTCACTGTTGCTGGTTTTATGTGGAGGTCCTTGATCCACTTGGACTTTGGATTTGTACAAGAAGATAAGTATGTATCAATTTGCATTATTCTACATGCTGACCTTCAATTGAAACAGCACTACTTGTTGAAAAGGCTGTCTTTTTTTACTGAACACTTTTAGCTCCTTTATCAAAGATCAAGTGTCCATAGGTATAGGGGTTCATTTCTTGGTCTTCAATTCTATTCCATTGATCTTCCTGACTCTCTCTGTACCGATATTATGAAGTTTTAATCAATACTGGTCTGCAGTACAGCTTGAGGTCAGGAATGGTGATTCTCACAGAAGTTTTTTTGTTGTTGAGAATAGTTTTCCCTATCCTGTTTTTTTTTTGTTATTCCAAATGAATTTGAGAATTGCTCTTTCTATCTCTATGAAGAATTGAGATGAAATTTTGATGGTTGTGGGTCAAAACTCACGGGCGGGGGTCGTGGGTAGGGTCGCAGGTTGTGCTTGTCCTGCGCTATGGCACCTCCTGGTGAGACTCAGCAGCACAGACCACCAGCAAACTGAGGGTGTGGGGAAAGAGGTCGAGCCATCATTTACCTTTGTGACGGCAGGGTCTCTGGAACAGGGGCACAGAGACGTTGCGAGCCAGGCAGCATGTGGTGTGGGTCACACTAGTGTACAGCGGCTGCTGCTAAGTCCACGGGGGGCCGCAAAGGTGGTGCACTGACCATTGCTATAAGGCTTCTCCCCGCCACCCTCCGTGGTAGTTTTCCACTTACACAATGACTCCAGAGTTCTAAGAGACATATGGAGTTGAAGGCGTTCAGGTTTATTAACATGGCGATGAGTTTGAATGGTGACAGAACTCTCCCACAAAATACCCAAAGGGGCTTATATTGGAAGCGGGAGAGGGGCGGGGCCAGGGCCTTCAGGTAAACCTTGAGGCAGAGACGTGTTTCCCACCCTCTACCTGGGCCTTACGTTACATGGAGACTCGTGTCAGTTCTCTGGGCTCTGGGGGCATGGCCATGCACCCCAGGATTTCCACAGTCCCGCAGATGGGGATTGCATTAAATCTGTAGATTGCTCTTGGCAAGAGAGCTATTTTTAGGATATTAATCTTGCCTATCGATGAGCATGGGTGATCTTTCCATCTTCTGAGATATTCTTTGATTTCTTTCTTTAGGGGCTTGAAGTTCTTGTCATACAGATCTTTTAGTTGCTTGGAAAGATTCACCCCAAGGTATTTTATATTATTTGTGACTATTGTGAAGGGTGTCATTTCCCTAATTTCTTGGTCAGCCTATTTATCATTTGAGTAGAGGAAGGCAACTGATTTGTTTGAGGTAATTTTATATACAACCAAGTTGCTAAAGTTGTTTGTCAGGTTTAGGGGTTCTCTGTTGGAAATTTTGGGGTCACTTACATGTACTATCATATCATCTGCAAATAGTGAAATTATGACTCCTTCCTTTTTAATTTTTATCCCTTTGACCTCCTTTGTTTGCTTAATTGTTTTGGCTAGGACTTCCAGTACTATATTGAATAGATGGGGGGAAGTTGGCAGCCTTGTTTAGTCCCTGATTTTAGTGGGATTTATTCAAGTTTCTCTTCATTTAGTTTGATGTTGGCTACGGGTTTGCTGTATATTGCTTTTTACTATGTTTACATATTGGCCTTGAATTCCTGATCTTTCCAAGACTTTTACAATGAAGGGATGTTGATTTTTGTCAAATGCCTTCTCAGCATCTAGTGAGATGATAAGACTTTTTTTTCTTTGATTTTGATTATATAGTGTATTACATTGATGGATTTCTGAATATTGAACCATCCCTGGATTCCTGGGATAAATACTCCTTGATCATGTTGGATGATTGCTTTGATATGTTCTTGGATTTGGTTTATGTGAACTTTATTGAGTATTTTTTCATCTATATTCATAAGGGAGTTTGGTCTGAAGATCTGTTTCTTTGGTGGGTCTTTGTGTGGTTTAGGTATGAGTGAAATTGTGGCTTCACAGAATGAATTGGGTAGTGTTCTTTCTGTTTCTATTTTGTGGAAAAGTTTAGAGAGAATTGGTATTAGGTTGTGTTTGAAGGTCTGATACATCTCTGTACTAAAACTGGTCTTGAGCTTGTTTTGGTAGGGAGAGTTTCAATGACAGATTCTATTTCTTTTGTGGGTATAAGACTGTTTAGATGGTTAATCCGTTCCTGATTTAACTTTGGTACCTGATATTTGTCTAGAATATTGTCCATTTCATCCAGATTTTCCAATTTGCTGGGTATAGACATTTGTAGTAGGATCTGATGATCTTTTTAATATTCTCAGTTTCTTTTGAAGTGTCACCCTGTTCAGTTCTGATTTTATTAATTTGAATACTGTCTCTCTGTCCTCTGATTTGTCTGGCTATGGGTTTATATATCTTGTTGATTTTTCTCAAGGAATAAGCTCATGGTTTTATTTATTCTTTGTATCATTCTTTTTGTTTCTACTTGCTTGATTTCATCCCTGAGTTGGATTATTTCCTGCCATCTTCTTCTCTTTGATGTGCTTGTTTCCTTTTGTTCTAGAGTTTTCAGGTGTGTTGTCAAGCTACTAGTGTATTCTCTCTCCAGTTTCTTCTTGTAGGCACTTAGAGCTATTTGTTTTCCTCTTAGCAATGCTTTAATTGTGTCTTATAAGTTTTGGTGTGAAGTGTCTTTATTTTCATTAAATTCTAAAAAGTCCTTAAATTCTTTCTTTATGTCTGCCCTGACCATGTTATCAGTGAGTAGAGAGTTGTTCTGTTTTCACATGAGTGTGAGCTTTCCATTGTTTTTGTTGTTATTGAAGACAGAGGCCTTATTCCATGGTTATATGATAAGACGCATGGGATTATTTCAATTTTCTTGTATCTGTTGAAGCCTGTTTTGTGACTAAGCATATGGTCAATTTTAGAAAAAGGTACCTTGAGGTGCTGAGAAGAAGGTATACTCTTTTGTTTTGGGATGAACTGTTCTAAGGATATCTATTAAATCCATTTGGTTCACAAATTCTCTTAGTTTTACTGTGTCTCTGTTTAATTTCTGTTTCCATGATCTGCCATTACTGAGAGTGGGGTGTTTAAGTATCCCACTATTATTGTGTGATGTGCAATGTGTGCTTTGAGCTATAGTAAGGTTTCTTTTACGAAAGCAGGTGCTCTTGCATTTGGAGCATAGATGTTCAGAATTGAAAGTTCATCTTGGTTGACTTTTCCTTTGATGAGTATAAAGTGTCCTATCTTATCCTCCTTATCCTTTTTGATAGGTTTAAGTTAAAGTCTATTTTATTTGATATTAGAATGTATACTCCAATTTGTTTCTTAGGACCACTTGCTTGAAAAATTGTTTTCTAGCCTTTAACTCTAAGATAGTGTCTGTCTTTGTCACTGAGGTGCATTTCTTATATGCAGCAAAATGCTGTGTTTTGTTTTCATATCTAGTTCATTAATGTATGTCTTTTTATTGGGGAATTGAGTCCATTGATGTTGAGAGATATTAAGGAGAGGCTATTGTTGCTTCCTTTTGTTTTTGTTATTAGCTCTGGTATTATGTTTGTGTGTCTATTTTATTTTGGATTTGTTAGAAGAAGAATACTTTCTTGCTCTTTCTAGGGTATAATTTCCCTCCTTGGGTTGGAGTTTTCCCTCTATTATCCTTCGTAGTGCTGGGTTTTTGGAAAGACATTGTGTAAATTTGGTATTGTTATGGAATATCTTTGTTTTACCATCTGTGGTAACTGAGAGTTTTGCTGGTTATAGGAGCCTGGGCTGGCATTTGTGTTCTCTTAGGGTCTGTATGACATCTGTCCAGGATCTTCTGGATTTATAGTATATGGTGAGAAGTCTGGTGTGATTCTGATAGGTCTGTCTTTGTATGTTACTTGCCCTTTTTCTTACTGCTTTGAATATTACTTCTTTGTTTTGTTCATTTGATGTTTTGATTATTATGTAATGGGAGGTATTTCTTTTCTGGTATAGTCAGGATGACCAAGAACAAAGGGCTGTCACACAAGCTTCTGTTGAGCCCACTTTGAGCTGTGTCTTAACTCAAGTATAGATATCCTTAATCTAGACCTAAAACAGTCTGCTAGTACATTTTTCATGGGACAGTCATTTTTACAATCATGTATGCAGCAAATCTCCACATTTAAAATGTCTTTTATCCCTTTCCTTCAGTGAAATCATTGTTTGTAAGGCAGTAGCCATAGACAGACACTGATTGTATGAGGACCCTTTTTCAGCATAGTAAAATAAATCCAGGTAAGTCTGTTTTTGCTTTGCATGGCCAGATAGCTGTTTGTGTGTAGCAGGTCACATTACCATTCTTATAAGCCAATTGTGTAACAAAAGTAACTGTTCATAAGGGAGTGTTATCTCAGATAAAACTCCCACTGAGATGTCCTTTTCAATTTTGGAGGGGGTAAATTTGCCTCTACCAATGTATGTAATAAAAGTGGCAGTAGGCCTGTACTGTGCCACAGCTGTTTTTAACTCTTTTATTCAACTCTACCTGCTTAATCCCCTGCTCAGGTATAAATACAGGTGAGTCAAAAATTCTTGAGCTCATGATTGAAGTACCAACTGCAGCAAATGGAATACTGGCAGTTTAACTATATTTTAAGTTTCTTTTGCAATATTAGAGTATAACCATAATTTTGAGAAACAAAACCAATTTTTAACTACGTAAGCAATCCATTTTCTTTAAAATCAACACCAAGTGCATTACTTTCATTTTACAAAGTTTGGCTGCTAGTTCTTACATATGAACATATGGTAGTACAGCTTTTAATATCTAGTTAAAGAGATATTGTTTTAAATCTCATTTTTTATACATCT
>NW_021604792.1:7763529-7769027 GCF_004785775.1 Grammomys surdaster
GTGCATTTCTTTCATTTTACAAAGTTTGGCTGCTAGTTCTTACATATGAACATATGGTAGTACAGCTTTTAATATCTAGTTAAAGAGATATTGTTTTAAATCTCATTTTTTATACATCTGGTTTCTGAATGACTCCAACCCCGAGTTACCAGTTTTAATCTAGTTTTCTGTTACCAAAGTTGCACATTTTTAATTATACCCAATAACTTATAGACTAATAATGTATAACCAAGACATATAGAACATTTTTATACTTTTAAAAGCAGTCAGAAACAAAAATAAAGTGGCTGCACATTTTATATATTTAGAGCAAACAATATTTTCTTACATTTTCTAGCTGTTATTTCAAGAGAAAAGCATCTTGTCACTTGTTGAACACAACAAACTGTCACATATATATATATGTATATATATACATATATATATATGTGTGTGTGTGTGCATGTGCGTATGTATATGTATATGTATGAATAACTGCCATCAGTTCTTTTACCATAGAAGCCCAGAAGCTCCTGGCCTCCTCTAAGAGCAGATTATGCAAAGAATCAGCTCCTGCCAGGGCTTCTACTGCTGTACATTACTTCCAGAAACACAGCAGTGTAACTTAACTGCTTCTGTTGTGTAAATTTAAACTGCCTTTTAAGCAAGTTTTAAGCTAAATCAAGGGATGGATAACCAGCAGTTAGTTTTAACTGTTTTTTTTTGAACATGAAATATTGAACACCAGTCATTCAAATAATGAAACAAAAACGAACAATGGCACAGGTTAACAGATTGGTGGGCCAAGGGCAGACAAAAGACAGAGAAATTAGAACTGAGGATCTCTCTAGTAGGAGCCAGAGAGAAAGCAGGAAGTCTCCTGATTCTCTCCTGCTCCCAGGAGGGCTCTGAAATAGGCTTTTCCTTTTCTTTTGCTAACATGGCCATTGAGCAGACAACTGCTTTATCCCTTTCTCTCTCATCTTCAAGGTTTAAATTTCATCAGCTTCTCAGGAGGTGTAGCATTTTCTTATCAATAATTTCCTCTTGGGGAAACATCACCAATGAAATCATAGAATATTTTAAATATCCTTTTTTCTTAAACCCTATTCATCATGTCTTGATGGACTCCTTGAGATCCTTTAAGAACAAATCATGTTTCCTTAATGCTTGTCCCAGAACTAGGTTGTCAGGGGCAGCCTTGTAAATCAGCCATAGGCCTAAGTCAGACTGCTAAAACAAAGTCTTGAGTCTCTATGGAAAAACACATAGAGATGTAAGTTAAAGATACAGATAGCTTATACAATAGTGTAAACAGGCAGCTTTGGTGGAAATTTACCAGCCTGGATAAGAACAAGTAGTCATAGGTCTTGTGGATAGTCACAGAACTTTTGGATAGGTAGCTTTGGTAAATAGTACCAACTTAGATAAACAAAGTCATGGTGATCTCTCCCCTTAACCTTCACCCAGTCCATACCTTGTTCTGGAAGTTATCTGTTCTCCCCCTGAACAACTATGCTCCTGTGTCATCCCCTTCCCCACATTCTGCCTTTTTGTGTATATAACTCCAGTGTGAAAAAAATCTCTTTTCTGATCAGACTATAGACAAACCACTGTTCTTTGCATTCGCCTGTTTCCCCAATCCTCTCTTTCAGGTGACCTCCCCAGACCCCAGTTCAACGCCCTGCTGGACAAAGCATTGTGTTGCTCTATCTTACCTTAACCATCAATCTCACAGGTGGGCGACTCTTTGGCGATCACAATGTGGAACTTCTAGCTTCTCTCACGTTTACAGAGAAGCACCAATAATATGCTTGAGGGAAGTCCATGTTGTAGCAAAGTTCAATTGTTCAATGTCCACATATTGGGCACCAACTGCCCTGGCCTGTGGGGGATTCTATGAAACCCTAGGGAAAATGCGAAAGAATGAAAGGACAAGTACACAAAAGCAGCACAGGTCAGAATGTCTGATTGAGTGCTTAAACTTTATTGTTCAGGTCACTGTTATAAAGAAAAGCAGGCAGGAGCATCATCTAATCAGTCAGAGTACAGGGCCATCCAGTAATTGTTAAGTGTTTCATGCCCACAAGCATTCCTTAGCCCAAACCACTCATTTCAAACTTTCTCACTAGCAAGAGGGCAATAAAAAATTTCTCATCTCAAGCTGTTTATCTTGACTATATTTTTTCTCCCAGGCAGGAAAGCAATATAGTCATTCTTAACTGCAGTCGTTTACCTAACTGGCATTTTCCCTTAGGCAGGGACGCAATAAGTCTTGGCTTCCAGCACATATTAGAAAAGTATAGGGGTGTATGTGTGTATGTGTCACACAAAAAGGCATTATTTGGTATGACTAAAAGCTACTAAGTAAAAACCATCAGAAAAAAGAATAAAATTATGTTATTTTAAAGATTATATGTAGAAATGGGTATCATCATATTAAGCTGAATGATTTAGCCCAATCAAGTGTACAATCGTTGGGCTTATTAAGTGTGAAAAAGATCATATATAATTACCGAAATATTTCAATAGGCTGTATTGTAAGGAAATTAGATCAGAGAGGAAATGGGATAGGTTGACGAAGCTTTGTTGTTTGAATGTGTGGACTTCTCAAATACATATAAACTCCATAAACAAATAATCACAATAAATATTACAAAATTAAAAAAGAAAAAAATGTGTATGATTTTCCATGTTAAACTGATACCTTCCCATTCTTCATCCTCATCTTCCTTCATAAGACCTTTGCTTCTCAACTGTTTTCTTCTGTTATCTGATTCTTCTGTGTCCATTAAGATCATTGGTGATATTTTTCTTTTATGATACATTATCATCTCCACCCATTACTGACACTGAGAAAGATCAGGAAAGTGAGCTGGGCTGAATGATATTTGGTAGGTGCTACCTTTGTATTGGAGGACACATAGCCAAGATGAAGCCTGGCTTCCACCAGGACTTCTGGTTTCAGAAGTACAGAGTATGAGACACCCAATCTGTGTCTTCTATAGGCTCTGTCTCAGTAATGTTCCCACTTAAAGTTTTCCATTGAGTATTGAATGATAGAGGCATCTGCTTTTACTGACTCATTTGGATTATCTGAGAAAATTATGAACAGCCAATTGCTAGGTATAATAAAACAAATAAAAAGAGAGTAAGAACTAGTAGACTGTTTACCCAAAGACAGGTCACTGCACAGAGAATACCTTGTGTTCAAAATTCAGAATGCAAATAAGGTTAAAAAGGTAATATTATCAATTACATTAGAAGGCTAAACACAGTGACTATTCCAAAATAAGTGACATATATGGAGAAAATTAAATTAATTCAAGAGAAAGAATACCAAAACTTTACATTCACAATGAAAGTAGAGAAAAAGCAGAATGATGATTTGGCAGAAAATCCTCTGTATTAAAAATCAATTATAAGGTTTCACAGAAGTGACCAATTCAATAATCCACAAACATAAACACAATTCCTTTTCAGGGGCTGTATAGAACATAATAAGCATATGTTTAAATGTCGCATATAGTGAAACTGAGGAAAAATACTTCTTAAAAGGAAGAACTACCAAACTCAGCATTATGAAAATTTCTGGAGAAGGCAGTACTCTGCGAAGAACTCACAGCATGAAACACATGTGAATTCACATCACAATCTAAATGATTCTGGTGTATTTTGGCCACTTTTATTCTACAAACTTATAGTAAGTTGGTAAGAATGGGAAAGTTTTAGACTAAGTAATCTTTATTAGCAAGACATCTCTGCCTTGAAGGAAATCTTTTGAGACTAGGAAATGCTTTGTGTGCCAGAGAACACAGCAGCTGGAAATGACAATGAAGCATCTTACCACATTAGAGGCCAGTGCAGGAATCACAGCCATATATAAAAACCAATCACTATATGTCTCACAAAAGAGCACATACATTATGATTGATGGAGATCTGCCTATAGTACTCATCAGATATATACACGTATTAACACATTGTAGTGAAAATATCTTGAATATTTTGTGGATGCATCACCTTTCAATTAAAAGCCTTAAGGCCTAAAGAAAATGGTAGAATAAGATGTGAGATATTTGAAGAGCAAAAGAATTCTGTGATAGAGGAAATCACTGGGAGATTCACTTGGAAAGATGTGATGAGTCAGATGGGTGGTACCTGCACTCACTTAACCAGGTATGTGATAGGTTGTAGATTAGAATAAATGAGTTATATGAATTGGGGAACTTTATCACCAAGATCATGTCGCTCATAGTCAATCTAACTTTCTACACACACACACACACACACACACACACACACACACACACACAAAGAAAGAAAGAAGAAAGAAAGAGACAAAGAAAGAAAAAGAAAAAGAAGAAAAAATCCATCACAAAGTCCCACTTATGTCCATACCTTTGTCCACCTTGTTCAACCTTTGCCCCTGGAGACTTACAGAAACCCAGGCATGATTTCTCAACAGAGGTTTGGGCTGGAAAAGGTCAATATGTCAGTAGCTTCTGGCTTGAAACCCCTCCCTACATTTCATAGCCCAGTTAACATACATAACAGAGTCCCATCTTTTTCAGTAGAAGGTTTTTTTTTCTGGATTAAGCCTTAAGTTCCAAATCACAAAAGAAAAAAATAAAGCAGTAACTTTATAGAAGCAATTTAGTGCTTGTAATCTAACTTTGCCACTGTGACTACATTACCTCTTCAACGCCAGGGGGCCACCTTGGGCATCCCAGAGCCACTGCATGTGGGGATTAGGGGATATGTTGACTCTCAACTACCAGCTCCCCTAGCTGGCCAGACAAGTGCACCTTCCTTTCAGTCTCCCGCATACTCTTCCTTATAGTTACTATTCTCCCTCAGAGAATCCTTGCTGGACTTGGTGGTTTTATTTTTTTTGAGGGTGGAACGAGTGGCAGACCTATTTTGACATTAAAAACCCTTTCCTTCCCAGCCTGAAACAGATCTTTTATTTGAATTATTTATGTAACTAAGTAAGGGTTAGACTTAGGGTTAAATCAGGTATAATGCAAAGTACAGAAAAGTAAATTTTATTAAGATTAAAAGTACACCTGATGAAATTACATGTAGGCTTTGGCATTGGTCTTATTTCCCGTTTAAAATTTTCACTTAAACCTTACTGAATATCCAGAGAGCAAATCTAGAAAAACTTAGGAATATTGTCCATGAACCTACATATTAATATTTATTTATTCAAAGAACAATTGTCATGTTCTGGAAGTCAGAGAACCAGCATGTTCCCAACTGTGTACAAATTAGTGGGGTCAAATTAAGGTTTCATATCTAAGATCATTTGAAGAAAACAAAGTTGGCTTGATCAAATACAAGCATTCAGAAGCACACATTCTCACATGCACACACAAACACACATGAAAAGAAAGAGAGAGAGAGAGAGAGAGAGAGAGAGAGATGAGAGAGAGACAGAGAGAGACAGAGAGCGAGACAGAGAGAGACAGAGAGAGAGAGGAGAGAGAGAGAGAGAGAGAGAGAGAGAGAGAGAGA
>NW_021604792.1:7769127-7770014 GCF_004785775.1 Grammomys surdaster
GAAGACTGGTATTAGAAAGGATGGAGAAAAGTATAGTCAGAGACGCTCATGAGAAAAGTACAGTGATGTGTTTGCATGAATATATCCAAAGAAAAGGCATTATATTTTGTATGAATAAAAATACTAAATAAAATTTATAATTTATAAGAAAAATGCATAAAATTTTGTCATTTTCAGGAAAATGGTTAGAAACGGACATCACTAATATAAGTCAAATAATCTAACTAACAGAAGTGTACATTCATGTGGACTCAGTGATGTCCAACGAAAGAACACTCAAAATTAAGAAAATACTCACAGTTGGATGGATAGTGTGGAAATGGAGGATGGAATGGAGCGTAGGTTTGATCAAACTCCATTATACACATGGATTGCGTTCATGAACAGAAAAAAAACATCATTCTATAAATAAACAATTACATTCAATATTATAAAATAGAAGGAGAAGAAAATGTTTAAGATGTGTAGAACTTCAAGTTAATATCAGCCCATTTTTCATCCCCACTTTCCCCCCTAATAACTTTGCTTGTCAACTCTTCCATACTCTGACTTCTGTTTCCACTGAGATCAGAGATGAAACTTTTTCATGATACATTACACTCTTCACACAGTTTTGACTCAGAAGGAAGTCAGGAAATAGATCTGAGTTGAATGACATTGAACAGAAGCTTACAGTGTGTTGTAGGACATGTTCCCAAGGTCATGATTGGCTTCCTTCAGTACTTCTGCTTCCAGAAGTACAGAGTAAGAAACATACAG
This sequence comes from Grammomys surdaster, assembly GCF_004785775.1. NCBI lineage: Eukaryota > Metazoa > Chordata > Mammalia > Rodentia > Muridae > Grammomys > Grammomys surdaster. Next base: position 7,769,887 of record NW_021604792.1, read on the forward strand.
CATGCTTCTTTGTTATTCTATTTCCCTCTCTGTTTTCCCTTGAAGCCTTCCTAAACGTCCCAATGAAAACCATTCAGGACACTCTCTCTCTCTCTCTCTCTCTCTCTCTCTCTCTCTCTCTCTCTCTC
>NW_021604792.1:7770024-7780554 GCF_004785775.1 Grammomys surdaster
CTCTCTCTCTCTCTCTCTCTCTCTCTCTCTCTCTCTCTCTCTCTCTCTCTCTCTCTCTCTCTCTCTCTCTCTCTCTCTCTCTCTCTCTCTCTCTCTCTGTGTGTGTGTGTGTGTGTGTGTGTGTGTGTGAAAGTACATTAAGGTAATCAGTATTGAAATAGGAGTTCGGAATTCTGAAAATCTAAAAAAAAAAAAAAATTACCTCGTAACCCAAATTCACCACTACTTGGCATATGCCAAAGGACTCAGCATTCCACATTTAAGGTACTTGCTCACGTTCACTGTTACTCTACTCACAATAGCTAGGAAGGAAAACAATGTAAGTGTCTTAGGTCTCCTGAATGGATTGAGAATGTGGTACATACATACAATGGAATAATATGTGTCTGTAAAGAGACAATTGTCCTTTAATGTCATCACCACGTTAGATTTTGCTCCTGTAGTTAAGATACATTGACAGTCTTCCACACTCCACCCTGCTGGGCTACAGTGCCAATGAGAAATAGTAGAAGAAGGTCATTCAGTTGATGCTCAAAAATAGCATTGTTTGTCTTCCTTTTATAAATAGTATGACTGTGCATTTCTCAGTACACAGTTGGGAGAATGTCCAGAGCCTCCTCCAATATGCTTGCAGTTTTGCTCACAGCAGCCTTTCTGGCCCTGAGCTTAGCTCAAAGCTCAGATGAAGGTATGAGGGATTACCGGGTGAGATCTGGAGACATTCAAGGAAAAGAAAGGAAAAAGGAGAGGGAGAAATGACAGACATAGTTGAGAAAAAAGATAGGCCCATAGGATTTCTGTGATAAATGTTGGAATAGTTATGTCTTTAGCAGGTAACATGGACTTTTTCCTTAATAGTCTACCTGAAATCCATAAAATTCTTAAAGAAAGACTACAATGGGCAATTTTGTGTTCAGTAAAGTGCTCAGAACTATGTAAAGAAACATAAAAAACAGATTTGTGAGCATATTCTTACTGTAGAGCAAATACTGTGTGCTGCCAGCTTAGTTGCTGTGTGGGTAGCTTAGTGCATTGTGAATGCCAGAAATTTGTTGTGGAACAATATATCAGAATTAATTCAAAGCATAGAAATATCCATGGTTTCATTTCCCCTTTGTGGTCCTTTCTATGTTTATAGAGCATCAATAACAAGAAGGATATCCCTGTTTCTCTTTGCCTCTCATATTACTAGATAATTGTGCTTATTTAAGCTTGTTTAATGGGAAAACAGGAGCAAATATTTTCCAGGTAATTAGTATATTTGTTGGACAATATCATTAGTATTTCAGTATTGAAATGTGTAGGTATTGACTATCTAAATTATATTTCATTCCAGAAATGGCTAACTCTAATTGAAAACCTTTGCACAAGTAGAGAATTTTCAACATGCCCTGAAGTACAATTTGCAACCCTCCTGATGTTAATGTAGTTTTCTTGTCATTATTAAATTTTGATTTTGGAAATAGCTAATGTGATAAATAAGTGACCATACCTTCTTGTTTGCCACCTCTAGAGGCACATACTTGTATCAGGATTAAAAATATAAACAGCTTCTGTATTTTTGGAATGTATAATTAGGAGGAAAAGGTGAGCCTCTCTGTGAGAGGAAATTAGCAGTTGGCAAAGAGGTTCTCAGAGAAAGTATTGTGTGATCAGATCAGGTCAGGGAAAGAAAACAAGAGGAAAGTGTTTTTATCAGTGTGCTCATATCTTCTGGTCCTTTCTATTCAGATTCTGTGCAACACACCCAGGGCTCAGATTCAGATCTCCTTTCTGAAGCAAATTTAGGGAATGCTCAAGAGGGTGATTCAGCACCATCAGCAAATCAAGAACGTTCTGCCAATTCTGGGAATGGAGAGGAACAGCAACCAGAGGAACTACTACAAGTAGAGAGTGAAGAGCCTTCTGATACTACTAGAAATGATCAGGGAAATAAAAAAGGGGACAGAAACGTAGAAGATGTACAATATGAACATCCTTTTTCTCCTGAAAACCAACAAGGACAACTCCAACGAGGAGATCAAGTGCAGAAATCCTCTCTTCCTAAACATCATGTTGATATAAGAATACCACCTATAGTAGTAGTTCCTGGCCCTGTAGAGAGAAGACCATTATTACCAGGTTTTCCAAGACACCCTGTATATTATTAGCCAGTAAGGTGTTGACTAAATTAGGTAAGATGAATGAGTCTAATTAATAAATATAATGACATTGAGTCCATATTTGCAAATTGTAGTGTCAAAAGGAGCTATCCGGCAGCATATGGACATAGCATTTACCTCAGCCTCAGTTCAAATCTCACAGTTCAAATCTCAAAGATGGTGATTCATCTTTGAGGTTCTAAGATGAACTTGTACAAGAGTAACATATCTCCACAGCTCCTTAATGCTCCATTACTCCTTTAATTTTTATTTATTTATTTTGTAACAGTGATTAACCTTTGAGTCGTTGTGGTTTATAGAAATACAGAAGCACTCTCCCTTTGGTCTTATTTACTTTGAATTAACCATCACTGAGCTCTCATCTTATGTGTGCACAATCTGTCCCCCTAACACACAGATGTTTAGATCCATTGTATCTTAGTTATACCTTACAGACACCTCTAACCTTGATCAGAATTTCAATATATTCTTCGAAATGTATGTGTGCCCATGTTGGTCAGAATCTACCATCCTAGGAGTACACAAGGCTGAATACCATAGTTATATATTATACTATGTCCTCATGTTTTCCTCAAAGGCATTGATTTTAATCATTTGTAACAACATAGAAATATGAGTGTGTGCATGTGGGTATGTATAATATATAATTAAGATTTACATGAATAATATTCTATGTAGACCTTTAGGTTACTCATTACCAAAACCATTCTTCTTAGAAAACTTCATCACTTTGTAAATCTGCAGATATCCCACAGCATGCTTTGCTTGGTTTTATTTTTCTGTTTGTGTACTTTTAGTTGTACACTATTAATTTTCATGGTCTGTCATGATCTGTTTACAGTCTGTACTGTTAATAAATATTCAGGTTAGTTTAAGTTGTTCAATCCCTAATTGCACATAGCACAGAAAGACTTTGAAAATACAACCTGACACTTTTAAAATCAAAAACAATGAATGAACAACCTAAGATGCTCATTCACATTCATCTTTTAAGAAATATATTAGTTCCATTGTCTTCTCAGTGCCTGATATGAGTAAACCTGAGAAAATGGGGAAGTAATGAAGGGTAGGGGATGGAGGAAGATAGAGATAGGAGATAGTGTGGCTTCCCAACTCTCACAATTCAATGAAAGCAATAGCAGTTAAAGAAATCCAGCGTGTTCTAATTTTCAATAACTTGTCCCTTTTTTTCTGTTTCAGTGAGTACCTGAGAAGATTAAGTCTTTCAGACACAGGTCAATGAATCACTGTTGATTGTCTGTACTATTTCAATAAAAAGTTCAGAATGCAATTTATGAGTGCTGTTTTTAATTTTTAGAAAAGTAGGGGAGGGAATTTGAGAGCTGTAGCAAAAGCTAAACAAAAGCTAGAAAAAAAAAACATCATAAAAGCTTGCAAATACTTCCAACTTATTTTCTCACAACAAAGGTAGCAAATGAAAATTCCTTATGGCTCTTTAACCAGATGATTCTTCCTTGGCATCTGTACTGCAAATCTATATTGTAACACATAATTTTAAGCTCTCTTGTTGATTTCTTTTCCAGTTTACAGGAAACTAGGAGATGTTTTGACGGAGTTGAAAACCTGAGCATTTGTAACATTCCATAGTTTTTGTTTGTACTTTTCAAGTCCTATGTTGCATTTTCTGTTTCACTTTATTTTGGGGAATCTAATGCAATTGTTTCAACTCTTCTTACAATTACTAAAAATCTAGTCATTATACAATTAACCAACTGTTATATAAATGATAGATGTGTTATTTTAAACTTAGTTCAATTGATCTGAATCTGGATAAATTGTAATTGCATTCCATGTTTAAGTACTAGGACTCTCTTCATCTCTGTCTTACATGCAATAAATGCATTTAAAAGTGAGAAAATGATCTGAAAATTTGTACAGAAGGATTTCCTACAGCTAACCTTTTTTCTGATGCCATGTTGTGGTATAGATTGACTTATTCTGGTTACAATATGATTTTTTAACATTTATTTATTTTATATATAAGAGTACACTTGAAGAGAGTATCAGATCCCTTTACAGATGGTTTGTAAGCTAGCATGTGTTGTTGGGGTATGAACTCAAGACCTCTGGAAGAGCAGTCAGTGCTCTTAACCACTTAGCCATTTTTCTAGTCAGATGAATATTTTTAAACTTATTATTCTGCAGTCAAGTAAATCATAACTTAAAGCCATAGCATTATTAAAGGAGAATTCCTGGTACAGCTGTATATTGTGCAACACTGACAGGTGCTCTTTCCCTTGATGGAACAAATACATATTTCCTTAAGTTCCGGGCAAGGCAAATAACCCATTGAAACAAACTGCCCAATAAATAGAAGCAGGGTGCAAGTAATATCTATTAACAAGGTAGAGCAATACCCCAGGTAGCTAACAAGCCCTCATTTCACCTGCCAGTCCTCTGGCTTTTGTCTTCATTTTCAATGACACCTACAAACAAAAAAGGCTTCTGTGCTTCCTGCTCAGACACTGCCTGGGTCTATGAGGCCCTGAACACTGCTGGCCATGAGCAACTTTCATCCAGAATCTCCAGGGAAATCAGGGGTAGAGGTACAGCTCAGTGATTGCTCAGCGTCATCTCTTTAAACAAGAGTTTTAACATTCATACAAGCTCTGAGAAGTGACAGGCCATATGCATCCCATAAACAAACTAAAACAGTGTATTGTGATATTTCCTTTGTTTGCAAATGTTAAGTAGACTATCCAAGTGGAAAAAAAAGGAAATGTGAGAATTCAAAAGGTTTGTGCCACAAAGTGAACGAGACCTCCACAGGCAAATTCATTAGTTTTTGGGCTGCGAGGCCATGTAGAGGGCTCAGGAAGTAGATTGTCTCTCCCACTCCCAGAGCCATGGTGGTCTCTTAAAGGATTTGGTTGGGAAGGCCTCCTTTCAGGTGGATGGGCACACCTTCGGCCTTCTGGAAGAACTTCTGCAACTCTGAAACATTGTTCGTTCCACCATAATCATATGCTGTCACATTGGAGGTCAGTTTGGTTGGTGTGACAAATATGATAGGTGGTGCTTCCATGGAAGCCAGCTTTAACCCCTGCGGAGTGTTGGCTTCTGAAGACCAAGCCCCAACCAACTCCTGCATGAAACTGCTGAACATGTAGTATATGTTGGCTAAGGCCAGCTGCCCACGGCAGCTCCCTGTACTATAGCCCTAGAAAAGGAAGAAATTGTTTTTTTTATTAGTTTTATTTATCATAGGGACCTATGGATCTCAGGCTGGTCTTAACCTCAGCTTCTAACTATAGTCAACCTTCAACTTCTTCCTTTTATTACTTTTACTCTACTTTTTTTCTTATAAAATACATCCAGACCACAGGCTCCACTTCCAGAATTCTTCGAGATTTCTACTCCCAACCAACTGTGCTCATTTTACTCCAGAGTCACTACATGCCCAACTTTCATTGAGAAAAATATAGAGCTCCCAGTGATATCAACCAAACATGGAACAGCAGATTGCATTGAGACTATGACTAACCTCTTATATCAAGGATGAATGGGGCAAACCAGTACGAAGAAAATGGTCACATAGCAGGTAATAAATAGAGTCAGGAAATGTTTCTATGACGCTATTAGAAGTCCCACAAAACCTATAAGATAAATAAATTCAGTATGTATACTGAAGGTTTAGTGAAGACCAATGCTGCATCTGAGATTATTGCATCAGTGTCTGTGAGTTTCTATGGGCACTGTATTTTTTTTTTTATTCTGTTGGCCATATTCTTGTGGTGTCCTTTAGCCTTCTGCCTACTTAAATCCTTCTTTTACATCTTCTGAAGTATTGTGTGATCCCAGAATAATGTTTTGTTGTGTGTCCCTGAATCTGCTCACATCTTTTCCTATTTAATTCTTCTCTACTGGCTACTATGCTAGAGCCCTGTCTCTGAGTATAGCAGAATATTATTAGACATCATATCATTATTTCATTTTTGCCACTCTGACTCTGTTCTATGATAGGTCTTATGGCTACCTAGAATCTTGTTGCTGGGCCTGTAGGCATTGCCAGACATAGGTTTTCACTAATGATATTGGTTTTATATTGGATTAGTCATTGTTTGGACAATCCACAACATCTGTGCCACTTTTATGTTGGAATATCTTGCATGCAGGACAAATTTTAGGTTGACATTTTTTTGGCAACATTATGGGGACCCATTCTGTCTACTGGAGGGTTTGACTTATTACGTGAAATGGCTAGTCCAAGATTTATGTTCCCTGTTACTTGCAATATTCACTCGTGCCATCCTTGTAGGTTCTAGGAAGGTTCCATTGCTCTAGGTTTCTGTCTCACATCTGTTAAGATTCTCAGTTCCTGTCTTCTCTCCCAGGATGTTCTCACTTCATCCATCTTTCCCATCATCATCCTTACTTTTCTAACCCCCACTACCCTCCAGGTAGTCTACATAATAAATATTGTTTTCTTTTTCCAGGGTGATCCATGTTTCCCCTTGACCATTCCTTACCACTCAGCCTCTCTTAAGTCTGTTCACATACTTTATTGGGTTCTGGATTCTTGCATACAATTCTACCAAGTTTAATAGTTTATAAGTTTTCTTCTTAGGGGTTAAGTCTGACTACTTAATACTTGTATGTATTATTAAAAGATGGAATACATGTGGGGCATCTGACCATTTGAAAACAGAGCTTTTGTGAGATGTGGCCCCAGTATAACTGTGGACATTAGCAGGGGGATGTCTTCAGGAGGCAGCAACAAATTAAGCCCTGGTAAGAAGTAATTTGTACAGTAATTGAAAGCAACCATATGATTAAATTTCACTGAGAAATATTATTCCTATTAGAGAGAGATATGTATTGTTGAGGCAGTGCAAACACAATACATTATAATCCTACATCATAAGGAGTCACATATCATTATTTCCTAAGCACTAAAAATCAGATATGATACAATTCAGAGTTTTCAGAACAAAAGGACCTATTCCCACAACTACACAAATGAACAGAAAATCCAACGCAATCAGTTCCTGTAATTAGTTTTACCTCTTCTTAGGAATAAATTATACCTTCCTTTGGAATCTTATTTTGTTTTGGTTTGTTATTGCTGCTGCTGCTGTTTTTGAAGCTGTTGGAATGAGGATCTCACTACATTGTCCTGAGTAATCTGGAACTGCTTAGATAGAGAGAAAACTGTGATCATAGTGAGTATTGTCATTTAGGGCATGCTCCACTAAGCCTAGCATGCCTTATGTTTTTATTCTCTCTTTACTTTCCCTCCTCTCTCCCTGTCTCATTCCAGGTCACTTATTTCCTTTGTAACTTTATGTAAGAAAAGAAGGTTTGTTCCATACAGAAGTACCCTTACACTTGTGTAGCTTTCACCTTATAACATATTGGCTCTGTTGCAAAGAATTTCTACATCTAATTTCATTACTAATTTTTTTCAACTCACTTCACATTTTGGTATATGTTGGAGTTGATTCTTCTATGAAGATTTACATTTTTATGATCTTATGCATCTTTCCCTTACTTTATAATTTCAGCTTTATGTCATACTTGACATAATCCTGTAACTAAATATTCATTTGGCTTCTCATGTTGAAACATTGAATGATAAGATACTAATCCTGATTAAAACAATATTAAATACTTTTAAGGTTTACTGCTATTGGTGGCTCGATAATTTTACCCATTTATAATTCATATTAAGGAATTTAGAGGAAGCATACATGTATATCTTCATGACTCAATTTCCAGCTTCTTAATTTCCCCCATAATATGAGGAAAATAATCCTATGTTTCCATGAGAAAAATAGATTTCAGTTGTATAACATATGCAACTGAAGTTAAAATCATGAGTTTCCACTAGTTAAATAGGTAAAACAAAACTATAATGTAGTGATTAGTTGTAAAGTTATTAACAGTGATTCATGGAAAGCCATTGTCATCTGTATCTTATTTTGTGATTATTTAATAACATGTCCTAAATCTGAGTAATGATCTAGACAGCAAACCCAGTATCCCTTGGCAACATTTTTTTTTGTGAACGTACATTTTTCTTATGTTATATTTTCTTTTCCAATTTTTGAATCTAATGTGTCTACCATTTTTCATGCCTTAATCCAAATTATAAAAGTGAAGAACTGAGAGTCAGAAATCCAGTGTGGTCCCAGCTGTGCTCAACAAGCACTGGGCCCAACATTAATAAAGAATTGGTCTGAAAACCTGTCTTCACAACAGCTAATAGAGAACTATAGCTCAGAGGACTTTGCTCACTCCATCTCCAACTAGCAAAGTTTGTGAAGCGAGCTCCACTGACCTTATATCTGACATAGAATAATGTCTTAAGTATCTCCTTTCTCTTTTAGACATTGGCTCAATATTACACAGTATGGCAAAGGTGTACAGTTTGTCATTTCTAGTGTACGAAGTACACTAACTATATTACTGAATAATGTCACTTGTATAATATTGCTGAAGGAACACTTACCAAATATTTGCACATATATAAGAATTTAAAGAGTATCACTATGAAAATTGCTGTCATGTTTTTATAACCATGAAATTATCAGTAACTGCATTTTGAGCATGTAATTGGAGATAGGATTGTTTTCATATTTGTGTCTTAACAATGATGCAATAGACTTAGAGTGATGTATTAAATGCCTCTCTCTCAGTATCAAAAAATAAACTTAGTAATCGGTTTGAAAACTATAGCCTGATAGCCATCAACAATGATGTACACATCGTTCCATGTGTGATAGAAGTTAATTTTCCTTTACAAAGGTGAATTTCTGCTTAATTTCTAATGTATTAGAACACCCATAAATAATCAGTAATACAAGGCTCATTTTTAGTCTACCAAGATCAATTAACCTTAGTTGACAACTCCTAATTGCTAAGATTCTTCATCCCTCTCTCTTTATTTCTAATTAACACCTTAAATGTAAGCAACATTCGTGACCATTTTTCCTTAATGATTTCTTACATTTTATCTTCTGTTGATATCTGTATGGCATTGGCTAATATTTATTTTTTTAATTATATGACTTTTATTAGTTTAATTTGAGATTGGGATTCATTTAGCCCAGGTTGGCCTTAAGCTTACTATGTAAGTTTAAAAAAATCTTCAACATATTTCTTTTTTTAAAATTTTATTTATTTTTTAAATCAAATCATAATTTTTACTTATTCACACAAGGGTTATAAACACAAAAAGGCAGGATGTGGAGAAGGGGATGACACCAGAGTGTGGGTGTTCAGGGGGGAATACAGATATCTTTCATAACCGGGTATTGGCTGGGTGAAGGTTCAGGGACAAGTCACTATGACTCTGTCTATGATTCACTTGTCCTTATCTAAGTTAGTATTGTCTGCCAAGACTACCTATTTACAAGGTCTATGACTACTCAGGCTTGTAAATTTTCACAAAAGCTGCCTGTTTACATTAGCTTATAGTTATCTGTTTCAATGTTTTTCAACAGAGACCCAAGACTAGGTGTTAGTATACATGTATGACAGGCCTATTGCTGATTTTAGGCCTATGGCTGATTTTAGGGCTTCAGTGTGTAAGCAGGGCTGCCCCTGACATCTCCTCCCTTCTCTAAGTATAGAAGGTCTGTGGAGATTCTAATCTTGCGAAGGTGGGGATAGAGACCTGACCTCCAGTAATTAAACGGGACTTTGCAGTGGCTCCAGTCCCCCTCTTCATCATATTTCTTTTCCTTATTATTATCTCAAATAATAATCTAGAGTACAGGCTCCCCTTGTTCCCCCACTCACTTGCCCCCACCTCCCCTTTCCACACATGCACGAATCCTCTGTTTTCCTTTAGTAAAAAAGCAGGCTATGAAGCAATATCAAATGAAAAAGCACAACAGGATGTAGTACATCTAGGCGTAAAAACTGATATCAAGGTTGGACTAGGCAATCTAGTAGGAAGAAAAGGAACCTATGAGCAGGGAAATGTATCAGTAGCATACCTACTCACATTCTTAGGAGTACAGGGAGCATCCCACTCTAAACAATGTCAGCTTATGTGTTGTGGGCCTAGCTAATACTCATACACGATCCAGATTGTTGTTTCAGCGTCTCTGAACCTCTATGAGTCATGCTAACTTAGTTTATTCTTGGAGGCAGGTTCTTCGAATGTCCTTGATCTCCCTATAACATAAAATCTTTCTCCATTTTTTGAGGGGCTGCCAGAGCTCCAGCTAATATTTCTCTGTTGGTCTTTTCATCTAATCTCATCAGCTGGTGGAGAAAGTCTCTAATGAAGAATGATCTAGGCACTGACCTATGAGTACAGACAGATATCATTAGAGATTAATTAGTTCATTGAGTTCTTCCTTTTTTCCTCTTTCTTTCTCTATTTTTCTCTTTATTT
>NW_021604792.1:7780654-7850959 GCF_004785775.1 Grammomys surdaster
CTCCCTCTCTCTCTCTCTCTCTCTCTCCCTCTCTTTCTCTCTCTTTCTTTCTTTCTTTCTTTCTTTCTTTCTTTCTTTCTTTCTTTCTTTCTTTCTTTCTCCAGTTCTCTTGGATTCCATCTTACAACTCTGTGTCACCCAGTTCTGGTTCTTTGTCATCTAGGCAGTGTTAGCCATTTGCCCTTTCTAGTGATTTAGGCCTTATGTAAGGCCAGTGGTTAGTTGGCCACATCCACAAAATGAACTGGAATTGCCCCAGAGCATCTTACAGACAGAACTGTTTGAAGGTTGAAGGTATTCTGCCTTGGTTTAGTGTCTCAATCCTATCATTTGTAGACTAGACTGGTTACATAAGATATTCAGTTAAGAGTACATATAATTCATTGTATGTTTAAATCACCATAGTAACCGTCAAAGGTCCTAGGATATTTCTATTGTACTTGGTTTCCACATTGCCTTCTAAACCATCAGTTAATCCATTAGTCTCTCCTATACTCACTCCCTCTGCCCCTCATCCTGCACCAATCCATTCAGATCTCATCCCTACTTGTACCTGAACATGGAAACCTTTTTAATCCTCTTGGCATTACTTCCCCAGTGCTTGAATGACACATGTTGTCTTTTTTTTTGTAGTGCTGGGCCAAGGACCTTGTTTTTAATGTATCCTAAGCTAGGACAGGGTAACATGACCCAGCTCTGGTATTCTTATTATTAAGCTGTTTCCCCACATGTCTTAAGTTTCTAGTTTACATATTACTGGGCAATGTAAGAACAATTTCATCAAGTTTGGGTCAGGAAAACAAAACGAAACAGCAGCAACAGCAGCAACAAAAAATAATCAAGACCTCTGGAGCTCAAGTCACCTCAGACCCACCTGGACATGATCCTTGATGGCAACATTTACATTTTACAGTCAATGAAAATTATTTTAATTCTTATTAGTTTCTCAAAAGTCAGAATACAGTTCTTAGTCAAAGATACTAATTGGGAGGGAAATTGGAAATGTGTGGTGTTGACCAAGTAAACATGGGAGATCTTTTGGTTAGAAATCATGTAGATAGAAGAAAACAAGAAGAGGTGCAGGCTGGCTTGTTCATGTAACGTGAATGACCTTGGATATGGCAATGCTGAGGAAAACATCACAATTCTTTGTTTCCTTGTTCTCAAAGAGAGCATGTGAGTCTGCTAGGTGTCACTAAGATCAAGTCCTTCCCAGGTTTTTTCCACTCTCAAGGATGAGTGAAGTATTTAATGTATCATGAAATAGAAATATGAACTATGAACTCATTGTTGGTGAGTAATAATAATAATAATAATAATAATAGATTCTCGAAGAATAAAAGCCCTCTGTCAATTGACTTCTAAATAAATTTCAAACAAAATATGTCTTCATGATATTATTAATTTGTAATCTTCACACTTTTAGTCTTTTCTGTATTAATTTTCCATGTCTCCCAAAAACAAACTAAACAAAACAACCATAAAAAAATAAAAAAAAAACAAGAAAAACGAATGAAGAAATCAGTCAATGCCACAGATTAGATGGATAAAAAGGAGAGTTTGTTTTTCACAGGGGTGTATGTTCCAAAGTCAGGATTACTTACTCAGAAGTTTCTGATTCTTCAGAGGCCTCTTTGCTTAACATATAGAATGGTTTTTCTTGATACTTTTATCGATGCATATGCTACCCTATTTTGTCTGTGTTCAAATGTCTGTGTCCTACAAAGATGATTCAGAATAGATTATGGCTCCCCTAAAAGCTTGAATTTTATTACATTCCCAAAACTCTTCTACCAAACATAGTAATGATTTGAGTGTGGTCCAGATCATTCCAATTGTTTTCATCTTGTCTCCCTTAATCACAACTATTTTTAGCCAGTTATAAAACTCATTAAGTTGCTATTTAAAGCTATATTTCACAGGTATGAGATCCTTCCAAGGTCATTTGATATTACCTTTGAAATATATCCCAGGTTAAATCCCTAGTACACTGTGTACCTTCTGTCCTTTGCCAGCAGGAAATTCTCTAACCCTCATAAAGTTTGTTCTCATTCCTCCCTTCAATTACTTCTCTTATGTGTTCTTCTGACTAGAGCCAGAGTTGTCCTTTGTAAACAAAATTAGAACCAGTCTTGTTCTTGCTGAAACCAGTAATTCAATTGTACTTGATGCAAGTTGTAACCTTCAAACTTTAGTTTTGCAGAGGACCACACATATCTAAATTTTGGAAGAGTTTTGCACTTCACATACATCAACAAATACAGATTAGACTCCATATGTCAAATCATTACTCCCCTGTGTGGTTGGAAAATGAAGTGAAGTTTGCTGGGTCAGCAGGGATAGAGCAGCTTAGCCTTTTCTGGCAGTTAGTGAATTGCACCAGGTCCTGCCTCCCCAGGAAGCATTTTTGTTTAAATACATTGACTTAGTATTTTGGCAATGTCAGTAAATATCTGTCTGAGAATTTAATTGCCATGTTAGGACATGGAATGCATAAGATGGATATAAATGTTCAAGATCATTTTTGAATATATAGTGACCAGCCTGGACCACATAAGAGCTTGTCTAAAGAACACAATCAAGTAAGAAAAGAAAGATCAAACAAAAATAGGAAACATTAAGAATTAATAAAGAAAGAGGGCATTATATTAGTTTGCAGCGAGAATCAGGTGCTTAGTGCCTGATGTCCTAGCATGGAGCAAAGAGGTGTGTAAAAAAACTATCCTCATATGTAGAGTGATTGGCAGATCCTAACATCTTGGAAAGAAGGCATCTTTTCTCTAAGAGTGTAGCCTTTGATAACTTACCATTCAGCATTGGAAAATTGCAATCTGAGTACATTTCCACAGCACAAAATGGACTTAATATTTTTTCTCTCTCCCTACCACCTCTCTCTTTCCCTCTGTCTCTCTCTGTATGTCCCTCTATCTATTTCTTTCTCACTATCTCTCTCTCACTCTCTCTCTTTCACCAACACATATATAAGCATAATAAATAGAAAATTACAAGTAGAAAGAATGGGGGAGGATAGATTCAGAGATGCATATGGGAAAAGTACAGTGGTATATGTGTGTATGTGTCACAGGAAAAGCCATTATTCACAATGATTAAAAACTACTAAGTAAAATAAAACATCAGAAAAAGAATAAAATGATGTTATTTTCAGTATTATGTTTAGAAAAATGGTCATCACCATCTTAAGCAGAATGATTCAGTCCAAACCAATGTACAAGCTAGTGGGATTATTAAGTATAAAAAACAGCACGTAAAATTATCAAAATATTAGAATTGGCTATGCAGCATGGAAATTAGTTCAAAGAGGAAAGGGGGTAGATTGATGAAAGATGAAACTTTGTTGTATAAATATATGGACTTCTCAATAAATATAAACTGCATATATAAATAATTACAATAAATACTATAAAATTCAAAACAAAATATTAATGATTTTCAATGTTAAACTGATGCCTTCCCATTCTTCATCCCCAGCTTCCTTAATAAGACCTTTGATTCTTAACTGTTTTGTAATCTGTTTTCTTTTTGTTCATTAAAATCATTGGAGTTATTTTTCTTTTATGATATATTGTCATCTCCACTCATTACTGACACTGTCAGGAATGTGTTCTGAGCTGAGTGAAATTTTGTAGGTGCTACTTTTGTGTTGTAGGACACATAGCCAAGATGAAGGCTGGCTTCCACCAGGACATCCGGTTCCAGGAGTGCACAGTTTGAGATACCTCACCTATGTCTTCCCTCTGCTCTTTCTCTGTAATTTTCCTACTTGATTTTTTTTCTCAATGAAGTGCTGAATGATAGAGGCAGCTTCTTTAACTGACTCATTTGGAGTATCTGAAAAAATTATGAACAGGCAACTGCTACGTTTAATAAAACAAATAAAAAGAGAGTAAGAACAAGCAATGCACAGAAAATACCTTATGTTCAAACTCCAGAACGGATATAAAGTTAAAATGTACTGTTACCAATTGCATTAGAAGGCTAAATACATGGATTTTTCCAGAATAAGTGGTATATATGGGAATAATTAAATTAATTCAAGAGAAAGAATACCAACACTATTCACAACCAAAACAGAGAAAAACCAGAATGAGGATTTGGCAGAATATATTCTGTATTAAAAATCAATCAGCAGGTTTCACAGAAGTGGTCTATCGTGTAATCCATAAACATAAACACATTTTTTTTCAGTGGGTGTGTAGAACATCCTAAGGATATGTTTAATTGTCACAAGTAGTGAAACTGAGTGAAAAATATTTCTTAAAAGGAAGAACTCCCAACTCAGCTTCAGGAAAATTCCTGGATAAGGCAGGAATCTGAGAGGAACTCTCAGCATGAACCACACGTGCATTCACACCACACTCTAAATACCTCAGGTGTATTTTAGCCACATTTATTCTACCAACATATAGTATCTTGGTAAGAATGGCAAGGTTTTAGACTATGTAATCTTTATTAGCACGACATCTCTGCCTTGAAGAAAACCTTTTGACTTGGAAAGGCTTTGTTTGCCAGAGAATACAGCAGCCACTAATGACAATAAAGTCTCCTAACACATTGGAGGCCAGTACAGGAATCACAGCCATATAGACAAACCATTGATTATATGTCTCAAAAAAGAGCACAAATATTATGATAGACGGAGATCTTGCTATAGAATAATCAGATATACACACATATTATCACAGTGTAGTGACAATAACATGAATATTTAGTGGATGCATCATCTTTCAATCAAAAACCTTAAGGCCTAAATGAAAAGGTAGAATAAGAGGTGGGACATCTGGAAAGCAGAAAGAATTCTGGGATAGAGCAAGTCATTTGTTTATTCATCTGTAAAGATGTGATGAGACAAATGGATGGTACCTGCACACTTTTATCCAGCCATGTGGTAGGTTGTATATTGGAATAAATGAGTTATATTAAGTCATTATTTAGTTGGACAATATATTTATTTATGACCAATGTATTTGTAACTGTATTTTAAGTGTGAATTTTAATTCTGGTAGGATCAGTCTGGAAGGAAGAACCAAACCTAATGTCTTCAAATGTCTCCCAATTTAGGCATAGAATTTAAACTGATTTGAAAAATGTCCTAAGTACAAAGCACAAAGCACAAATCCTCCCCAACAAAAAAATAGCACATTACCTTCTTGGAGTGGGTAATGCACAGAGGGTCTTGCCTAAACAAACATGACAGGACTCATGGGCTTGAGATTGTTGGCAGGCATGAGGCCCAGATGGCAGTCCATGATTGTTCATAGACTGTACTGCTGAATGGCCTTCTGGATCTCAGAACATAGTACAATCAGGGTGAGATCCTCTGAATATAGATATAGCCAATTATAAACTACAGCCTAAAATTCAAAATGACACATTTTGTCTTTAATGGTATTATATAGGGTTTTTGCTTAATAATCATTAGGAATGTCTGTAACCATTTAAAAAGTAAATACACATCAATCTTTAATTTATATAAATAAAAATGGGAATATTGGTCTATTATCCATGTAAGGTATGTTTATGATTTAAAGATATAAGGTAAATTTCAAGTTCTTTTAAAAGCGGCTATGATGATCTCTTGGGGATAAATGAAAAATATAATTAATCAGATATTCTAAAACATGGTTATATTAGGTAGTAGTTTAGTTAATTATATTAGGATTTTTCAAGGATATTCAATAGTAAGTAATCAAGAATAATGGTTGACAATTCAGATGTGCTATAGATAGAACAGTAATATTCAAACCTCAGAGATTCATTTAATATTTATTCACTTATTATTAAAAGGTCTTTTATGACTATGAGACAGCTCTTTTCCTGACAGCACCCCTATTCCTCTTCAAAGAAGATGCTGAACATCAACAACATTCATATGAAGTTGCATCAACTTTGGCAAGCTAGCCACTGAGCAAAGCAAATACTCATGCTTCATTTTCAGAAAACTTTCTGTCCAGAAAAGGCAAACAGATGCAGGAAACTCAACTGTTAAGCTTTACCAAGACTGAGTAAGCAAGTTTATACTGGGCCAGAATAATAGTGACAATTCTGGAAAATTCTTTAGGCAGCCAACTCGTCTATCATTTCTGGTTGTTTTAAATTTATTTGTTAATGTATTTTATTTATTTACATTCCAACATTCCAAATGTTGCTCCTAGGTAGGAGCAACCCAGCTCCCTCCCAGCATTCTTCATCACATTCTTACTCTTCTTTACCTCTTAGATGGTGCTCCCATAACACAGTCCCACACATCCATCCACCTTCACCCCAGCCCTCCCTGTATTTTACTTCATGGAGCCTCAAGTCTCTGTAGGAGTAGATGCATCCTCTCTCACTGAGACCAGGCAATGCAGTCTTATATATAGGTTCTCGGGGATCATGGATCAGCCAATGTTGCTACTTGGTTGTTGGCTTGGACTCTGGGAACTCTGAGGGGTCCAGGTTACTTGATTCTGTTGTTCTTCATATGAGGCTGCCCTCCCCTTCAGCTTCTTCATTCTTCTCCCAGCTCTTCCTTAGAGATTTCTCAGCTCAGTCCAATGGTGGACTATAAGTAGCTACATCTGCATCTGTCATCTGCTGGTAGTTTGGCTAAGGGCATCACCCATTAAGTCTTGAATGCCTTTCATATCTCAGGTTTCTAGAACTTTTGGTAGGTCCTACCTGCCCCCCTACTCCCCACAGATGCATATTTCCATTCATTTTCCTCATCTTCTTGGCTTTTGTTTTTTTCTGCCCACCCCGTACCTGATCCTGCCCCCTTTTACCCTCCCTTCTCCCAAGCAGATTTCTCCCTCCCTCTGCCTACTGTCATTATTTTGTTGCCTCTTCTAAGAGGGAATGAAGAATCCTCAGTTCAGCCTTTCTTTTTTTTTTATTCATATAATCTATGAGTTTTATTATGGGTATTCTGTACCTTTTGTTAATATCCACTTCTCCATGATTACATATTATGCTTGTCCTTTGATTCTGCCTTACCTCACTCTCTATGACATTTTCTAGTTCCATGCATTTGCCTGTAAATTCATGATGTCCTTTTTTTTAATAGATGATAAATGTCTTTTATGTAAATGAACTACATTTTATGTTTCCATTCTTTCAGAGAGGTACATTTTTGTTTTGGAGTGGTTTAGAGCTTCTAGCTATTATTAATAAGGATTCTATGAATATAGTGGAACTTATATCCTTTTGGTATGGTGAAGTATATTTTGGGTATATGGTCAGGAGTTGTATAGCTGGGTCTTCAGGGAGAACTATTTTCAATTTCCAGAGACATTTCAATATATTCCAGAATGATTGTACCAGTTTGCAATCCTACTACTAAAGAAGGAATTCTCTCTTTCCACATCTTGTCAGTATGTGCTGTCACTTCTGTTTTTGATGTTAGCCATTTTGATTGGTTTAAGGTTGAATCTCTGAGTAGTTTTGTTTTGCACTTTCTTGATGACTAAGGATGTTGAAAATTTCATTAAGTGTTTCTCATTCATTTAAGATTCCTTTGTTGAAAATTATCTTTTTGGCTTTGTACAGCATTTTGAAAATAAAATATTTTGATGTTTTGTAGACTAACTTCTTGAGTTCTTTATATATTTTCAATATTGGCTATCTGTCAGATGTAGGATAAGGAAAGAGCTTTTCCCAATTTTTGACACAGCAACACCCTCAGAATACATTCCAAATTTTAACCTGTGTAGGAGATATGCAGTCAAGATGGATGAAGCAGAGACTCAGAGAATGGCCAACCAATAGGAGGCCCAATTAATACCCCAACCGATGGGCAAGCAACAGTTTCTAACATTATTAATGTACTCTGTTATGCTTGCAGACAGAACCTTGTTGTGTTTTGAAAGGCTGCACCCAACAACTGACTAAGACAAATATAAACATTCTCAGTCAAACAGTGAACGGAGCTTGAGGACTATTAAAGAAGACACGGAGGAAGCGTTGTGGGTCCTTAAGAGGTAGGAACTTCACAGGAAGACTAATAGATTAAACTAATCTGGACCATTCTGTCTATCAGAGTCTAATGCACCAGACAAAATCATACAGGGTCTGGACCTAGGTCTCCCCCTTTCATACTTAACAGATTTGCAGCTTGTCCTTCAATTGGAACAGAGTATTCCCAAAAGCTTGCCTGCACATGTGATGTATTCTTCTATTTGGGCTGCCTTGTATGGCCTCAATGGCATAGGAAGAACTGAACTTTGCAAAGACTTGAACTGCCAGGGCAGAGGACAAGCAGGGAGGACTTTACCCACCGGATAAGAGAAAGGGTTATCATATTGAGGGGATTGTGGGAAGAGGTGAACTGGAGGGGGACAGTGACTGGGATATAATGTGGATAAGTAACAAGTAAATGAGTAAATTAAAAAGTCTCTATCTAGGACTCTTTCTTGTTTAAGAGAAACTGGGAAGATAAAAATGTAAGTCAGTTGCAAATCCAAAGCAGATCTCAATTTCCTGCAATTTAAACCATGTTTTCAATGTGTCTAGCAACAGTTTGCAAATTCTGTTCCATTTCATTGCATAAAATAAGTGTGCAATACTTTCTTAATATTAATTAAAATATTATTTAAAAATCAATACTCAATTATCTATTTCATAAATATTAAATATTAAAGGCATTATTTTAATTTTAGATTTATTGTTATCAATCAGAATTAAGTACAATTAGATTACATTTCTTAAATTCTGAAGCTTTTAATTTGTCTCTCTTTACTTTCAATTAATGCACTTATAGAGATAAAATTCCTTCATCATGAATTTTGAAGAAATTCCTACTCTTTGGTTACTGCTTAAATTGTCTTATATTGATTGTTACTGATGATTTGGCCTTTGACTTGAAACAGATATGATAGGTTGATGTGCTTTCAAGTAATTTTAAAATTGTTTTGTTTACATTTTGATATCATATTTCTCTGCCTCTTCCCATCCCAGGCCCTCTCTCTCATTTCTCTCCCATCCATCCTTCCACTTTATCTTTCTCTCCAGAAAAGAAAGGGCTCCCATTGATATCAACCAACCTTCACATCTCAAGCTTCAGGAAGACTGGAAACAGCATCTCATGTTAAAGCTAAATGAGACAGTACAGTTAGGGGAAGTGAATCTAAAATCAGGCAACACAATCAGAGACAGGCCCTGCTCCTCGTGTTAGAAGTCCCACATGAAGACCAAGCTATACAAATGTCACATATAAACAGAGGACAGAGCTCTGTTCTATGTATGTTCTCTAGTAGGAAATTCAGGCTTTGTCTGTTCCCATGTATCCAAGATAGATTATTCTGTAGAATTTCATGTATCCATAAGAACTCTTGTTCTTTAAATCTTTGATCTTCTTCTTCCATATGTTTCAACAAGCTCCACCTAATATTTGTGGGTCTCTGGGTGTGTTTCTATCAGGTATAGTGTAAAGCTTCTCTTGTAACAGACTAGACTCTTGTCTGCAAGTATAACCAATTAGCATTATTATCGTCAGTGGTGAGCTCCCTCTCATGGCATAGGTCTCAACCTTTTCCAGTCATTATTTGGCCATTTCCTCAATTTCTGCTCCATCTTTGTGCCTGTACAACTTGTAGGCATCGCAATTATGGTTCAAGGACTTGGTGTCTCAATCCATCCATTGGAAGTCTTGCCTGGTTGTAGGAGAAGGCTGTTCCAATCCCCCTTTACAATGAATCATAGCCAGGGTTTCCCTCATAGATTCCTGAGAGTTACCTACAAAATGGGAAATGATCTTCAACTCCACACCTAAGAGACAATTAATATCTGACATATATAATGAACTGAAGAAAGTAAACATAAACCAACCAGTGTAAAAATGACATACACTTCTAAATAAAAATTCTTGATAGAGGAATATCTACTGGCAGAGAAGCTCTTTAAGAAATAAAATAACTTATCCCCATCCATAGTCATCAGTGAAACACCAATACGACTAAGTTTCAGATTCTCTCTTATACCTGTCAGAATGACTAAAATCAAAACTCAGGTGATATCTCATTTTGGAAAGAATGTGTAGCAAGGAAACCACTCATCTATTGTTGGTGGGAGCCCAAACTTGTGCAATTAATTGGGACTAGTTCCACCTCATGACCTATCTGTACTATTCCTGGGTATAATGAACAGATACTTGACCATACAACAAAGACTGTTGATCATTTATGCCCATAGAAACTTCATTTATAAGATCCAGAAATTGAAATAACTCAGACTGAAAATGGTTAAAGAAAATGTTTAAATTTATGCAATTTTTTACTAAGCTATTAAAAAGTATGATGTCACTTTTTCAGATTATAGATTACTGAGCAAGATGAGGGTATTTTATTCAGTGAGGGAAGGAAGGCCATCTTCCAGAGCTATTCTCCCCTTAGACACTGATACACATGGCTCTAAAGGCAACATCCACATTTTAATGTGTTCTGGAATCCTGCATACGATCCTACCAAGAATCAGTTCTTCCTATTGAATATGGGATTATTCTGGAAGTTTTCTCTTTTGTGGGCCTGTGTTTGAATTCTCTTTAGTTCCATGGGTGAATAAAAGATGAAAACACAAGGGACAGTACTGACCTCTTAAAAAACAGTACTTTGGGTAAAGATGGCACATGCATAATAGTGTATAGCTATCCACAGGCCTTGACTTCATCAGGCAGCAGGTACTCATTCCTTAGGAGTAGTAATTTGAACAAGAATTTAAAAGAGCCTGTGCAATTATTTAGGGGGTTAGAATTTCACTCTGAAATTTGATTCTGAATATTATAATGGACAGTCCAGGCAGTAGTAACACAATGCATTGTAATATTTCAGCACTATGAATTATTTGTTATCATTTTTGAAGCTCCAATAACCTGCCATATCACAATTTGGAGTCATTAAACCAAGAGGATATTTTACCCCAACTATGCAAATGAACAGAAGAACCAAGGTAATCAACTCCTGTGAATACTTCCAGACCTTATCAAATGTTCATGAGTGTATGTGTAACTGTGTTTCCAGCCTATTTTTCAAGTCTGAGGAAAATAATTTCCATTTTCATCAGAAACAGGTACTTTTTCTTATTGAAAAACTGGGTTTATTGATTTTTAAACTGGAAATAGTTGTTACAAAGAGTTTTCTTTTCTTTTAAATAAATTCACACAAAGAAAGAGAAATAGAAAGCAATGGTAGTGACCAGCAAAAAGAATAATATTTACATTCATCTTTATGTGTGTGAGCCAGGTGTTTATGTTAACATTGGAAAACTCCAACCTTAAAACCAGAACCACAAATGTTCAAGTAGAATGTCTTGAGATGGGCACATGGTATTCAACGGGTTTTTCTCTTTTTGTTTTTCTTTTTAGAAGCTATACACAAATGGTGGTTTTCTTTGTACTGTCATATATATATACATATACATATACATGTACATGTACATATACATATACATATACATATACATATATATATATATATATATATATATATATAAAATCAGTCGTACCTGGGAATGGTCTAAGGAGACAGAAACTCAATTTGCACTCCAACACAAATGGGAGAAACCCTAAAATAAATAATCCAAAAGGTTTTTTGCAATTTCTCAATTATTTTTTCATTTTTTTAAAAATAAAATACCCAAAGAAACTGTAAAGTTAAAAAAAATGTTGTTGAAGTATAATATATTAAAAATGTAGAAAAAAGGAAAGAGATGTCACAAACTTTTAAGATTAATGAAATGATCATAATTTAACATAAAAATATATTCTATGGATTTATTATCCCAATAAATATGAATAAAATTATCAAAAAAGTATAGCTTTCAATATATACATTTTAATATATTAAATAAGCTTTTTTATATTGATGTGCATTGATAAGCAACATTTTTGCTCTTCAATTTCTGAAAGTTAAATGAAGCTTAAACCCAGGGATATAAGCATGGCATGAGGGCTCTAAGGTAGACCTAAGATATTCTCAAATATAATCCATTATATCTTCATCTATAGGAAATCCATTTACACAGATGTTGTATGTGGACTGAAGACCATTAAAA
Source organism: Grammomys surdaster (assembly GCF_004785775.1). Lineage (NCBI taxonomy): Eukaryota > Metazoa > Chordata > Mammalia > Rodentia > Muridae > Grammomys > Grammomys surdaster. The sequence goes on from NW_021604792.1 coordinate 7,792,697, forward strand.
ATGCTCTCCCCTTTACATGTTTTTTTTCCCTTCTTTAATTTGTTGTAATTTTAAAGATGTCACATATGAATTGAGGAACTTTAGCACCAAAATCAAGTCTCTCATCAGCAATCGAGTTTTCCCTTCCTCTCCACAAAAAGAAAGAAAGAAAGAAAGAAAGAAAGCAAGAAAGAAAGAAAAGAAAAAGAAAAAGAAAAAGAAAAAGAAAAAGAAAAAGAAAAAGAAAAAGAAAAAGATTAAATCACAAAGTCCCATTTTTGTCAAAACGTTTGTCCGACATGTTCAACCTTTGTTCCTGGAGACCTAAACAAAACCAGACAGGATTACTCAACAGGGGTTTGGGGTGGAAAGATCAATTTGTCAAGTAGCTTCTGTCTTGAAACCACCTCCCTCCATTTCATAGCCCACTTAACACACATAACAGAGTCCCATCTTTGTCAGTAGAAGCCTTTTTTACTGGCTTAAGCCTTAAGTGCCAAATCACAAAAGAAAAAAAGCAGTAACTGTTTACAGAAATAACATACTGCCTTGTAATCTAACTTTGCCACTATGACTACATTACCTCTTCAATGCCAGGGAGCACATGTGGGCTTCCAAGAGCCTCTACTTGTGTGGGTTTGGGCTGGTGTTAACCCTAAACCAGCACTTCAACTTGCTGACCACTAAAGTGATCCTTCCTTTCAATCTCTCGCATAGTCTTACTCATCTCCCTCAGAGAATCCATGTTGGACTTTGTGATTTTTGGGGGGAGTTGTGGGCAGGGAGGGGCATACCTAATTTGACGTTCAAAATCATTTCCTTCCCAGCCCAAAACAGATTTTTTAATTTGCATTTTTTATGTAACTGCATAAGTGTTAGGATTAGTGTTAAATCAGTTATAATACAAACTACAGTGAAGTAAATTTTATTAAGTTTAAAATTACATGTAGGCACTGGCATTGATCTGATTTTTTCGTTAAAATTTTCACTTAAAACTGACTGAATGTCTAGATAGCAATCCTAGAAACACTTGGGAATATTGTCCATGAACCTACATCCTAAGATTTCTGTAAGTCCAAAGAAACATTGTCAAGTTCTGGGAGTCAAGAGAACCAGGGTATTCCCAATTATGCACAAATCATTGTGGTCAAGTTAAGGATTCATATCTAAGGCCATTTGAGGATCACAAAGTTGGCTTGATCACATACAAGAATTCATAAACACACACACACATGTGAAGAAAAAGAGCGAGAAAGCATAACTAAGGGAAGACTGGTATTAGAAAGAATGGAGGGAAGTAGTGTCAGAGATGCTCATGGGAAAAGTACAGTGATGTGTATGCATGAATATATCAAAAGAAAAGGCATTATATTTTGTATGAATAAAAATACTAAATAAATTTGTTTTTAAAACGTGAAGAAAATTTTATCATTTTCAGGAAAATTTTTAGAAATGGACATCACCAATCTCAGCTAAATAACCTACCTTTAAAGAAGTGTGCATGCATGTGGACTCAGTGACATTCAAAGAAGGAAAACTCAAAATTAAGAAAATTCTTCAGTTGGGTGGATAGTATGGAAACTAAGGAGGGAACTCAATTATACACATAGATTGATCTCTTGAACAGAAAAAAAATCTATTAGTAAACAATTACAATCAATATTATTAAATTAAAGCAGAACAAAATATTTAAGATGTGTAGAACTTCAAGATAATACCAGCTCATTCTTCATCCTCACTTCCCTCCCTAATACCTTTGCTTGTCAACTCTTCTGTAATCAGATTTCTATTTCCATTGAGATCAGAGGTGATATTTTTCTTTCATGATACATTGCACTCTTCTCTCATTGTTGACTCTGAAGGAAGCCAGGAAATATTTCTGAGTTGAATGACTTTGAACAGAATCTATCAGTGTATTGAAGGACAAGTTGCCAAGATCAAGACGGGCTTTCTGTAGGGGTTCTGCAGGAGTACAGAGTATGAAACATACAACCTATTTCTTTGTTAAATTATTTCTCTCTCCGTTTTTTCATTGAAGCTTTCATAAGCCTTTCAATGAATACCACTCTGGACATTGTCTTTATCAATCTAATATCTGGAGAAACTGTACAATTTCCTTGCATTCAGTAGAAGAAACTCCAAGGACTAAGTATTTTTCTCTTTCTCGCTTAATGTTCTTAAGTGTATAGAGAACTATGAAGTTATAACTGGAGTAGATATGCCACGTGTTAGCATCTTCTCTTCAGAATACACATTCATTATGGCATGGGGAAAGTATAAGATTTTAATGTAGTTAGAGACTATACTGCTTCTGGAGACTATGAGTAATTGATTTTCTTCTTGGCGACTGTTGACTGCTTTTCTTCCTTAGCAAACTTCTCAGAAACTTTGGGATGCTATGGGATGTTGGTTTCAGAATTGAGGTTTCCAGGATGGTCCCAGCTTTATTCTTCCATGTCATATGTCCAAAGTTTGTAGTGTCATCGATAACTTGATCTTTCTTTGAAGCTCTAGAATGCAACCAAACCAATCAAAGTACCTGATGTTGTTTTGTCCCTGTGTTGGGATAATATCTCTACGGGAAATTTCTCATGCCTGGTTCTGTAGTTTTTGTTTGGTAGTCTATGCTGCTCGTGGGGAACATTCTCTACCAAGTATTTTAATGCTTTAACATACACCTGTACTATTTCTGAAACATATATATTTATGTGTTATAGCTGTTTTAAGTAAAAATAAAATATATCTTTATCTATTGTTTTTGAAGCATAAGTAGTATTATTTAAACTTCTTTTTTTTCTAGTACCTCTGTATGACCTTTCTTACCAGTTAATTACTTCTTAATTCTTTCCATTTTTTTCTCACAGCATCTGTATTCTATCATTGCCTTTTGAAGAGTTTTTTTTTCCTAAAACCCATATTTGGTATCTTTACTTCCATGCTACATATTTAAATAAGGATTCACAACTATGAACCATATACAAAATAGAACATGGAGCATTAGCCTTTCTGTGCCCTGGTAATTTCACTCATGATAATATTTTCTAGGTCCATTTGTTTACCAACTAAATTTTTGAAAAATAGTAAATACTTTTTTCAAAATGGCAGAAAATGTGATCACCTTATAGATTAAAAAATGTATCTTTTACATGTACTACTTCTAATATACTGATATAGCAAATATAAGAACAGCAATATTCACAACAGCATCAAAATCTATGTGTACGGAAACCTAACAAGAGATGTAAAAATTGTCTATACTGAAAGATACAATTCTCTGAAGAAAGAATTGTAGGAAGTCACCAGAAGATGAAAGATCTCCTGATGATCCCATTGTATCATTAACATTCTAACATATGTTTCCTAAAAATATTTATAGATTCAATATTTTGTCAACCAAAAATACCCACAACATTGTGCACAGCAGTTGCCTAAATATATATAATTCACATAGGGACATATCACAGTGTATCCTCAAAGCTATTCTAAGAAATAAACAATTTTTTTGGGAAATACAACATCATACTTCAAGCCGTGTTACAGAGGTATAGTGCTAAAAAAAAAAACCTATGGTACTAGCAAAAGCAGATACTTGAATCTATGTAATAAAATAGGAGACCCACACTTGAGTATGCATAGCTTGAGTCATGTGATATATGATAAAGATGCTCCAAAGTTCAAAATGCGGGGAAGACAGCATCACTCCAATATGATTCTGGTAAAACTAAATGTCCTCATCCAGAGAAATGATATCTACATTTACCACTCTACACAGAAAATCAAAAACAAGTGGGTAAAAGATCATGTTGTGTAACCTAAAGTTCTGAAACTATTAGAAAAAAAACAAACCATGGGCAGTGCTGAATGATGATCTAAATTTAGGAAAGGACTTTTTAAATTAGACTTCATTCAGAGAAGTCTTAAGGCTTGTAATAGACAAAAAGACTCACATAAATCTAAATATTTGTGCATCTAATTAAATAACTAGTCAAACAAAGACACACCTCACAGGATGGAGGTAATCCTTACCAGCTGTACATTTGTTAAGAGACTAAAATCCAGAATAAACAGGGAAGTCAAAACAAATAAACCACCCAGAGAGCCAATCTCTTGAAGGAAAACTGGCAAGGGATCCAAACAGAGGATTCAAAAAGAAGAAATAAAAATGGCAAACAAGCATCGGGGGAAGTTTTCAAAATTCTTGGCATGTAGAAAATTTCAAATTAATAGTACATTTAGATTTCATGTTACCCTCCTGAGAATGGTGAATGTTACAATAATAGCAGACACCATGTCATACAAAAGATGTTTAAAATATGGATCCCCATTAATTATTTTGTGGGAGAAGACACTAAAGCAATCAGTATTTAAAGAGGTGTGTCATGTAATTGTCCTAAGTCTCCTGAATGGATTGGGAATGTGGCACACACATTCATTGGAATAATATGTCATCACCACATTAGATGTTGCTCCTGTGGTTAAGGCATATTGACATTCTCCCACACTCCACCCTGCTGGGCTACAGTTCAAACGAGAAAGTGTGGAGGAAGGTCACACAGTTGATACTCAAAGACATACTTGTTTGTCTTCCTTTTTTAAAGTGTATGGCTGTGCGTTTCTTAGCACACAGTTGGGAAAACATCCAGAGCCTCCACCAAGATGCTTGTGGTCCTGCTCACAGCAACCTTGCTGGCCTTGAGCTCAACTCAGAGCACAGATGAAGGTACCAAGGATTACAGGGTAGAATCTGGAGACATTCAAGGAAAAGAGAGAAGAAATGATGAGAGAAATGACAGACATGAGTGAGAAGAAAGACAAGTCCATAAGATTTCTCTGATAAAGTTTGGAATAGTTATGTCTTTAGGAAGTAACATGGTCTTTTTACTTAATATTCTACCTGAAACCCACAAAATTCTTTAAGAGCGGAATACAATGGCCCATTTTGTGTTCAGTAAAGTGCTCAGAACTGTGTAAAGAAACATAAAAACCAGACAGATTTGTGAGCATATTCTCATATTAAGAGCGAATACTGGGTGTAGCCAGCTTAGTGGCTGTGTAGGTAGCTAAGTGCATAGTGAGTGTGAGAAATTTGTTACAGAACAATACTTCAGTGTTAATTCAAAGCATAGAAATACCCATGGTTTCATTTTCCCTTTGAGGTCCTGTATATGATTATAGACCATAAAGAACAAGATGGAAAAATACTAGGCTATACCTGTTTTCTCCTTGCCTCTCATGCTGCTATATAATTGTCTATGATTAATGGTAAAACAGGGGTAAATAGTCTCCAGACATTTATATATTCGTTGGACAATATTATTAGTATTTCCATATTGAAGTATATAAGTAATATGTATATAAGTAACATGTATGAAGTATATAAGTAACATGTATATTATATTTCATTCCAGAGATGGCTAAATCTAATTAGAACCCTTTGCACAAGTAGAGGGTTTTTAACATGCCCTGAAGTACAATTTGCAACTCTTCTGATGTTAAGATAGTTTTCTTTCCATTATTATATTTTGACTTTGTAAATACATAATGTGATGAATAAGGGTCCATACTTTCTAGTTTGCTAACTTTAGTGGCAAATGTTTGTATCAGGACTAAAACTATAAAAAGTCTATGTAATTTTGGGATGTGTAATTAGCAGGACAAGATGAGGATGTCTTGGGGAGGAAGTTTGCAACTGGCAGAGAAGTTCTGAGGAATAATATTGTGTGATCTGTTCAGAGAAAGAAACAAGAGGTAGTCATTTTTTATCAATGTGATCGTATCTTCTGTTCCTTTCTATGCAGATTCGGTGCAACAAACCCAGGGCTCAGATTCAGATCTCTGTTCTGCTGAAGCAAATTCAGGGAGTGCTCAAGAGGGTGAATTAGCATCACCAGCAAATGAAGAACCTTCTGCCAGTTCTGGTAATGGAGAGGAACAGCAAATGCAGGAACAACTAGTAGAGAGTGAAGAGCCTTCTGACACTACTAGAAATGCTCTGGAAAATCAACCGGGGCACAAAAGCGTAGTGCATGTTGAAAATGTACTTTCTTCTTTTCCTGAAAACCCACAGAGACATCCAAAACGCAGAGATCCAGAGAAGAAACTCTCTCTTCCTAAGCGCCGTCTTTACATAAGTGGAAAACCACCTAAATTATATACTCTTGGCCGTGGAGGAATACCATTAAGGCCTCTTTTTCTAAGCTACCCCATATATTATTATCCAGCAAGCACTTAATAACTTAGGTAAGATGAATGAGTCAGATTTAATAAACATAATTACCTTGAATCCATATTGAATCTTAGTGTCAAAATGAGTTAACTGGCAGCATATGGCCACAGCATTAACCTCAGCTTCATTTCAAATATCATTTTTTAAAAATTTTTTTATTGGATGTTTTATTTACATTTCATATGTTGTCCCCTTACCTCATCCCCCATCCACCCAGGAACCCCCTATCCCCTCACCCCTCTTCCTTCTTCTCTGTGGATGTAACCTCTACCTACCCCCCACTCCCACCTCCCCACCCTCAAATTCCCACCCCCTTGGGTGTCCAGCCTTCATGAGGTCAAGGATCTCTTCTTCCACCTATGCCCAGCAGGGCCCTCCACTCTTACGTATTCAGCTGAAGCCCTGGATCCCTCCCTAAGTGCTCCCAGGCTGGTGGTTTAGACCCTGGGAGCTGTGGTTGGTTGGTATTGTTGCTCTCCTCATGGTGCCGCAAACCCTTTCAGCTCCTTCAGTCTTCACTCTAACTCCTCCATTGAGAACCCCATTATCAGTTCAATGGCATCTGCCTCTGAATATGTCACACTCTTGAAGACCTCTGAGGAGACATCCCTTCAGACATTACAATATAATTCATCTTTGAGAGTCTTAGACAAGCTTGTACAAGAGTAACATAGCTCTACAGCTTCTTAATGCTCCATTGCTCCTTAATTTTTATTTATTTTAATCAGTTATTTCATAAAAAATGACTAACCTTTGATTTCATGTCATTTATAAAAGTACGTAAGCAACCACTCTTTGGTCCTATTTTCTTTGAATTATCTATCATTGACCTCTTATCTTATCTGTACACAATATGCCCCCCCTCACACAGACATGTTGATATCCATTGTCTCTTAGTGATACCCAAAAGACACCTCTAACCTTGATCAGAATTTTAATATATTCTTCTAAATTTATGTATGCCCATGTTGGTCAGATTCTTTCATCCTAGGAGTACACATGGCTGAATATAATAGTTATATATTATACTATGTTCTCATTTTTTCCTCAAAGCCATTAATTTTAATCCTTTGGTAACACCTTAAGTAATATTAGTATGTCAATGTGGATACATATTATATAAAATTAAGGTTTACATGAATAATATTCTATGCAGACCTTTAGGTTACTAATTACCAAAACCACACTTCTTAGAAAACTTCATTGCTTTATAAGTCTGCAGATCTCCCAAAGCATGCTTTGCTTAGTTTTATTTTGCTGTTTGTGTTCTCAGGACTTTTAGTTATAGCACTATTAAATTTCATGGTCTGTCATGATCTGTTTACAGACTGTCCTGTTAATTAATGCTTAGGTTAATTTAAGTTGTTCAATCAGTCAGAGCACATAGCAGGAAAGAACTTTGGAAGTACAGCCTGGAACATTTAAAATCAGAAATAATGGATGAACAATGTAAGATACACATTCATATTAATCTTTTAAGAAATAGCTTAGTTTCATTGTCTTCTCAGTGCCTGATGTGAGTAAACCCAAGAAAACCCATGAGGAAGGAATGAAGGATAGGAGATGGATGAAGAAGAGGGTGTGGCATCCCACCCCTCTCAATCCAGGGGGACTTAAAGCAGTTAAAGAATTCCAGCATGTCTTAATTTTCAATAATTCCCCCCCCACACTTTTTTTTTTTGTTTCAGAGTGTACCTGAGAATATTATATCCTTCAGACACAGGTCAATGAATCACTGTTGATTTTCTATACTTTTCAATAAAAATTTCAGCATGCAAATTCTGAGTTGTGTTTGTATTTTTTAGAAAGGGAGGGGATGGAATTTGAGAGTTGTAGCAACAACCAAACAACATCTAGAAAATCACATCGTGAAAACTTGCCAATTTTTCCAGCATATTTTCTCACATCTCATATAGCAAATGAAAACACTTTATTGCCCTGTAACCAGATGATTCTTCCTTGGAGTCTGCAGTACAAATTTACATTGTAATATATAATTTTAACCTCTCTTGTTGAATTTTTCCAAGTTTAAAAGAAACTGGAAGATATTTTGAGGGAGTTGAAAACCTGAGCTTTTATAACATTTCCTACTTCTTGTTTGTACTTTTCAAGTTCCATGTTGGGTTTCCTGCTTCATCTTATTTTGGGGCAACTAACATAAGTGTTTCCATTTTTCTTAATATTACTAAAAAACTACCAGTAAACAAGTATCCAACTGCTACATAAATGATAGATGTGTTATTTTAAACTTAGTTCTATTGATCTGAATGCGAATAAATTGTAATTGCATTCCATGTTTTAATACTAGGAGTCTCTTCATTTCTCTCTTGCCTACAATAAATGCATTTAAAATTTAAAAAAGTCCAAACCATTTTTCCAGAAGGACTTTATACAGCTAATCTTTTTCTGATGCGATGCTGTGGTATAGACTGATTTATTTTGGTGATGTTATATTTTTTTAAGATTTATTTATTTACATATCTGTGAGTACACTGGAAGAGGGCATCAGATCTCTTTACATATGGTTTGTAAGCTAGCATGTGGTTGTTGAGATTTGAACTCAGGACCTCTGGAAGTGCAGTCAGTGCTTTTAACCACTTAGACATTTCTCCACCCAGATGAAAATTTTTTTCTGTTTTAATTAATTTATTCAGCAGTCAAGTGAATTATAGCAAAACCCAAAGCATTAATAAAGGAGAATTCATGATACAGCTGTATAAAGGAGTAACACTGACATTTCCCATGATGGAACAAACACATATTTCTTTAAGATCTGGGCGAGTCAAACAAACCTTGAAACAAACTACCCAATAAATATGTTAATATATGACAAAAATATCTATTAACATTTTTCTGCAAGGCAGAGCAATCCACATGGTGGCTAACAAGCCCTCATTTCACATGCCTGTACTCTGGCTTTTGTCTGTCAAACAAAAGCTCTGACATCTGACAGGCCATCTGCATGCCATAAACAAACCAAAACAGTGTATTCTGATCTTTTCCTTTGTTTGCAAATGGTAAGTAGACTATCCAAGTGGAAAACCATGAAACGTGAAAAGCCAAAGTGTTTGTGCCAAAAATTGAACCAGACCTCCACAGGCAAATTTATTTGTTTTTGGGCTGCGAGGCCATGTAGAGGGTGATCAAGCAATAGATGGTACCTCCCAAGGTCAGAGCCATGGTGGTCCATTAAAGCATTTTGTGGGGAAGGCCTCCTTTCAGGTGGAAGGGCACACCAACGGCCTTCTTGAAGAACTTCTGCGGCTCTGGAACTTTGTTCTTTCCAGCATAATCATATGCTGTCACACTGGAGGTTAGTTTTGTCGATGTGGCAAATATGATAGACAGTGCTTCCGTGGAAACCAGCTTTAACCTCTGTGGAGTGTCGGCTTCTGAATTCCAAGCCAAAGCCAGCTTCTGCGTGAAACTGATAAACTTGGAGTACGTGTTGGCTAAGCCCAACTTCCCACCACAGCTCCCTGTACTACAGCCTTAGAAAAGGAGGAAATTATATTTTTATTAGTTGCATTTATCATAGGGACCTACGGATCTCAGGCATGTCTTAAGCTTAACTTCTAACTATAGTCAACCTTCAACTTCTTCCTTTTGTTACTTTTACTTTACTTTCTTTCTTATAAAATGCATCCAGACCACAGGCTCCATGTCCAGAATTCTTCCAGATTTCTACTCCCAACCAACTGCACTCATTTTACTTCAGAGTCACTACATACCCAACTTTCATTGAGAAAAATATAGAGCTCCCAGTGATATCAACCAAACATGGAACAGCAGGTTGCATTGAGACTATGACTAACCTCTTATACCAAGGCTGAACGGGGCAAACCAGTAGGAAGAAAATGGTCACATAGCAGGTAATAGAGTCAGGAAATGTTTCTATGACACTATTAGAAGTCCCACAAAACCTACAAGGTAAACAACTTCAGTATGTAGACTGAAGGCTTAGTGCAGACCAATGCTGTGTCTGATATTATTGCATCAGTCTCTGTGAGTCTCTATGAGCACTGTTTGTTGATTCTGTTGGCCCATATTCTTGTGGTGTCCTTGAGCTTCTGCCTACTTCAATCCTTCTTTTACATCTTCTGAAGTATTGTGTGATCCCAGAATAATGTTTTGTTGTGTGTCCCTGAATCTGCTCACATCTTTTCCTATTTAATTCTTCTCTACTGGCTACTATGCTAGAGCCCTGTCTCTGAGTATAGCAGAATATTATTAGACATCATATCATTATTTCATTTTTGCCACTCTGACTCTGCTCTATGATAGGTCTTATGGCTACCTAGAATCTTATTGCTGGACCTGTAGGCATTGCCAGACATAGGTTTTCACTAGTGATCTTGGTTTTATATTTGATTAGTCATTGTTTGAACAATCCACAACATCTGTGCCACATTTATTGGAATATCTTGCATGCAGGACAAATTTTAGGTTGATACTTTTTGGCAACATTATGGGGACCCATTCTGTCTACCGGAGGGTTTGACTTATTACGTGAAATGGCTAGTCCAAGATTTATGTTCCCTGTTACTTGCAATATTCACTCGGTCATCCTTGTAGGTTCTAGGAAGGTTCCATTGCTCTAGGTTTCTGTCTCACATCTGTTAAGATTCTCAGTTCCTGTCTTCTCTCCCAGGATGTTCTCACTTCATCCATCTTTCCCATCATCATCCTTACTTTTCTAACCCCCACCACCCTCCAGGTAGTCTACATAATAAATATTATTTTTTTTCCGGGGTGATCCATGTTTCCCCTTGACCATTCCTTACCACTCAACCGCTCTTAAGTCTGTGCACATACTTTATTGGGTTCTGGATTCTTGCATACAATTCTATCAAGTTTAATGGTTTATAAGTTTTCTTCTTAGAGGTTAAGTCTGACTACTTAATACTTGTATGTATTATTAAAAGATGGAATACATGTGTGGCATCTTCTGACCATTTGAAAACAGAGCTTTTGTGAGATGTGGCCCCAGTATAACTGTGGACATTAGCAGGGGGATGTCTTCAGGAGGCAGCAACAAATTAAGCCCTGGTAAGAAGTAATTTGTACGGTAATTGAAAGCAACCATATGATTAAATTTCACTAAGAAATATTATTCCTATTAGAGAGAGATATGTATTGTTGAGGCAGTGCAAACACAATACATTATAATCCTACATCATAAGGAGTCACATATCATTATTTCCTAAGCACTAAAAATCAGATATGATACAATTCAGAGTTTTCAGAACAAAAGGACCTATTCCCACAACTACACAAATGAACAGAAAATCGAATGCAATCAGTTCCTGTAATTAGTTTTACCTCTTCTTAGGAATAAATTGTACCTTCCTTTGGTATTTTATTTTGCTTTCGTTTGTTATTGCTGCTGCTGCTGTTTTTGAAGTTGTTGGAATGAAGGTCTCACTACCTTGTCCTGATTAACCTGGAACTCCTTAGATAGAGAGAAATCTGTGATCATAGTGAGTATTGTCATTTAGGGCATGCTCCACTAAGCCTAGCATGCCTTATGTTTTTATTCTCTCTTTATCTTTCCTTCCTCTCTCTCTCTCTCTCCTTCCTGGTCACTTATTTCCTTTGTAACTTTATGTAAAAAAAGAAAGTTTGTTCCATACAGAACTACCCTTATACTTGTGTGGCTTTCACCTTATAAAATATTGGCTCTGTTGCAAAGGATTTCTGCATCTAATTTCACTACCATTTTTTTCAACTCAGTTCACATTTTGGTATATGTTGGAGTTGATTTTTTCTTCTATGAAGATTTACATTTTATGATCTTATGCATCTATCCCTTACATTATAATTTCAGCTTTATGCCATACTTGACATCATCCTGTAACTAAACATTCATTTGGCTTCTCTTGTTCAAAACATTGAATGATAAGATAATAATCCTGATTAAGACTTATTGCCATTTGAAGCTCAATAATTTTATCCGTTTTTAATTCGTACTAAGGATATTAGAGGAAGCATACATGTATATCTTCACAACTGAACTTCCAGATTCTTACTTTCTCCCCTAATATGAGGAATATAATCCTATAATTTCATGAGAAAAATAGATTTAAGTTGTGTAACATATGCAACTGAAGTTAAAATCAGGAGTCTCCACTAGTTAAATAGGTAAAACAAAACTATAATGCAGTGATTATTAGTAAAGTTATTAACAGTGATTCATGGAAAGGCACTGTCATCTGTATCTTATTTTGTGATTATTTAATAACATGTCCTAAATCTGAGTAATGATCTAGACTGCAAACTTAGTATCCATTGGCAACATTTTTTTGTGAATGTACATTTTTCTTACGATATATTTTCTGTTTCAATTTTTGAATATAATGTTTCTACCATTTTTCATGCCTTAATCTAAACTATAAAAATGAAGAACTGAGAGTCAGAAATCCAGTGTGGTCTCAGCTGTGCTCAACTAGCACTGGGCCCAAAATTTATAAAGAACTGGTCTGAAAACCTGTCTTCACAACAGCTGATAGAGAACTGTAGCTCAGAGGACTTTGCTCACTCCATCTCCAACTAGCAAAGTTTGTGAAGTGAGCCCTTTGCCATATGAATACTTGAGAAGCACAGCTAGGGCTTCAGAGTCAAGAGAGACTGCTCAATGAATTATCTGAATTGATAAGAGATGTGGAAAGAGAAAAGAGACAGCTTTGAGCTTTTTTTCTTATAAAGTTTTGGTTTGTCCTGACAAACCTGAAGTTGTGTCCTGGCCCTCATTGTTGTAGGGGAGAATGATCCTAACTGGTTTTCCTCCAACCTCTACCTATACACTGCAATAGGAACAGAACCAAATAGTGACACAGAAACATATGTATACACTCACACACTCACACAAACACACACACACACACACACACACACACACACACACACACACGGAGATAGAGAGAGACAGAGATAGAGAGAGAAAGAGAGAGAGAGAGAGAGAGAGAGAGAGAGAGAGAGAGAAAGAAAGAGAAAGAGAGAAAGAGAGATCTTTGTAGAAGACCAGAAAATTTAGATGTTGACTAGAATAGATAGGAAAGTGAAACACACAGTTTACCTCTTCAATGGAATGAGGTAGATAAATGCTCATCCTGGAATGCTAGGAATGACATAGTGTTCCAAAATTTTTGTATAATTATTCAGGCAAATTTCCGCAAATTTATATTTTTATTTATCCCATGTCCTTTCTCCTAAATCTCAAGCACTGCATTTAGGATAGAAAATATACTCTTATGAGTGGTATTACTTATATTTTCCAACAGCCTAAGTTATACCTATATTTTCTTATATCAGGACACTCCTAACATCCACAGGAACTATGATTCTCTCAGTTAAAATCTCATGACTATCTCAGAGTCAAAAGTACACATTTGTGTGAAAGAGTACAGATATACCCTGTAATAAGTCTCAGTGTAAGAATGTCTAAAATTGTTGTGCAGTTTGGATCGAGTTAATTAATATTTGAATATTTATTTTTAGAAGTTAAGCTCTGTTTACTTATGGAGTCTAAGAGACTTGGTCCAGCAGTGGGTACAATAAAATCAATGTGATCAGTTTCATCCTTACCTACTCAAACCAAAGAGGAGAGTTACATCCAAGGAAATAACTTATCCCATTCCAGAAAATACAAGAGAAGAGCTCCCCCACCCCCAGAAACACACACATTAAATCTAAAATCATTGAAATAAAAATCGCCGGTTATTAATCTCTCTCAAGCTCAATGTGCTGAGTTGCCAATAAAAAGACCTAGACTAACAGAATGTAAGTGAAAACAGTATTCATCATTGTGTTTCATACAAGAAACACTCATTAGCAATAAACATAGACATTATCTCTTAAAAAGAAATGGAAACAAGTTTTCCAAGAAAAAAATCCCCAAGGAGCAAGCTTGAGTATTCATTCTGATATTTAATAAAAGAGACTTTCATTCAGTATTAATCAAAAGAGACAAAAAATCACTTTATATTTATTAAAAGCAAAATATATGGAGACAGTATCTCAACTATGGCCTATGTCATGTGTGATAGCAGTTAATTATTCTTTACGAAAGTGAATTTCTACTCAACTACTAATGCTTTAGAATACCCATAAACAATCGTACAAGGCTCACTTTTAGTCTACACAGATCAATTAACCTTAGTTGACATCTCTTAAATTCTTAGATTATTTTGAATATAAGAACATAATGTTTAGTCATAAGTGCTTATACTACATGTTTCATCATGAAATAGTGAATATGGGAACTGTGTACGATGGATCCTGATATATTTCTCTCTCTAAAGAAAATAACATTCCTTATGTCACACTCTGCCTCTGATGTAAGTGTGATAGGTGTTTCTCTGTTTTATCTCCTCTGCATCCTGTTTAGGTCCTTGCTAGTTGAAACTACATTGTGCTATGTTTATCAATATATTTACACAGTTGGTCTTCATTTATTGGCCTTGCCATTTTCCATGAAACTTGGCAGCATATCAGAATCTCTGCAGGAATGAATCTGTTATCCTGACTGGTTTGTTCCTTCTTTTACATAGTTTCAAATGTATATTAATAGCAAAACTTATTGATGCATAATGAGGACATAACTTATCTTACACTTATCTGATGAACTCAAAAACCAGTTATTCTTCAGTTACTTCCCTTTAATCTGCTTTGATCTCAGCAGTATAGTCTTCTATGCCACAATCACAGTCACAGATACGCATATCCAAATTCTTGTCCCTTCATCTGTTTTATGAGTTGAGCTGAAAAACAGCAGAGTAGTACTACAGGTATCTTGGAGGAGCCTCTGGATTTTAGCTTCAGTATGTGCTGGAGAGTACAAGAAATATCCCATAATAAGAGGAGAAAGGAGTAGTGGCCTAGCAGCTCCATTGATCTTATATCTGACACAGAATAATGTCTTAAGTATCTCATTACTCTTTTAGTTATTGGCTCAATATTACACAGTATGGCAAATGTATACAGTATGTCATTTCTAGTGTAGGAAGTACACTAACTATATTACTGAAAAATGATACTGGTATAATATTGCTGAAGGAAGACTTACCAAATATTTGCATGTATATAAGAATTTAAAGGGTATCACTATGAAAATTGATGTCATGTTTTTATAACCATGAGCATAATAGTAACTGCATTTTCAGCATGTAATATGAGATAGAATTGTTTTCATATTTGTGTCCTAACAATGATGCAATAGACTTAGAGTGATGTATTAAATGCCTCTCTCTCAGTATCAAAAAATAAACTTAGTAAACAGTTTCAAATCTAGCCTGTTAGCCACCAACAATGATGTACACATCATTCCATGTGTGATAGAAATTAATTTTCCTTTACAAAAGTGAATTTCTACTCAACTACGAATTCTTTAGAATACCCATACAACAACAACAATCATACAAGGCTCACTTTCACTCTACCCAGATAAATTAGTTGACATCTCTTAATTGCTAAGATTCTTCATCCCTTGTTCTTTATTTGTAATTAAAACATTAAATAAGAGTAAAACTCATGACCGTTTTCCTGAAAGATTTCTTACATTTTATCTTCTGCTGATATCCTGTGTGGTATTGACTGATATTAATTTTGTAATGATATGACTTTTAATGGTTTAATTTCAGATGGAGATTCATGGAGCCCAGGCTGGCCTTTAGCTTACTATGTAAGTGTAGAAAATCTTCAACGTATTTCTTTTCTTTATAACGATCTCATATAATAATCTGGACTACAAAATTCCCTTGTTCACTCATCCACTTACCCCTACCTCCCTTCTCCACAAGATCCACAGCTCCTCTGTTTTCCTTTAGTAAAAAGCAGGCTATGAAGCGATATCAAATGAAAAAGCACAGCAGGATGTAGTAAATCTAGGCATAAAACCTGATATCAATGCTGGACTAGGCAATCCAGTAGGTGGAAAAGGGTCCCATGTGCAGGGAAATAAATTAGTAGCATATCTACTCCCATCCGTAGGTGTCTAGGGAGCATCCCATGCTAAACGATGTCAGCTTTTATGTTGTGGGCCTAGCTAATACTCACTGGATTCAGATTGTTGTTTCAGGTTCTGTGATCCCCTATGACTAAGTTGATTCTGGGGGCCTGGATCTCTGGATGTCCTTGAACTCCGTATAGCCTAAAATCCTTCTACTATTTTTGAGGAGCTGACAGAGCTCCAGCTAATGTTTGCCTGTTGGTTTTTGCATCTGCTCTCATCAGCTGGTGGAGAAAGACTCTAATGAATAATAATCAAGGCACTGACCTATGCATATAGCCAGATATCATTAGAAATTAATTCCTTCATTGAGTTTTGCCTTTCATTTTCTCTTTTTCTCTATTTCTCTATTATTACTCTATTTCTCTTTTTCTTTCCTTCTTTCTTTCTCTCTCTCTCTCTCTCTCTCTCTCTCTCTCTCTCTCTCTCTCTTTCTTTCTTTCTTTCTTTTTCTTTCTTTTGCCAGTTCTCTTGGATTCCATCTTAGAACTCTGAGTCACTCAGTTCTGGTTCCTTCTCATCTAGGAAGTGTTAGCCATTTGCCCCTACTAGTTGTTTGGGCCTTAAATAAGGCCAGTAGTTAGTTGGACACATGCACAAAATGACCTAGAACTGACCCAGAGCATCTTTCAGGCAGGACTTTTTGGAGGTTGAAGGTCTTCTGCCTTGGTTTAGTGTTCCAATCCTATCACTTGTAGACTTGGCTGGTTACATAAGATATTCAGTTAAGAGTACATATCCTCCATTTTATGGAGAAATCACCATGGTAACACTCAAAGGTAATAGCATGTTTCCATTGCACTGGGTTTCCACATTGCCTTCTAAACCATCAGTTATTCCAGTAGACTCTCCCATACTCTCTCCCTCTACACCTCACCCTGGACCTCAGTTCTCATGCCTGCTTATCCCCTGTACATGGACACCTTGTAATCCTCTTTTCTTTACATCTCTAGTGCTTGAATGACACCTGTTGTCTTCCCTAGTAGTGCTGGACCATGGACCTTGTGTTTCATGTATCCTAGGCTAGCACACAGACACATGACCTGGCTGTGGTATTCTTATTGTTAGGCTGTTCCTCCACAGGTGCTTACATTCCAGTTTACATATTACTGGGTAATGTGAGAACACTTTCACCAGTTTAGGGTCTAGAAAACAAAAGGAAACAGCAGCAGCAACAACAACAACAACAAAAAATCAAGACCTCTGGAGCGCAGCTCACTTCAGACAGTGCTGCAACATTTACATTTTACTGTCAATGAAAATTACTTTAATTCTTATTAGTTTCTCAAAAGACAGATTACAGTTTGTAGTCAAAGATACTACTTGGGAGGCAAACTGGAAGTGTGTGGTGTTAACCAAAGGAAAATGGGAGATCTTTTGTTTAGAATTTCTGTAGATAGAAGAACCAAAGGGGAGATCCAGGCTGGCTTGCTCATATAATGCGAATGACCTTGGATACGGCAGTACTGAGGAAAAAACTACTGAGGAAAAATTCACAATTCATTGTTTCCTGGTTCTCAAAGAGGGCATGTGCCTCTGCCAGGTGACACTTAGATCAAGTCGATCCCAGGTTTTTTCCACTTTCAAGGATAAGTGAAGTGTTTAATGTATCATGAAATATAAATATGAACTATGAACTCATTGTTGGTAGGTAATACTAATAAGAGATTCTTGAGGAATAAAAGCCCTCTGTCAATTGACTTCTAAATAAATTTCAAACAAACTATGTCTTCATGGTGTTATTAATTTGTACTCTTCACATTAGTAGTTTTTTCTGTATTAGTTTTCCATGGCTCCCAAAAACAAACTAAACAAAACAACCATAAAAAAAGAAAGAAAAAAACAAGAAAAATAAATGAAGAAACCACTCAATGCCACAGATTAGATGGATAAAAAGGGGAGTTTCTTTTTCACAGGAGTGTATGTTCCAAAGTCAGGATTACTAAGTCATAAATTTCTGATTCTTCAGACGCTTCTATGCTTAGAGTCCAGAGTGATGTTTCTTGATATTTTCGTCTATGCATATGATTCCCTATTCTATCTGTGTTCAAATGTCTGTGTCCTACAAAGGCCATTCAGAATAGATTATGGGTTCCCTAAAATCTTGAATTATATTACATTTCCAAAACATAGTAAAGGTTTGGTTGTGGTCCAGATCATTCCAATTTTTTCACTTTGTCTCCCTTAGTCACAACTATTTTTAGCCAGTTAAAAAACTCATGAAATTGCTATTTTTAAGCTACATATCACAGGTATGGTCTCCTTGCAAGTTCATTTGATATTACCTTTGAAATATATCTCAGATTAGATCACTAGTACACTTTGTACTTTCTGTCCTTTGCCAGAAAGAAGTTCTCTCACACCCAGGAGGTTTGTCCTCATTCCTCCCTTCACTTACTTCTCCAATGTTGTCTTCTAACAAGAGCCAGAGTTGTCCTTTATAAACAAAATTAGACCCAGTCTGGTTCTTGCTGAAACCAGTAATTCCATTATACATGATGCAAGTTGTAAACTTCAAACTGTAGTTTTGCAGAGGACCACATGCACCTCAAATTTCTAAGAGTTTAGTACTTCACATACATCAACAAATATAGATTATACCCCACACATCAAATCATTACTCCCCTGTGTGGTTGGAAACTGAAATGAAGTTTACTGGGTCAACAGTGGTAGAGCAGCTTAGCCTTTTTTGGCAGTGAGTGAATTGCAAAAGGTTCTGCCTCCAAAGGAAGCATTTTTGTTTAAATGCATTGACTAAGTAAATATCAGTAAATATCTCTCTCAGAATTTAACTGCCATATTAGGAGATGAAATGCATAAGATGGATATAAATGTTCAAGATCATTTTTGAATATATAGTGGCTAGCCTGGATCACATAAGAGCTTGTCTCAGGAACACAAGCAAGTAAGAAAAGAAAAATCAAACAAAAATCAATAGGAAACATTAATAATTAATAATTAAAGAGGGCATTATATTAGTTTGCAGTGAGAATCAGGTGTTTAGTGACCGATGCCCTAGCATGGAGCAAAGAGGTGCATAAAAAATCTATCCCCATATTTAGAGTGATTAGCAGATCCTAAAATCTTGGAAAGAAGGAATCATTTTCTCTAAGAGTGTAGCCTTTGATAACTTAACCATTCAGCATCGGGGAATTGCAATCTGGGAACAGAACACAAAACTGACTTGGTATTTTTCTTTCTTTCCCCACCTTTTCTGTCTTTCCCTCTGTCTTTCTCTGTATGTCCCTCTCTCTCTCTCTTTCTTTCTCTCTCACTCTAACTCTCTCTCTCTCTTACAAATACATGTACAAGCATAATAAATAGAAGATTACAAGTAGAAAGAATGGGGGAGGACAGATTCAGAGATGCATATGGGAAAAGTATAGTGGTATATGTGTGCATGTGTCACAGGATAAGCCATTATTTGGTATGATTAAAAATTACTAATTAAAAAAATCAGAAAAAGAATAAAATGATGTTATTTTCAGTATTATGTTTAGAAAAGGTTATTGCCACCTTATGCTGAAGGATTTAGCCCAAACAAGTGTACAAGTAGGTGGGCTTATTAAGTGTAAAAAACAGCACATAAAATTATCAGAATATTAGACTTGGCTGTATAGCATGGAAATTAGATCAAAGAGAAAATGGGGTAGATTGATCAAAGATGAAACTTTGTTGTATAAATGTATAGACTTCTCAAATAAATACAAACTGCATAAATAAATAATTACAATAAATACTATAAAATTCAAGAGGAACAAAATATTAATGATTTTCAATGTTAAACTGATACTTTCCCATTCTTCATGTGCACCGTCCCTGATAAGTCTTTTGCTTCTCAACTGTTCTGTAATCTGATGTGTCTGTGTCCATTGAGATGATTGCTGATATTTTCTTTTATGGTACATTACTGACACTGAGTGAAAGGTCCACTCATTACTGACACTGAAAAAGGTCAGGAAAGTGATCTGAGCACAGTGACATTTTGTAGAAGCTACTTTTGTGTTGCAAGACACATAGCCAAAATGAAGGCTGGCTTCCAGCAGGACTTCTGGTTCCAGGAGTACACAGTATAAGACACCTAACCTGTTTCTTCCCTCTGCTGTTTCTCTGTAATTTTCCCACCTGAATTTCTCCATGGAGTGCTGAATGATACAGGCAGTTGCTTTTAATGACTCATTGTATTATCTGAGAAAATTATTAGCAGGCAATGGATAGGTTTAGTAAACAAATAAAACGAAAGTAAGAACCAGCACTGCTCAGAGAATACTTTGTGTTCAAACTTAAGAATGGATATGTGGTTAGAATGGTAAGATTACCAATTGCGTTAGAAGCCTAAAAACAGGGATTATTCTAGAATTAGTTATGTATATGGGGAAAATGAAATTAATTCAAGAGAAAGAATACAAACACTCTATATTCAGAACCAAAGTATGAAAAAAAAAAACAGAATGAGGATTTGGCAGAAAATCCTCTGTATTAAAACTCAATCAGAAGGTTTCACAGAAGTGGTCTATCAAATAATCTATAAAAATAATTACAATTGCTTTTCATGGACTATATAGAACATCCTAAGTATATGTTTAATTGTCACATATAGTGAAACTGAGTAAAAAAAAAAAACTTCTTGAAAGGAAGAACTCCTATACTCAGCTTCATAAAAATTGTTGGAGAAAGCAGGAATATGAGAAGAACACACAGCATGAAAGACATGTGAATTTACACCACAGTCTAAATACTTCAGGTGTATTTTGGCCACTTTTACTCTACCAATGTATAGTATCTTGGTAAGAATGGCAAGGTTTTAGACTATCTAGTCTTTATTAGCACCGCATCTTTTCCTTGAAGAAAACGTTTTGACTGGAAAAGGCTTTGTTTGCCAGAGAATACAGCAGCCACTAATGACAATGGAGGCCAGTATAGGAATCACAGCCATATAGACAAACCATTGATTAGATGTCTCAAAAAAGAGCACAAATATTATGATAGACGGAGATCTTGCTATAGAATCATCAGATATACACGCATATTATCACAGTGTAGTGACAATAACTTGAATATTTAGTGGTTGCTTCATCTTTCAATTAAAAGTCTTAAGGCCTAAATGAAAAGGTAGAATAAGAGGTGGGACATCTGGAAAGCAGAAAGAATTCTGGAATAGAGCAAGTCACTTGGTGATTCACCTGGAAAGATGTGATGAGACAAATGGATGGTACCTGCACAGTCTTTCCCAGCCATGTGGTAGGTTGTATATTAGAACAAATGAGTTATATTAAGTCATTATTTAGTTGGACAATATATTTATTTATGACCAATGTATTTGTAACTGTATTTTAAGTGTGAATTTTAATTCTGGTAGGATCAGTCTGGAAGGAAGAACCAAACCTAACGTCTTCAAATGTCTCCCAATTTAGGCATAGAATTTAAACTGATTTGAAAAATGTCCAAAGTACAATGCACAAAGCACAAACCCTCCCCAACAAAAAAGTAGCACATTACCTTCTTGGAGTGTGTAATGCACAGAGGCTCTTGCCTAAACAAACATGATAGGACTCATAGGCTTGAGATTGTTGGCAGGCATGAGGCCCAGATGGCAGTCCATGATTGTTCATAGACTATACTGCTGAATGGCCTTCTGGATCTCAGAACATAGTACAATCAGGGTGAGATCCTCTGAATATAGATACAGCCAATTATAAACTACAGCCTAAAATTCAAAATGACACATTTTGTCTTTAATGGTATTATATAGGGTTTTTGCTTAATAATCATTAGGAATGTCTGTAACCATTTAAAAAGTAAATACACATCAATCTTTAATTTATATAAATAAAAATGGGAATATTGGTCTATTATCCATGTAAGGTATGTTTATGATTTAAAGATATAAGGTAAATTTCAAGTTCGTTCAAAAGCGGCTATGATGATCTCTTAGGGATAAAAGAAAAATATAATTAATCAGATATTCTAAAACATGGTTATATTAGGTACAAGTATAGTTAATTACATTAGGATTTTTCAAGGATGCTCAATAGTAAATAATCAAGAATAATGGTTGACAATTCAGATGTGCTATAGATAGAACATTAGTATTCAAACCTCAGAGATTCATTTAATATTGATTCATTTATTATTAAAAGATCATTTATGATCATGAGACAGCTCTATTCCTGAAAGCACCCCAATTACACTTCAAAGAAGATGCTGAGAATCAACAACCTCCTTATGGAGTGTCAAGCTAGGCACTGAGCAAAGGAAATTCTCATGCTTCATTTTCAGAAAACTTTTTGTCCAGAAAAGACAAACAGGTGCAGGGAAGTCAACTGTTAAGCTTTGCCAAGACAGGGTAAGCAAGTTTGTCATAATTTCTGCTTTACGTAAGTCTGTCAGATATACAGGGAGAGAATAATAGTGACAATTCTGGAAAATTCTTTAGGCAGCCAACTATGTCTATCATTTTTGGTTGTTTGTTTTTAATTTATTTATTAAAGTACTTTGTTTATTTACATTCCAAATCTTCCCCCTGCCTGTTCCCCCCTCCCAGAGTTCTTCATCCACATTTTATTTATCCATTCTTCCAGTGAGGAACATTTTCAGTTGTGAGTTGTTATGAGTATAGTAGAACATGTATCCTTGTGGTATGGTGAAGTATAGTTTGGGTATATAGCCAGGAGTTATATAGCTGGGTCTTCAGGGAGAACTATTTCCAACTTCTGGAGAAATTCCATTGTATTCAAGAGTGACTGTTCCAGTTTGCAATCCCATCAGTAAAGAAAGATTCCTCTTTCTCCACATGCTTGCCAGTATGTGATGTCACTCCTGTGTTTGATGTTAGCCATTCTGATTGGTTTAAGGTTGAATATCCAGAGAGTTTTGTTATGCTTTTTCTTTTTTTTTTTTTTAGATTTATTTATTTATTATATATGAACACACTGTAGCTGTCTTCAGACACACCAGAAGAGGGCACCAGATCTCATTACAGATGGTTGTGAGCCACCATGTGGTTGCTGGGATTTGAACTCAGGACCTCTGGAAGTGCAGTCAGTGCTCTTAACCACTGAGCCATCTCTCCAGCCCTGTTATGCTTTTTCTTGATGACTAAGGATGTTGAACATTTTATTACGTGTTTCTCATTCATTTATTATTCCTCTGTTGAATATTCTCTTTTTGGCTTTGTACTGCCTTTTTAAAAAATAAAATAATTTGATATTTTGTAGACTAACTTCCTGAGTTCTTTACATATTTTGAATATTGGCTATCAGTCAGATATATGTTTAATGAAGAGCTTTTTCCCAATTGTTGGCACAGCAGCCCTCTCAGAATACATTCCAAAATTTAACTTGTCTAGAAGAAATGCAGGCAAGGTGGATGAAGCAGAGACTCAGAGAATGGTCGCCCAATAGGTAGCCCAAATAGAACCTCAACCCATGGGCAAGCAACAGTTCCTAATTTATTAATGATACTCTATTTGCTTGTAGACACAACCTTGTTGTCTTTTGAAAGGCTGCACCCAACAACTGACTCAGACAAATATAAACAATGACAGTCAAACCATGGATGGAGCTTGGGGACACTAAAGGAGACATAGAGGAAGGATTTTGGGCCCTTAAGTGGCAGTAACTCCACAGGAAGACTTATAGATTCAAGTAACTTGGACCCTTGGGTCTAAGTCTAATCCACCAACCAAAGAACATACAGGGGCTGGACCTAGGTCTTCCAGTGACATAGGTAACAGACATGCAGCTTGGCCATTAACTGGAACAGGGATATCCCAAAAGCTGTTGCCTGTACATGAGATATATTCTTATATTTGTGGTCCCTTGTATGGCCTCAATGGAATAGGAAGAATCGAAATTTGCAAAGACTTGAACTACCAGAGCAGAGGACAAGCATGGAGGCCTTCACCCACTAGAAGAGAAGAGAGGCATTGTCAAATGGAGAGGATTGTGGGAGGAGGTGACCAGGAGGGGGGCAATGACTAGGATGTAAAGTGAATAAGTAAAAGTAGATAAGTAAATTAAAAAGATACAGGTATGATTTTCAGTCTCTATCTAGGACTCTTTCTAGTGTAAAAGAAACTGAGAAGATAAAAATGTAAGTCTGTTGTAAATACTAAGCAATTCTCAATTTCCTGCTATTTACCAGCATGTTTTTTATGTGTCTAGCATCAGTTTGCAATTTCTATTTCATTTTCTTGCATAAATATAAGTGTTTACTGCTTTCTTAATATTAATTAAAATGTTGCTTAAAAGTCAATACTCAATTATCTAACTATTTCATAAATACTCAAGGTATTATTTCAATCTTAGATTTATTGTTATCAATCTAAATCAAGTACAATTAGATTACATATCTTGATTTCTGAAGCCTTTGTCTCTCTGTACTTGCAACTAATGCAATTATATAGAGAAAAATCCTTCATCATGAGTTCTGAAGAATTTCCTACACTTTTGTTACTGCTTATGTTGTCATTTATTGTTTGTTACAGATGATTTTCCCTTTGATGGGAAACAGATATGATAGTTTGATGTGCTTTCAAGCAATATTAAAGTTGTTTTGTTTATATATTGGTATCATATTCCTCAACGTCTTCTCCTCCCAGGCCCTCCTGCTCATCTCTCCTCCATCCATACTCTCACCTTATCTTTCTTCTCAGAAAGGGAAGTGCTCCTTTTGATATCAACCAATCTTTGCTTCTCAACCTTCAATAAGACTGGACACATCTTCTCAAGTTAAAGCTAAAGAAGACAGTCCAGTTAGGGTAAATGAATACGAAATCAGGCAACACAATCAGAGACAGGCATTAAAAGTCCTACATAGACCAAGCTATACAACCGTCACATATGAACAGAGAACAGAGCTCTGTTCTATGTATGTTCTCTAGTAGGAAATTCAGTCTTTGTCTGTTCCCATGGGTCCAGATGAGGTGATTCTGTAGAAAATTATGTATCCATAAGACCTCTTGTTCTTTAAATTCTTCATTTTCTTCTCCCATAAGTTTTAACAAGCTCCACCTACTATTTGCGGGTCTCTGAGTGTGTTTCTATCAGGTATAGTGTAAAGCTTCTCTTGTGACAGGCTAGACTCCTGTCTGCAAATATAAAAGATTGGCATTATTAGCATCAGTGATGAGCTCCCTCTCATGGCATAGGTCTCAACCTTTTCCAGTCATTATTTCGCCATTCCCTCAATTTCTGCTCCATCTTTGTGCCTGTACAACTTGTAGGCATGGCAATTACGGTTCAAGGACTTGGTGGCTGACTTGGTATCTCAATCCATCCATTGGAAGTCTTGCCTGGTTATAGGAGGAGGCTTTTCCAATCCCTCATTACAATGAATGATAGCCAGGATTTCGCTCATAGCTTCCTGAGTGTTACCTACAGAATAGGAAATGATCTTCAGCTGTGCATCTAAGATAGAATTAAAATCTGACATATATAATGAACCAAAGAAAGTAAACACAAACAAACCTGTGTAAAAATGGGATACACATCTAAACAAAAATTCTTAACAGAGGAATGTCTACTGGCTGAGAAGTTCTTTAGAAATAAAATTAATTATCCCCATCCTTAGTTGTCAGTGAAACATCAATTAAACCAAGCCTCAGATTCCATCTTATACCTGTCAGAATGACTAAGATCAAAACTCAGGTGATATCTCATTTTGGAAATAATGTGTAGCAAGGATACCACTCATGTATTGTTGGTGGGAGTCCAAACTTGTACAATGAATTGGTAATAGTTCTACCTCATACCCTATCGGTATTATTCCTGGGTATAACATACAGATAGTTGACCATACCACAAGGACTACTGATCATTTATGTCCATAGAAAATTCATTTATAAGATCCAGAAATTGCAGTAACCAGGCTAAAAATGGATAAAGAAAATGTTTAAATTTGTGCAATTTTATTTTACTAAGCTTAAAATGTACGATGTTAGTTTTCCGATTATAGATTACTGAGCTGTATGAGAGCATTGTCATTCATTGAGGGAAGATAAATCAGTTTCTTCAAATGTCAAATGATAAGAAACACACCATGATGAAGCCAAGATTAAATGCTTTTAAAATTTTAATTCTATTGGAATCTAGGTAAACATGTGCATTTAAAAATAATTATTCAGTCATTTTCATAAAATGTTCATGAGTATATGTATAACTGTGTTTCCAGCCTGTTTTTCAAGTCTGAGGAAAATAATTTATATTTTTATCACAAACAGATTTTTTTTCTCCCTGAAAAAATGGGGTTTATTGATTTTTAATCTGCAAATAGTTGTTACAGAAAGTTTTTTCTTTTAAATAAACTCACATAAAGAAAGAGAAATAGAAAGCAATGGTAGTCACCAGCAATAGGAATAATAAGTACATTCAATTCTATGTGTCTGTACCAGTTGTTAGTGTTAACATTTTTAAACTCCAACCTGGAATCCAGAACCACAAATCTTCAATCAGAATGTCTTGAGATGGGCACATGTTATTCAAAGGGTTTTTTTCTCTTTTTGTTTTGCTTTTTAGAAGCTATACATAAATAGTGGTTTTCTTTGTACTGTCACGGAAGTTATATTTCTATATATAAGCTCTATATTTATATTTATAAATAAATTTATAAATATATTTATAAATTATATATATATATATATATATATATATATATATATATATATACACATATATAAATATATGTATAATCAGTCCTACCTGGGAATGGTCTAAAATAAATAATCCAACACTTTTTTAAAATTTTTCAATTATGTTTTCATTTTTTTAAAAAATAAAATAACCAAAGAAACTGTAAGGTTAAAAAAATGTTGTTGAAGTATAATGCATTAAAAATGTGGAAAAAAGGAAAGACATGTCACCAACTTTTAAGATTGATGAAACAATGATAATTTAACATAAAAGAACATATTCTATGGATTTGTCATCCCAATGAATATGATTAAAAATATGAAAAAGTATATTTTGTCAATATATACATTTTGATAAGTTAAATTAGCTTTTAATATTGATGTTCACTGATAAGCAACATTTTTGCTCTCCAATTTCTGGAAGTTAAATGAAGTTTAAACCCAGGGAAAAAAGCATGGTGTGAGGGCTCTAAGGTAGACCTAAGGTATTCTTGAGCATAATCCATTAAATCTTCATCTATAGAAAATCCTTTTACACAGATGTTGTATGTGGACTGAAGACCATTAACTGCTCTCCCCTTTACATGTTTAGTTTTTTTCCCCTTCTCTTACTTTTTGACACTTTAAAGATGTCACATACGAATTTTGGAACTTTAGCACCAAAATCAAGTCTCTCATCATCCATCGAGTTTCCCCTTCCTCTCCGCAAACAGATAAAAAGAAAGAAGGAAAGAAAGAAAGAAAGGAAGAAAGAAAGAAAGGAAGAAAAGAAAAGAAAAAAAGAAAAAGAAAAAAGATTAAATCACAAAGTCCCATTTATGTCAAAATCTTTGTCCAACTTGTTCAACCTATGTTCCTGGAGACGTAAACAAAACCAGACAGGATTACTCAACAGGGGTTTGGGCTGGAAAAGATCAATTTGTCAAGTAGCTTATGTCTTGAAACCACCTCCCTCCATTTCATAGCCCACTTAACACACATAACAGAGTCCCATCTTTGTCAGTAGAAGCCTTTTTTACTGGCTTAAGCCTTAAGTGCCAAATCACAAAAGAAAAAAAGCAGTAACTGTTTACAGAAGCAACTTAGTGCCTTGTAATCTAACTTTGCCACTGTGACTACATTACTTGTTCAATGCCAGGGGGGCACATGTGGGCTTCCAAGAGCCTCTACTTGTGTGGGTTGTGTTGGTGTTGACCCTAAACCAGCAGCTTATCTAGCTAGCCACTAAAATGAACCTTCCTTTAAGTCTCTCGCATAGTCTTACTTATAGTTACTCATCTCCCTCAGAGAATCCTTGTTGGACTTTTTGAATTTTGGGGGGAGTTGCGGGCAGGGGGGCACACCTAATTTGACATTCACAACCTTTTCCTTCCCAGCCCCAAACAGATTTTTTTAATTTGTATTTTTTATGTAACTGCATAAGTGTTAGGGTTAGTGTTAAATCAGGCATAATACAAACTACAGTGAAGTAAATTTTATTAAATTTAAAAATACATCTGATGAAATTACACTTAGGCAGTGGCATTGATCTGATTTTTTTCGTTAAAATTTTCACTTAAAAATGACTGAACATCCAGACAGCAAACCAAGAAACACTTGGGAATATTGTCCATGAACCTACATATTAAGATTGCTTTTAATCCAAAGAAAAATTGTCAAGTTCTTGGATTCAGAAAACTAGCAGTTCCCAACTATGCACAAATCACTGGGGTCGAATTAAGGTTTCATACCCAAGATCATTTGAGCTACACACTGTTGGCTTGATCACATACATGCATTCAGAAACACACACACACACACACACACACACACACACACACACACACACACACACACACGAAGAGAGAGAGAGAGAGAGAGAGAGAGAGAGAGAGAGAGAGAGAGAGAGAGAGAGCATAAGTAAGGGAAGATTGTTATTAGAAAGAGTTGAAGAAAGTAGTGTCAGAGATGCTCATGAGAAAAGTACAAAGATGTGTAGCAGGAACCAAGACTTCCTTTTTCTTGAGAGCAAATGTCAGTTAAGTAGGTAGCCTGAGTTAAAGTAGACCTTATCATCTTTCCTGCCTGGGAGAGAAAATTTGCAACTTGAAACTAACAAATGTTTTATTGCTCTCTTGCTCATAAGAAAGTGATTTGTGTTAAGGAATGCTTCCAAACAACTTAACAGTTACCAAGTGGCCCTGGACCTTGACCCTCTTCCCTGCTTGCCTTTATAATGGCAGCCTGAACAATAAAGTTTAAGCACTTGATCAGACATTCAGACCCGTGCTTCTACTTTGAGTCTCTTGTCCATTCTTTAACCCCCACCCCACCCCACTTCCCTAGGGTTTCACTGAATCCCCAGAATCAAGGGCAGATGTGTATGAATGAATATATCAAAAAAGGCATTATATTTTGTATAAATAAAAATACAATATAAAAATGGTAAAAAAAAAGTGAATAAAATTTTGTCGTTTTCAGGAAAAAGGATAGAAATTGACATCATCAATATAACCTAACTAATCTAGCTTTACAGAAGTGTACATGCAGGAAGATTCAGTGACTTTCAAAGAAAGAATACTCAAAATTAAGAAAATACTTCCAGTTGGGTGGATAGTATGGAAATGGATGAGGGAATGGAGTGTAGGATTGATCAAACTCCATTATACACATGGATTGACTTCTTGAACAGAAAATAACAATTCTATAAATAAACAAGTACATTCAATATTATAAAATTTAAGCAGAACAAATGTTTAAGATGTATTGAACTTCAAGCTAATACCAGCCCATTCTTCATTCCCACTTTTCTCTCCAGTATCATTCCTGTCAACTTTTCCATAATCTGATTTCTATTTCCATTGAGATTGGAGGTGATATTTTTCTTCATGATACATTACACTCTTCACTCATTGTTGACTCTGAAGGAAGTCAGGAAATGTATCTGAGTTGAATGATTTTGAAAAGAATCTACCAGTGTGTTGTAAGACATGCTGCCAAGGTCAAGATTGGCTTCCTGGAGGACTTCCGCTTCCAGGGGTACAGAGTATGAAACATACAGACTGCTTCTTTGTTATGTTATTTCCCTCTCTGTTTCCTGTTGAAGTTTTTGTAAGCCTCCCAATGAAAACCACTCAGGACATTCTTTCTGTCTATCTAGTATCTGGATAAACCATACACTTTCCTTTCATTCAATAGAAGAAACT
Organism: Grammomys surdaster; assembly: GCF_004785775.1. NCBI lineage: Eukaryota > Metazoa > Chordata > Mammalia > Rodentia > Muridae > Grammomys > Grammomys surdaster. The sequence continues at coordinate 7,822,723 of NW_021604792.1, forward strand.
CCCAAGACTAAGTACTTTCTCTTCCTCCCTTAAAGCCCTAAATTGTAGAGAGAGCTATGAAGTTATAACTGGAGTAGATTTGCCAAGTGTTCGCATCTTCCCTTCAGAATACATAGTCATTTTGGCATGGGGAAAGTATAGAAATCTAGAATGGAGTTAGAGACTATATTGCTTCAGGAAAGTAGGAGTAATTGATTTTCTTCATGGAGACTGTTGACTGCTTTTCTTCCTTAGCAAGCTTCTCAGAAACTTTGGCATGCTATGAGCCTTGGTTTCAGAATGGAGGTGTTCAGGATGGTTCCAGCTTTAGTCTTCCGTGCCATATGTCCAAAATATGTAGTGTCATTTATAATTTTGTCTTTCACTGAAGTTCTAGAATGTAACCAAAACAATTATATAGCTGATACTGTTTTGTCCCTGTGTTGGGATAATATCTCTAAGGGAAGTTTCTCATGCCTGGTTCTGTGGTTTTTGTTTGGTAGTCTATGCTGCTTGTGGGAAACATTCTCTACCAAGTAGTTTAATGCTTTAACATATACCTGTGTCTTTTTCTGATACATATACATTTTTTCAATCAAGCTGTTTTTAGTGAAAAACACCATACGTATATTTATTGCTTTTAAACATATTTAGTGTTATTTAAACTTCTTTCCTCCCAGTACCTCTGTATGACCCTTCTTACCAGTTAATTACTTCTTATTTCTTTCCAATTTTTTCCTCAAAGCAAGCATCTTTGTCCTATCATTGCTTTCTGAAGAGCTTCTTTTCCTCTACCCCATATTTCACACCTTTAATTCCATGTTATATATTCAAATACTAAGATACATAGCTATGACCCACAAACGAAATAGGACATGGGGCATTTGCCTTTATGTACCCTGGTAATTTCACTCAGGATAATATTTTCTAGGTTCATTTGTTACCAACTAAATCTTTGAGAAATAGTCAAGGCTTTCTTCAAAATGCAAGAAAATATTGTCAACTTATGAATTAAAAATGAATCATTAACATGTACCTGTTCTAATATACTGAGAAAGGAAACATAAGAACAGTAATATTCACAACAGCATCAAAATTTATGTGTAAAGAAACCTAATCAAAGACATAAAAAATGTCTATAGTGAAAGATACAAATATCTGAAGAAAATAATTGTAGGAAGTCACCGGAAGATGAAAGATCTCCCAATGATCCCATGGTATCATTAACATTGTAACATGTGTTTCCTAACAATATTTATAGATTTAATATTTTATCAACCAAATTACCATAAGATTGTGCAAAACAGTTGCCTAAATATATATAATTTATTCAGGGACACATAATACTCTGTATTATCAAAGCTATTCTAAAAAGTTAATAATTTGGGGGTAAAGTACAAGATCATATTTTAAGCCACGTTACAGAGGTACAGTATTAAAAAACTATGGTATTAGCAAAAGCAGATACTTGGATCAATGTAAAGTAAAAGGAGACCTACACTTGAGTATGCATAGCTAGAGTCATGTGGTATATGATAAATATACCAAAAGTTCAAAATGCAGGGAAGACAGCATCTCCCCACAATGATCCTGGTAAAACTTAATGTCTGCATGCAGAAAAATGATATCTATATTTACTACCCTACACAGAAAATTAAATACAAATGGGTGAAAGAATCTATTTTGTAACCTAAAGTTCTGAAACTATTAGAAGAAAACATGGGCAGTGCTGAATGATAATCCAAATGCAGGGAAGGACTTTATTAATAAGACTTAATTCAGAGATGATTTAATGCTTATTTTAGTCAAAAAGGATCAGACAAAAATTAAATTTTTGCAGCTAATGAAATATTCAGTTAAGCAAAGGTACAGTCTATAGAGTGGGAGAGAAACCTTGGCAGTTGTATTTCTGATAAGAGATTAATGTTCAGAATACACAGGGTGATCAAAACAACAGAACAACAAAATATAAGACTTAATTCAAAGAAGGCTTAAGGCTAATAATAGACAAAAAGAATCACATAAATCTAAAAATTTGTACACCTAATGAAATAATCAGTCAAACAAAGATACATCTCAGAGGATGTAACTGGCTTACCAGTTACATGTATGATAAGATGTTAATTTACAGAATAAACAGGAAAGTCAAAACAAAGAAAACAAACCCATAAATCCAATGTCTCAAATGAAAACTGACAAAGGATCTATACAAAATATTCAAAAATAAGAAATAAAAATGGGAAACAAACATTAAAAGAGGTTTTCAAAATTCTTAGCAGGTAGAAATTTTCAAATTAATTGTACATTGAAATTTCTTGTTACCTTAGTGAGAATGGTGAATGTCAAAATAATAGCAGACAACACATCCTACCGAAGATATTTAAAATATGGACCCCTGTTCATTATTTTTTTTGTGGGAGAAGACACTAAGGCAATCAGCATTGAAATAGGGGTTTCGGAATTCTGAAAATCTAAAATAAAATTTAACACATAACCCAGATTAACCACTCCTTGGCATATGCTAAAGGACTCAATATTCCACTTTTCAGGTACTTGCTCATGTTCACTGTTACTCTAGTCACAATAGCTAGGAAGGAAAACAACCTAAGCGTCTAACGTCTTCTGTATGGATTGAGAATGTGGTGTATACAAATAATGGAATAATACTTGGCTATAAAGAGACAATTGTCCTTTAAAGTCATCACCTTATTAGATTTTGCTTCTGTAGTTAAGGCGCATTGACAAACTTCCACACCTTACCCTGATGGGCTACAGTCCCAATGAGAAATAGTAGAGGAAGGACATTCAGTGGATGCTCAAAGATACTACTGTTTTTCAGGGGTATGACCATACATGTCTCAGCACACAGTGGGGAGAAAGTCCAGAGACTCCTCCAATATGCTTTTGGTCCTGCTAACAGAAAACCTTGCTGACCTTGAGCACAGATCAAAGCTCACATGAAGGTATGAAGGATTTCTGGGTGGGATCTGGAGACATTCAAGGAAAAGAAAAGAAAACAGAAAGAAGAAATGACAGATATAGGTGAGAAGAAAGACAGGCCCATATAATTTCCTTGATAAAAGTTGAAATCTTTATGTCTTTAGCAGGTAACATGGTCTTTTTACTTAATATTCAACCTGAAATCCACAAAATTCTTGAAGAAAGAAATACAATGGCCCATTTTGTGTTCAGTAAAGTGCCCATAACTATGTAAAGAAACATAAAAACCAGACAGATTTGTGAGCATATTCTCATAGTCAGAGCTAATACTGGGTGCAGCCAATTTAGTGGTTGTGCGGGTAGCTTAATACATAGTACCCAGAAAATTTGTTATGGAACAACGCATCAGTATTAATTCAAAGCATAGAAATATTCATGTTCTCATTTTCCCTTGTGGTCCTGTATATGATTATAGAGCAAAAGAACAAGACGGAGAAATACTAGGCTATCCCTGTTTTCTCCTTGCCTCTCATATTACTAGATAATTGACTTTGATTAATAGAAAAACAGGAGAAAGTATTTTCAAGGTAATTAGTATATTTGTTGGACAATATTACTAGTATTTCAGTATTGAAGTGTGTAGGTATTAGACATGTAAATTATATTTCATTCCAGAGATGGAAAACTCTAATTAAAGCCCTTTGCACAAGTAGAGAATTTATAACATGCCCTGAAGTAAAATTTGCAACCCTCCTGATGATAATGTAGTTTTCTCTCCGTTATTACATTTTGACTTTGTAAATACCTAATGTGATAAATAAGGGTCCATAACTTCTTGTTTGTCATTTATAGTGGCACATACTTGTATCAGGATTAAAAATATAAACAGCCTCTGTAGATTTGGAATGTGTCATTAGCAGGACAAGATGAGGATGTCTGGCAGAGGAAGTGAGCAGTTGGCAGAAAGGTTCTGAGATAAAGTACTGTGTTATCAGATCAGATCAGGGAAAGAAAACAAGAGGAAAGACTTTTATCAATGTGCTCATATCTTCCAGTCTATTCTATGCAGATTCTGTGCAACAAACTCAGGGCTCAGATTCAGGTGTCTCTTCTATTCAAGCAAATTCAGGGAGTGCTCAAGAGTGTGAATGTGCACCATCAGCAAACGAAGAACCTTTTGCCAATTCTGTGAATGAAGAGGAACAAAAACCACAGGAACCACTACAAGTAGAGAGTGGAGAGCCTTCTGACACTACTAGAAATGATCTGGGAAATCAAGAGGGGGAAGGAAACATAGAACAAGTTCAAAATCAACCTCCTTCTTCTCCTGAAAACCCACAAGAACAACTCCAACAAGGAGATACAGCACAGAACCTCTGTTTTCCTAAGGGTCATCGTGATATAGGCAGAACACCGCTTAAAGTTGCAATTTTTGGCCTTGAAGGAAGACCATTAGTACCACATTTTCCAAGATACCCCATATATTTTTATCCATTAGGGCTTGAATAAATTAAGTAAGATGAATGAGTCAGATTTAATAAGTATAATGACATTGAGTCCATATTTGCAAATCTTAGTGTCACAACGAGCTAACTGGCTGCATATGGACATAGCATTAACCTCAGCCTGATTTCAAATCTTAGCATTCAGATAGTACAAGGTGATTTATCTTTGGACGTCTAAGATGACATTATACAAGAGTCACATAACGCCACAGCTCCTTAATATTCCATTGCTCCTTTATTTTTTGTTTATTTTAATCATTTATTTTATAAAAATGATTAACCTTTGAGTTGATGTGGTTTCTAGAAATACAGATGGAACCTCCTTTTGGTCCCATTTTCTTTGAATTAACAATCACTGACCTCTCATCTTATGTGTATAAAATCTGCCCCCCTCACACAGGAATGGTTAGATTCATTGTCTCTTAGTGATACCTTACAGACACTTCTAACATTGATCAGAATTTCAATATATTCTTCTAAATTTATGTATGACCATGTTGGTCAAAACCTACTCTCCTATGAGTACACCTGGCTGAATATCATAATTATATATTATACTGTGTTCTCATTTTTCTCTCAAAGCCATTAATTTTAATCCTTTGACAATACCCATAGTAATATTATTATGTGAATGTGAGTACATGTTATATAAAATTAAGGTTTACATGAATAATATTCTTAGTTCCATTGTCTTCTCAGTGGCTGATATGAGCAAACCCAACAAAAGCCATGGGGAAGGAATGAAGGATAGGAGATGGAGGAAGAAGAGGGTGTGGCCTCCCACCTCTCTCACTTCAGGGATAGTAATAGCAGTTAAAGAATTCCAGCATGTTCTAATTTTCAATAACTTTTTCCCTTTTTTTTTCTGTTTCAGAGAGAACCTGAGAAGATTATGTCCTTCAGACACAGGTCAATGAATAACTGTTGATTTTCCATACTGCTTCAATAAAAAATACAGCATGAAATTTCTGAGTGGTGTTTGTATTTTTTAGGAAGTGAGGGGAGGGAATTTGAGAGTTGTAGCAACAACTAAACAACACCTAGGAAAACACACCATGAATACTTGCCAATATTTCCATCTTATTTTCTCACATCAAAGATAGAAAATGAAAACACTTTATTACCCTTTAACCAGATGATTCTTTCTTGGAGTCTGCAGTAAAATTTATATTGTAATATACAATTTTAAGCTCTCTTTCCAGTTTAAAGGAAGCTGGGAGAAGTTTGATGGAGTTGAAAACCTGAGCATTTGTAACGTTCCCTAGTTCTTGTTTGTACTTTTTAAATCTCATGTTGTGTTTTCTGCTTCACTCTATTTTGGAGGAACCAATGTGTTTCCTCTTTTTTTTAATATTACTAATAATCTAGTCATTATACAATTATCCAACTGTTACATAAATGATAGATGTGTTATTTTAAACTTAGTTCTATTGATCTGAATATGAATGAATTGTAATTGCATTCCATGTTTTAATACTATGACTCTCTTCATGTCTCTCTTACCTGCAATAAATGCATTTAAAAGTGAGAAAAAGTCTCGATTATTTGTCCAGAAGGATTTTCTACAGCTAAACTTTGTCTGAAACCATGTTGTGGTATAGATTGATTTATTTTGTTGATGACATAATTTTTAAGTTTCATATGTATATATATACATACATATACATATATATGTATATATGTATGTGTATATATGTATATGTATGTATATATATACTGGACACTGGAAGAGGGCATCAGATCCCTTTATAGATGGTTTGTAAGCTATCATGTGTTGCTGGGATTTGAACTCAGAACCTCTGGAAGAGCAGTAAGTGCTCTTAACCACTTATCCATTTCTCCAGCCAGATGAAATTATTTTTTATTAGTAACATTTACGATAGGGCTCTATGGATCCTAGACAGGTCTTAAGCTCAAGTTCTAACTATAGTTAACCTTCAACTTCTTGCTTTTATTACTTTTTTTTTTTTTTACTTTTTTCTTATAAAATACATCCAGACCATAGGCTCCAATCTGCCGCCTTCTTCTTCTTCTTCTTCTTCTTCTTCTTCTTCTTCTTCTTCTTCTTCTTCTTCTTCTTCTTCTTCTTCTTCTTCTTCTTCTTCCTCTTCCTCTTCCTCTTCCTCTTCCTCTTCTTCTTCTTCCAGTTTTCTACTCCCAATGAATCTCACTCATTTTATTCCAGAGTCACTACTTACCTCATTTTTATTCAGAAAAGTATAAAGTTTCCTGTTTTATCAACCAAACATAGAACAGCAGATTACAATGAGACTAGGACTAACCTCTCATATCAAGACTGAATGGGGCAACCCAATAGGAAAAAAATGGTCTCATAGCAGGCAATAGAGTCAGGAAACATTTCTGTCAGTCTGTTAGAAATTCCACAGAACCTGCATGCTCAACAATTTCAATATGTATACTGATGGCTTAGTGTAGACCAATGTTGTATCTGAGATTATTGTATCAGTCTCTGTGAGTCTCTATGAGCACTGCTTTTTGATTCTGTTGGCCATATTCTTGTGGTGTCCTTGAGCATTCTGCCTACTTCAATCCTTCTTTTGCATATTCTGAAGTATTGTGTGATCCATCTGCTCACATCTTTTCCTGATTAAACCTTCTCTAGTGGCTAAAGTGCTAAGACCCTGTCTCTGAGTATAGCAGAATATTATTAGAAATCATTTCATTATTTTTTGCCAGTATCTCTTCGTTCAATCATAGGTTCAATTTAGGCTACCTCGCATCTTGTTGCTGGGCCAGCCGGCATTGTCAAGCATAGGTTCTAACTAGTGTTATGGGTTTTATATTGGATTAGTCATTATTTGGCCAGTCCACAACATCTGTGCCTTTTACTTTGTCATATCTTTCATGCAAGACGTATTCTAGGTTGACATTTTGTGGCTACATCATCGGATCCCATTCTCTCTACTGGAGGTTTTGACTTATTGCAGAAAATGACCAGCTCAGGATTTGTATCCCCCGTTATTAACAATCTTCACTAGGGTCATCCTTTTAAATTCCAGGGAATTTCCGTTGTTCTAGGTTTCTGCCTAACTGCTGAGAATCACTCATTTCTTGTTTTTATCCCAGAGTATTTTCCCTTTATCCATCTTTCCCTACCTCATTCCTGTTTTCTCATCCCCACCTGCTTCTAGGGAGCCTATGTAATTCATTTTATTTTCTTTTTCAAGAAGATCCATGTATTCTCCTTGACCCTTCCTTACCACTCAGCCTATCTAACATTTGTGCCCATATTTTATTGGATTCTGGAATTTTACATACAATTCTACCAAGTTTATTACCACAGTTGTTTTTACAAGTTTTCTTTTTAGTGGTTGATTCTGTCTTCTCACTACTTGTTTGTATTATTAAAAGATGGAATACATGTGGGGCATCTTCTGACAATCTGAAAACATCGCTTTGGTGAGATATGGCTCCAGCACAATGGTGGACATGAGCAGGGGCCTGTCTTCAGCAGGCAGCAACAAATTAAGCCCTGGTGAGAAGCAATTTGAATAGGAACTAAAACCAACCATAGAATTAAATTTTGCTGAGAAATTTTATTTTGGTTAGAGAAGTGATATGGATAGACAAGGAAGTATAAACACAATACATTATGATCCTACATCATAAGAGGTCACTTGTCATCATTTCCTAAGCTCTAAAAATCAGATATGGTACATTTCAGAGTTTCAAAACAAAAGGACCTATTCCCACAACTACACAAATGAACAGAAAATCCAATGCAATCATTTCCTATAACTAGTTTCATATCTTCTCAGGACTAAAGTGTACCTCCCAATAGTATCTTATCTCTTGTTTGTTTGTTATTTCTGATGCTGCTGTTTTTGATGTTGTTTGAATAAGGATCTCACTATATAGTCCTGATTGACTTGCAAGTCCTTAGATAGAGAATGAACTGTGATCTTAGTGAGTATTGGGATATAGGGTATGCACCACTAAGCCTACCATGCCTTTTTTTCTTATATTTCATCCTCTTTCCCTCCTCTTCTCCTCCCTCCTTCCTGGTCACTTACTTCCTTTGTCACTTTATGTAAGAAAAGAAGGTTCTTTCCATATGGAACTACTCTTAGATTTATATGGTTCTCACATTATAAAATATTATCCCTGTTGCAAAGGATTTCTATGTCTAATTTCACTTCCAATTTATTTTTCAGCTGAATTCACATTTTAGTACATATTGGTTAATTCTTTCTTCTATGAATATTTTCATTTTTATGACCTAATGCATCTTTCCTTTTCTCTATAATTTCAGTTCCATGTCATATTTGACATCATCCTGTAGTTAAACATTCATTTGGCTACTTATGATCAAACTTTGAATGATAAGAAGCTCATCTTGATTAAGATGAGATTAAATGCATTCAAGTTTTGCTTCTATTGGAGGCTAGTTAATTTTATACATTTATAATTAGTACTAAGGATTTTTGAAGAAGCATACATTTATATCTTCACAACTCAGCTTTCAGCTTCTCAATTTTTCCCCAGTATGACAAAAGTAATCCTATGTTTGTATGGGAAAAAGAGATTTCAGCTGTATAATGTATGCAACTGAATATAAAAACATGAGTTTCCACTATTTAAATTGTTAAAACAAAACTATAATGTTTGCTACCTGTAGGAATCCTTCATAAATTTTAATTCTTTGTTAAATGCTTCTGGTTAGGTTATGGATGTTGAAAGAGTTTCTATCTTTATTTTTATTTGTTACAATGTCCTATCACCTGTGTTGAGGTCAGAGAACAATTGGCAGATATTAGTTTTCTCTCCTTCTACAATGTGGGACTCAGTGACTGAAGACACATCCGTTATGTGGCCTCATTTCATGATTATTTTTAAGAACAATGACAAAGCAGTTGCTTTGATCCAGCATGAGGAGTCATTCCCAGGGGTGAAGAGATCTCATAGTCAAAGCATCTTCTGGGCAAGAAACTGTCCTCAGGCTCTACCAAAGACTTGAATTTTTCTTGTTCAGAAAAGTTTCGCTGGATGTTTTACATATATTCATTGCAATTCCTGATTTCAAGTAGATAGCCCTTACCTGAACTTTTATCTTGAGAAGACCTGGAAGATGGATGGAATAGTCTCTAAAGGTTAGAATTGGTTGAACCTGCTGCAGCCAAAGCAAGAGAAGGAGCTCTTCTGAGATGTCACCCACTTGTTAAAGATGCTGATTCTTTATCTGCAATCAAAGCTTATATCCCAGTGCAGTTCATGTCACATTCTTCTCTTCTTATGATGTGGTGAACTTTCATTAAACTGGTATTCCTTCATTTCCACAAAGAGACAAGTCCTCAATGTCTCACTTCTCATACTCATGACAAAGTAGAGTTAACACTCTTAGCAATGTGGAGAAGCCAAAGGCTGTTGTGCTTACTGCTGAAAGATATATTTCTTTCTTAGAGATCATTATATCTCTCCTTCAAAAAGAGAATTATATCTGTCAAAAATTATTCAAAAATGCTTTCTCTAACTTCAGAGAATCTATCAAGAGAACACATAAAACCTTGTTAAATTTCTTACTTTCAAACAAATTTCAAAAATAATGACTACAGATCTCAGAAACTGCAAGATAATCAGGATTATTTTCAAGTTTTACTTGTTGAAATGCTCACTGAAAACATATCTGTATATCTTTTTTTATCCTCTTGTTATGCCAGAAAGGATATTTCTGCTTGTAACAAGTATTTTGCCAGAGTACTGACAAAATTACAAAATAATGAACATTTCCTATATTAGTATTCTGCAAAATTTTATATTGTTGAACAGTAGCTTGATTATGTTAAATATGTAATGGATATTGTGCAGAGAGTTGGAGAGATTGGGACATACATAACTCAATGGGATGTGTTCATCAAACTAGCTAATCAGTGTTCAGTGATCTATACAGAAGAGGAAGTAGAATAAATTTAAAAGGTAGAGGTGATGTAAGATTCCAAGGAAACAGTGTCAATAGGAATGATGCACATATACACTCTCAGATGCTGTGCTAACATGTACAGGCTCTGAACATGATCAAGTCAGATAGGGTCCAACATTGACAGAAGGAAATAGATAGTCTTTAATGTGTAACAAAAAGGTTATCAGAAACTGACCCCCATTTGCAAAGGAATAATTAGTTGTCTCCAATAACTTTATCAGCCTCTTTTTAGAGTAGGTACCATGTCCAGGAGTAGATGATTGACACAAATTAAATTAATAGTTGTTTGATAGTTGTTGTGGACATTTTTCTCATATAATTTCGGTTTGTCACCAGAGTTGACAACCTTAAGGTGCTCCCTGGCCCTCATGGTTGAAGGAGAGAATGATCCTAGCAAGTTTTCCTCCAACTTCTAGCTATATACTGCAGTGGAAACAGGATCAAATAATCATACACAGAAACATATGCACACACACACACACACACACTGAGAGAGAGAGAGAGAGAGAGAGAGAGAGAGAGAGAGAGAGAGAGAGAATGAGGAGCAGAGGAGCAATTTAGAAGGCCAAAAATAAGTTGTGTACACAGATGTATACTGGAATACTAGGATAAACAGGAAAGTGAAACACTGTTTACCTTTTCAGTAGTATGAGGCACATAGTTGGATGACCTGGAATGCTAGAAATGATGTTGCAGCTGGAACTTTTCTCCCTTTCTCCCACTTCAACCATGGGCCAATTTAGCCCATGCATCCCCACTTAATTCTTGGCTCTTCCAGGGCTTCAAGAGGTGCCTGGGTGTCCAAGAGCATGAGAACCAGGTGTCCTAACTGGCTCCACTAGGACCTCAGTCTGAGCGCACCCAACTCCAGAGTGGGGGTGCTCTACTTCGCATAGCTGGACTCCAGGCCTCACCAGTGTGAGGCAAGTGCAGTCAAACTTCCTGTGTCTTGCCTCCCTGAGCAGCCGTAGCCCAATGTCAGGGCAGACATGAGACCTCCACCCTGTGCTCTCCCATTTTACTCAACATAAGAAGACTTTGGAGATTCAAGTAAAGGCTGAGGAAAAGGGAAAATATTTAATGGAATTAAAATGTATTTTCTTCTTTTGAGCAAGTAGATTATTCAAACTGGATCTCTTAGAGATAAAATATAGGATTACTTGAAAAGATAAATGACAAATTGCCCAAGGTCACAAATGTCCTAAAGAGAAAAATAACCTTCAATTTCAACCCACCCTACTATCAACAAGCTGGTCAGATAGCTCAAGATTCTCTTGGAAGTTGGAGAATGGAAGGAATTAGTGAGTTCTACTATCCTAAATACACATACCTATTTTAAATTAAGAAATGAAATCACTATTCTTTTTTCCCATAGCTTCCTCCCATGTCCTGCTTATTTTAGTGAAATAAAGTACATGTTTTTATAATCCTTTTAATATTTTGAAACAAAGTCTCAGGTTGCTCAGACTAGCTTCAATCTTAATGTTTATTAGGGAATGACTTTGACTATCTTATGTTCCCAGTTAGGGATGGGATTATAGGAATTAACAACCATACCTGGTTTTACTCTGCATATTCAAATATCCATTTTAAAATCTGCTCATCACTTTTTATCCTTAGACACTATGTGTCTATTTACCTGCTCTAGGGATTTGAATTTAAGAATAAATATTTGGGCGTAAGTATATATATTATGTGTTTCATCCTGAAGTAGTTAATATGAGAACTGTGTACAATGAATCCTGATGTGTTTCTCCCAGTAAAGAAAGTTATATTCCTTATGTGACACTCTACCTCTAAAGGAAGTATGATAGGTGTTTATCTCTTTTATCTCTCCTGCACCCTGTGTAGAATCTAGCTAGTTGGAACTACTGTGTGCTATGATTATCAAGATATTGTCACTGTTGTTCTTCTTTTATCAGCTTTGTCATTACCCATGTAACCTGACAGCATAGCAGAATCTCTGTAGGAATGAATCTCCTATTCCAGCTGATTTGTTCCTTCTTTTACATAGTTTCAAAAGTATATTAATAGCAAAATTTTCTTGATGCATAGAGAAGACATAACTTATCTTCCATTTGTTCTATATACTCAAAAGCCAGTTATTCAAAACAGATACTTCCCTTCCATCTACTTTGCTCTCTGCATTGTGATCTCCTATACCCCAATGACAAGTCATATATATCTATATTCAAATTCTCATACCTTCATATGTTCTATGAGTTGATCTCAGGAACAGCAGAGTAGGACTACATGTATCTTGGAGGAGCCTCTAGATTTTCCCTGCAGTGTGTTCTGGAGGGCACAAGAAATCCCCCTTAATGAGAGGAGCAAAGGCATGGTGACATAGCAGCACCCCCGATCCCATATCTTACACAGTAGTATGTCCAAAATATCTTGTTTCTCTTTTGGATATTTGCTGAACATTACACATTATGACAAAAGGCGTATAGTGTGTCATTTGTAGCAGATAAAGTATACTAACTATATTATTGGATAATGTTACTCATATATTATTGCTGAAGAAACACTTTCAAGATGATTTGTACAAATTTAAGAATTTAAATACTATCACTATGTAAGTTTCTGTCACATTTTTATAACTGTGAAATTATTAGTATCTGTGTTGTGATAATATAATTTGACATAGAATTGTTTGCATATTTGTGTTTCAATAGTGATTCTCTAGACTTATAGTGATGTGTTAAATGCCATCCTCTCTGTATCAAAAAATAAATTTATTAAACAATTTCAAAACTACAGCCTGTTAGCCACCAACAATGGTGTACACATCATTCCATATATGACAGAAGTTAATTTTCCTTTACAAAAGTGAATTTCTGCTCAATTACTAATGCTTTAGAGTACCCATAAATAATCAGGTATGCAAGGCTCATTTTAGTCTACCCAGATCAATTAAACTTAGTTGACATCTCTTAATTGCTAAGGCTCTTCAACAGTCTCTCTTTATTTGTAATTAACAGAGTAAATGAGAACAAAAATCCTGACCACTTTTCTTGAAGGAATTCCTACATTGTATCCTCTGCTGTTATCCTCTGTGTTATTGGTTGACACTTATTTTTGTATTGATATGACTTTTATTAGTTTAATTTGAGACGGAGTTTTATGGAGCCCAGGCTGCCCTTTAGCTTATGATGTAACTGTAGAAAATTGTCTTTTCCTTATAGTTATCTCACATAATAACCTGGACTACAGAGTTCCCTTCTTCCCTCATCCACTTGCCCCCTACCTCTCTTTTCCACAAGATCTGCTGCTCCTCTGTTTTCCTTTAATAAAAAGTGTGCTTTGAAGTGATAGCATGAGAAAAAGCAAAACAGGATTCAATAAATCTAGGCATAAACACTGATATCAAGGCTGGTATAGGCCATTTAGTATGAGGAAAAAGGTCCCATAATCAGGGAAATGAAACAGAAGTACACCTACTTCTACTCTTAGGGGTCTAAGGAGCACGCCACTCTAAATAACCTCAGCAGTTGTGTTGTGGATCTAACTAATACTCATGCAGGCTCCATGATTGCTGTTTCAGTGTCTGTGATCCTCTGTGAGTCATGTTAAGTTGATATTTGGGGCTTTGATCTCTAGATGTCTTTTATCTATAACCTAAAATCCTTCTCCCTTCTTTGATGGGCTGTCAGAGTTCCTGCTAATATTATTTTTTGGTCTTTACATTTGCTATCATCAGCAGTTGGGGGAAGATTTTCTAATGAGGAATGATCTAGGACCTATGAGTACAGCCAAGATATTATTAGGGATTTTTCCTTTCCTTTCCTTTCCTTTCCTTTCCTTTCCTTTCCTTTCCTTTCCTTTCCTTTCCTTTCCTTTCCTTTCCTTTCCTTTCCTTCCCTTCCCTTCCCTTCCCTTCCCTTCCCTTCCCTTCCCTTCCCTTCCCTTCCCTTCCCTTCCATTCCTTCCCTTCCCTATCCTTCCCTTTTCTCCCTTTCCCTCCTCCCATCCCCTCTCCTCTTCCTTCCTTCCTTCCTTCCTTCCTTCCTTCCTTTCTTTCTTTCTTTCTTTCTTTCTTTCTTTCTTTCTTCTTTCATCTTTCTTTTTTTGCCAGCTTTTTTTGGGTTTCTTCTTAGGACTCTGAGCCACTCAGTTCCTTGACATGCAAGGCAGTTTCAGCTATGTGTTCTATCTAGTAGTTTGGGCCCTAAATAAGGCCAGTCATTGGTTGACCACACCAACAAAGTGAATGACAACTGTCCCAGAGCATCTTGCAGGCAGGACAGTTTGAAGGTTGAAGGTGTTCTGCCTTGGTTTAGTGTCCCAGTCCTACTACTTGGAGAGTAGCCTAGTTACAAAACATATTCAGTTAAGACTACATATCCTCCCTTGTATGGATACCTCACTTCACCTGGGTAACCCTCAAAGGTCCTAAGTTCTTTCCATTGCACTGAAATTTTCACATTGCCTTCTAAACCATCAGCTATTCCAGTAGTCTCTCCCATACTCTCTCCTTCTGCCCCTCTCTCCCTGAACCAATCCTTCCAGTTCTCAACCCTATTTGGCCCTTGTAGTTTGAAACCTTTCTAATTCTCTTGTGTTTACTTCCCTGGTGCTTGAATGACACTTGTTCTCTTCCTTTGCATTGCTGAGGCATGGGCCTAGTGTTTCATCTTTGCTAGGCTAGCACAGCATCACATGACCAGGCCATGGTGTTTCTATTGATATGCTATTTCAGCACACGTCTTTACTTTTCAGATCATACATTACTGAGCAATGTGAGAGTAGATTCATCATGTCAGGATCAGAAAACAAAACAAAACAAAACAAAACAAAACAGCAGCAGCAGCAGCAGCAGCAACAACAACAACAACAACAACATCATCAAAATCAACAGATCTGGAGCCCAACTCTTCTCAGACATTGCTGGACATGGTCCTCGATGGCAACATCCCCACTGGTTCTAATTCGTGAATGCAACTCTATCTAAAGATATGATTTTCCAAGTTAAATATATGGTTATTTCATATGTCTTCTCTTTTGAGGTCAAAAGATTTGTGCTTGTATTCATTCTCTGGATTAAAAAAAAAAAGAGGGAGAGAGAAACTTTAAGATACAATCTCTGATTCCTTGAAAATACAACACATTTTAGGGAAGGTAGCCCTAAAATAAGTCTGTGAAGTCAGCAAAGGGCACATCTTCTGAAGGCACCTAGCTTATTAAGCTCTGGTGAGAAATAATTTAGACACAAATGTAAAAGTGGCTGTATACAAGACCACCATGGATTAAAGCTGAACTTCAATAACAAAACAAACACCAGAAAGCCTATATACTTGTGGTAATTGAACAACTCTCTATTCAATAATATCTGAAGTAGGAAGAAACAAAGAAAGAAATTAAAGGCTTTCTATAGCTTGAAGAAAATGAAGGCACAATGTATGGAACACAATAAAAGCAGTGCTGAAAGGAAAGTACATAGCACTAAGTTCTCATAACAGCAGTTTAAAAGTACATCTTAAAGCTCTAGAAAATAAAAAATAAAGTATACCAAAGGCATGTAGAAGGCAGGATATATTCAAAACCAGGGCTAAAATCTATCACTTAAAAACAAAGTAAACTATACAAAGAATGAACAAAGCCAAGAGCTTGTAAATTGAGAAAATCAACTGGAGTGACAAACTATTAGCCAAACCGATCAAAAGTAAATATACTATAAAATATTAAAAAATATTCCTATCTGTAAGTAGTTGATTGTTTTATTGACTATGTCCTTTGCCTTACAGAAGCTTTCCAGTTTCATGAGGTACCATTTATCAACTCTTGATCTTTGAGTTCCCCTCTGTGGTAATGAGTTCAAGACTCTTTCCCACTTTCTCTTCTATTAGATTCAGTGTATCTGGTTTTATGTTGAGGTCCTTGATATACTTGGACTTGAGCTTTGTGCATGGTGACATATATGGGTCTATTTTTATTTTACTAAATACAGATAGCCAGTTAGACCAGCACCACTTATTGAAGATGCTTTCTTTTTTTCCATTGTCTATTTTTGACTTCTTTGTCAAATATGAAGTGTCTGTAATTGTGTGACTTTATTTCTGAGTGTTTAGTTCTATTCCATTGATCAATGTGTCTGTCTCTGTGCCAATACCATGCAGCTTTTATCACTATTGCTTTGTAGTAAAGTTTGAGGTCAGGGATGGTGATTCCCACAGCTGTTCTTTCATTGTTAAGAATTGTTTTCACTAGTCTGGTTTGCTTGTTTGTTTGTTTGTTTGTTTGTTTGCTTTTTCCTTTCCAGATGAATTTGAGAATTGGCTTTTTCATGTCTTTGAAGAATTTTATTTAGATTTTGATGGGGATTGTACTGAATCTTTAGATTGCCTTTGGTGTATGGTCATTTTTACTATATTAATTCTGCTAATCTACGAGCATTAGAGATCTATCCATTTTCTGAGATCTTCTTCAATTTATTTCTTGAAAGACTTGAGGTTATTGTCATACAGATCTTTCATGTGGGAGCTCTTTCACTAATTTTCTTCTCAGCCAGTTTATCATTTGTATAAAGACAGGCTACTGATTTCTCTGAGTTAATTTTTTATCTGACCACTTTGCTGAAGTTGTTTATCAGCTTGAGAATTTCTCTGTTGGAATTTTTGGGGTCACTTATGCATACTATCATATCATCTGCAAATAATAATACCTTTATTTCTTCTTTGCCGATATGTATTCCCTTGATCTTTTTTTGTTGTCTTATTGTCCTTGCAAGCACTTCAAGTACTATATTTGATAGATATGAGGAGAGTGGGTATCCTTGACTTGTCCCTGATTTTAGTAGAATTCATTCAGGTATGTCTTCATTTAATTTTATATTGGTTGTTGGTT
This sequence comes from Grammomys surdaster, assembly GCF_004785775.1. NCBI lineage: Eukaryota > Metazoa > Chordata > Mammalia > Rodentia > Muridae > Grammomys > Grammomys surdaster. The sequence goes on from NW_021604792.1 coordinate 7,839,931, forward strand.
TGTCATAAATAACTTTTATCATATTTAGGTATGGACCTTGAACTCCTGATCTATCCAACACTTTCAACACTCCACATTCAATAGAAGGCTAATATCCAAAATATATAAAGAACTCAAGAAGCTAACCACCAAAAAACAAACAACCCAATTAAAAAATGGGGTGTAGAACTACACTGAAAATTCATAACAGAGAAATCTCAAATGGCTGAGAATCACCTAAAGAAATATTCAAAGTCCTTCGTGATCACAGAAATGCAAACCAAAATGACCCTGAGGTTCCACCTTACATCAATCAGATTAGCTAATATCAAAACCTCAGGTTACAACAAATGTTAGTAGGGATGTGGAGAAAAGGGAACACTCTTCCATTGATGGTAAGATAGCAAAATGATACAACCACTCTAGAAATCATTCTGGAGGTTCTCACAAAATAGGAAATAGATCTATCTGAAGACCCAGCAATACTACTCTTGATAATATAGCCAAAATATGACCATGGGGGTATATGATCTACTATGCTCATAGCAGCTTTGTTTGTGATAGCCAGAAGCTGAAAACAATCGAGGCGTACCATGACAGAAGAATGGATACAGAAAATGTGGTTCATTTACAGAATGGTATACTACTCAGCTATTAAATATGAAGACATCCTGAGTTTTGCAGGCAAATGGATGGAAGTAGAAAATATCATCCTTAGTGAGTTAACTAATACTGAAAATGACATGCATGGTATGTACTCACTAATACATGGATATTAGACAAAAAGATTACAGAGTACACAAGACACAGTGCATTGAAATAAAAAAGATCAAAAAGCTGAAGGGCTCAAGTGAGGACAACTCAGTCCCACTTGGGAGGGAGAAGAAAGCAATCAAAAAGGGGTATAGAGGGAGGGACTTGGAAAAGAATATTGATGGGGGCAGGGAGAGGAAGAGGGGTACCTGATCTGGTATTGGGAGAGAGAAAAAGACTGAAGCCCTGGGGTCCATGAGAAAGAATGCAAACAGTCAACCTTAGGATGTAGGAGGTTGGGGGAACCCCCCAGAATGCACCAGAAAACTAGGATGTGAGAGACTCTCAGTACTCAAAAGGAGGGGCCTTAGATGAAATATAGGACAGTAGGGAGAGGAAACTTATAGAGCCAACCTCCAGCAGGAAGCCAAGGCATCAAATGTGGGAGGACGTTGCCATCCCACAGTCAAAACTTTGATTCATAATTGTTCCTGTCTGAAAGAACTGCAGGGATGGAAATGGAAAGGATACTAAGGAAAAGACGGTCTTGTGACAGGCCCAAAATGGGATCCAAATGAAGTAGAGGTCCCAAGGCCTGACAATATTAGCAAATTGAATCCAAGAACACTATTTGATCCATCATGATCAAGTAGGTTTTATCCCAGGAATGCAGGGATGGTCCAATATTCAGAAATCCATCAATATAACCCACTATATAAACAAACTCAAAGAAAAATACCACATGACCATCTCACTAGATGCTGAGAAAGCATTTGACAAAATGAAACATCCTTTCATGATAAAAGTCTTGGAAAGATCAGGATTTCAAGGCTCCTACCTAAGCATAGTAAAAGCAATTTATAGCAAACCAGTAGCCAACATCAAACTAAATGGAGAGAAACTTGAAGCAATCCCACTAAGATCAGGGGCTAGACAAGGCTGCCCACTCTCCCACTACCTATTCAATATAGTACTGGAAGTCCTAGCCAGAGCAATTAGACAACAAAAAGAAGTCAAAGGGTTACAAATAGGAAAGGAAGAAGTCAAAATATCACTATTTGCAGATGATATGATAGTATACTTAAGTGACCCCGAAACTTCCACCAGAGAACTCCTAAACCTGATAAACAACTTCAGCAAAGTGGCTGGTTATAAAATCAACTCAAACAAATCAGTAGCCTTCTTTTACATGAAAGATAAATAGACTGAAAAAGAAATTAGGGAAATGACACCCTTCACAATAGTCGTAAATAATATAAAATACCTTGGTGTGAATCTAACCAAGCAAGTGAAAGACCTGTATGACAACAGCTTCAAGTCCCTGAAGAAAGAAATCGAAGAAGATCTCAGAAGATGGAAAGATCTCCCATGCTCATGGATTGGCAGGATTAATATAATAAAAATGGCCATCTTGCCAAAAGCAATGTACAGATTCAATGCAATTCCCATTAAAATCCCAACTCAATTCTTCACAGAGTTAGAAAAGAAAATTCTCAAATTCATATGGAATAACAAAAAACCCAGGATAGCGAAAACTATTCTCAACAATAAAAGAACTTCTGGAGGAATCACCATCCCTGACCTCAAGCTGTACTACAGAGCAATAGTGATAAAAACTACCTGGTATTGGTACAGAGACAGGCAGGAAGATCAATGGAATAGAATTGAAGACCCAGAAATGAACCCACACACCTATGGTCATTTGATCTTTGACAAAGGAGCTAAAACTGTCCAGTGGAAAAGGACAGCATTTTCAACAAATGGTGCTGTTTCAACTGGAGGACAACATGTAGAAAAATGAAAATTGATCCATTCTCATCTCCTTGTACAAAGCTCAAGTCTAAATGGATAAAGGACCTCCACATAAAACCAGCTACACTGAAACTAATAGAAGAGAAGGTGGGGAAGAGCCTCGAATACTTGGGCACAGGGGAAAAGTTCCTGAACAGAACACCAATGGCATATGCTCTAAGATCAAGAATTCACAAACTGGGCTTCATAAAATTGCAAACTTTTTGTAAGGCAAAGGGCACTGTCAATAGGACAAAATGACAGCCAACAAATTGGGAAAAGATCTTTAACGATCCTACATTTGATAGAGGGGTAATATCCAATATATACAAAGAACTCAAGAAATTAGACTCCAGACAACCAAATAACCCTATTAAAAAAGGGGATATAAAGCTTAACAAAGAATTTTCAACTGAGGAAACTCAAATAGCCGAGAACTACCTAAGGAAATGTTCAGTATCCTTAATCGTCAGGGAAATGCAAATCAAAACAACCCTGAGATTCCATCTCACACCAGTCAGAATGGCTAAGATTAAAACTCAGGTGATAGTAGATGCTGGTGAGGGTGTGGAAAAAGAGAAACACTCCTCCATTGTTGGTGGGACTGCAAGATGGTGCAACCACTTTGGAAATCAGTCTGGTGGTTCCTCAGACAAATGGACATAGGATTACCTGAGGATCCAGCTATACCACTCCTAGGCATATACCCAGAAGATGCTCGAACATATAACAAGGACATATGCTCAACTATGTTCATAGCAGCCTTAATTATAATAGCCAGGAACTGGAAATAACCCAGACGTCCTTCAACTCAGGAATGGATTCAAAAAATGTGGTATATTTACACAATGGAGTATTACTCAGCTATTAAAAACAATGAATTTGAGAGGTTCCTAGGTAAATGGATGGAACTAGAAATTATCCTGAGTGAGGTAAGCCAATCACAAAATAACACACATGGTATTCACTCACTGATTATTGGATTTTAGCCCAGAACCTTGAAATGCCCAAGATTCAACTCACAGGCCACATGAAGCTCATGGAGAAGGAAGACCAAGTGGGGGTGATTCGGTCCTTCTTAGAAGGAGCAACAAAATACTCAAGGGAACAAATATGGAGACAAAGTGAGGGACAGAAACTGAAGGAGGGGCCATCTAAAGGCCATTCCACCTGAGTATCCATCCAATGTGCAGTCACCAAAGGTAGATGCTGATGTGGAAGTCAGGAAGTGCATTCTGATAAGAGCCTGATATGGATGTCTCCTCAGAGGTCTGCAAGAGTCTGACATATTCAGAGGCAGATACTCACAACTAGCCATTGAACTGATCATGGGGTTCCCAATGGAGGAGCTAGAGTGAAGACTGAAGGAGCTGAAAGGATTTGCGGCACCATGAGGAGAGCAACAATACCAACCAACCACAGCTCCCAGGGTCTAAACCACCAGCCTGGGAGCACTTAGGGAGGGATCCACAGCTTCAGTTGTATACATAAGAGTGGAGGGCACAGGTGGAAGAAGAGATCCTTGACCTCATGAAGGCTGGACGCTCCGGGGGGTGGGAATTTGAGGGTGGGGAGGTGGGATTTGGGGTTAGGTAGAGGTTACATCCGCAGAGAAGGAGGAGGGGTGAGGGGATAGGGGGTTCTTGGGTGGGTGGGGGATGGGGTAAGGGGACAACATATGAAATGTAAATAAAACATTCAATAAAAAAAAGAATTGAGGGAGCTAACAAATGAATTCTCTTACATAATACCAGGAAGAACACGAAAGAATCCAATGACCTCCAGATGGGTAGGGTCAGGGATGTCCAAGTGGATAGGGATCACTTGCCATCTTCATTGTATTTTCCATTTATCACTGAGCTTCTATAGGTGATAAGCAGTAGCCCATACCCCTACTTCTCAAGGTCTGAGGCACATTCTCCTACTTCTCTCATTAGCACCATTGAAAATCAGGACTTTCTCAGGATGTAAGGTCTGGCATTATAGCCATTTCATCTTATCATCTGCTTCCATTGTGTATTGCTTCTTTCTAGCCTTTCAGCTATCATACATTCCAACCAACGGGAAAAAACTCTTCCAATTGAAGAAGGGTTATTGTTGAAGGGTTTTTTATCTTCTTTTTCAGTGTTCTAAGAGTCTATTTTGGTGTAAGTCAAGAACTCAAAATCCACAGATTTTTATCCATTGACATAGCTATAAGCAGTAAATCTGGCTTGCCTAAATGAGGCAGTCATCTCACTGGGACTCAATTACTGACTTTACAGAGGATAGGGGTCTGGTTTCCATATGAGACACTTTCTTGATCCATGATTAACATGGGAAAGCCGAGGTCACCTGTGTAGCAATATCCTTGAGTGGTTAGGCCTGTGTTCTGTAAGAAAGAATGGTGAACAATAATAGAGGAGAAAGCCATTAAGAAGTGCTTCACTGTACTCTCTGATTCAGTATCTGACTCCAGATTTGTGCCTTAATTTCTGTCAAGGGGGCAGGGGAGGGAGGAAGAAAAAAATGAGGATCCTGTGAATGGTTTCCATATGTGAGTACAACATTGTGAAAAATGTTAATTCATTAGCACACTTGAGAAAAATGTTGTATGTTTGAACTATTGAGTAGGGGTATGCAGAATTATAAGTGCTGAGGGAAACTGGGTATCAGCAGAAGATATGAGACAGGAATGGAAATACTTCAGATGACAGGTCAGGTTGAATATAGAAGTCTAAAGACCAAATAGAGGCTACTTTTGTGCTTTCAAGAACAACTGAAGTCCATAGGTATGCACTGATGGAAAATGTAAATTATGGGAAAAATATAGGGAAGTTTTCAAATATCAGAATTTCATTGAAGAGTTTGTTATAACCCAAAGTTTTGTTAGAAACTTGGGTTTGTTAGAACCCAAGCTTTCCCATAGCACTGGAAAACAAATATAAAATGACATGTAGGACAATATCATTTCTACATGTTTTTAAATTTAATTTTTACTGTATTGCTTGGCAGATTAAGAGGTTAAAGTCATTCATGTTGCTTATATTTGACTTATACTGGTTGTCTAGAGTATTTGAAAGATTGATGTTTGAGATGTTCTTGTTGGCAAGCCTAGAAAAAAGCAGTTATTTGTTTAAACCTAGAATCATATATGTAACAGTTTATAGACCTAGATATAATAGGTTCTTTTTGGTTTCCAGCAGGAAAAGCCACTGTTGGAGTCTTTGTTGAGGAGATGCTTTCTTGGGGGAAGGTTGAAGGGAAGATTTTTTGCTGGTCAATTTCCGGTAGTGGTTCCTGCTGTGAATTATCACTTTCAAGTTTTCTGTCAGTAGAGGTAACTGGAGAGCTAAATTGAGACATATTTCTGGGCTCTGGGTTTGTCCATCCACCTTTATGTATGTTAAAAGCAGATTATCTGAGATAAACAAAGAGTGTATTCTCATTTTATATCTCTGGACTTAACACCTGATTGATTCTTACAATATCCAAGAAAGACTGAAGAAAAGGAGAAATATTTGATGGAAGGACAATGGTTTTACTCTCTTATGCAGGCAGATTATTCAAATTGAATCTCTTCAAAATAAAATATAGGATTATGTGGAAAGTTAAGTGACAAATCGCCTAAGGTCACAAATTTTCAAAAGGGAAAAGCAACCTCCAACTTCTATTCATCCCACTGTAAACAAGGTAGTATGCTATCTCTGCTTGAAGAGGGGTAAATGAAGGACTTAGTGAGTTCCTTCTATCCCAAATATACCTACCTATTTTAAAATAAGAAATGAAATCCTTATTCTTTCTTTCCATAGCAGCCCCAATGCCCTGCTTATTTTAGTGGAATAATGCACATGTTTTTAATATAAATTTTTTAATCTTTTGAAACAGAGCCTCAAGTTTCTCAGACTAGGCTTAATCTTAATGGTTAGTAGAAAATGACATGGAGTTCCTGATGTTCCTAGTTAGGGATGGGATTATAGGAATTAGCAGTCATCACCACTTTATATCAGTAAACACTTTGTGTCTGTTTACATGATCTCAGGATTTGAATTTAAGAATATAATATTTGGGAAAAATTACATGAACTACTTGTTTCATCTTTTAATATTGAGTATGAGGACTGTGTACAATGCATCCTGATATAGTTCTCCCTATAGAGAAAGTGACATTCCTTATGTGACACTCCTCCTCTTTAGAAGTATGATAGGTATTTATCTCTTTTATCTCTACTGCATCCTGTGTAGAACCTGGCTGGTTGGATCTACTATGTGCTTTGATCATCAGAGTATTTTTACAATTCTTCACCTTTTATCAGCATGGTCATATTCCATGCAACCGGACAGCATAGTAGAAGCTCTGTAGGAATGAATCTCTTACCCTGGCTGCTTTGTTATTTCTTTTACATAGTTTCAAGTGTATATCAGTAGCAATATTCTCTTGATGCATTAAGAGGATATAACTTATCTTTCCTATGTCCTGTAAACTAAAAAGCCAATTATTCTTCAGTTATTTCCCTTCATTCTGCTTTGCCCCCAGCAGTAGCATATTCTATGCCCCAATCTCAGTCACAAACATCCAAAATCTCATCCCTTCATCTGTGCTGAGTTGAGCTCAGGAAAAAAAGAGTTGCCGGGAGCAGGACTACATGCGTCTTGGAGGAGCTTCTGGAATTTCCCTGCAGTGTTTGCTGGAGGGCACAAGAAATGCCCCTTAATAAGTGGAGCAAAAGCATGATGGCCTAGCATCTCCAATCATCTCATATCTGACACAGAAGGATACCCTAAACATCTTGTTACTCTTTTGGATATTGGCACAACATTACACAGTACGACAAAGGTATACAATATGCCATTTCTAGTAGATAAAGTACCTCTAACTATATTGTTGCAGCATGTCATGTGTATAATATACCTGAAGGAACACTTTCCAAACAAATTATACAATAGATAGAATTTAAATTCTATCACTATGTAAATTTCTGTCAAATTTTATAACCTTGAAAGTATTTTAACTGCATTCTGATCATGTAATTAGAGATAAAACTGTATGCATATTTGCGTCCCAAAAGTGGTCCTCTAGGCTTAGAGTAATGTATTTAGTGCCTACCTCTCTGTATCAAAAAAATAAACATATTAAATAATTCCAAAACTTTATGCTGTTAGCCAATATGATATATACATCATTCTAATTTTCCTTTACAAAAGTTAATTTCTGCTAAATTATTAATGTTTTAGAATATCCCATAAGCAATCAGTAATACAAGGCTCATTTTTAGTCTACTCAGATAAATTAAACTTGGTTGACATCTCTTAATTACTAAGACTCATCATCACTCTCTCTTTATTTGTAATTAACACATTTGTGAGAACAAAGATTTTGACAATTTTTACTAAAGGGACTTCTACAGTTTAGTATCTGCTGACATCCTCTGTGGTATAGGCTGACATATTTTTGTAATGATATTACTTTTATTAGTTGCATTTCAGATAGGGTTTATGGGGCCCAGGCTGGCCTTAGCTTACTCTGTAACTGTAGAAAATCTTCAACATTTTTCTTTTCCTTATATTTGTCTCACATAATACATCTGAACTACAGGCTCCACTCCTCTCATTTTAATACCTTCCCACCTCCAACTTTCCATAGATCCACTGATCTTCTATTTTCCATCAGTAAAGTTCAGACCTGGCAGTGATATCAAGATAAAAAGTCCAAATGAGATGCAATAAATCTAACCATAAATACTGATATCAAGGCTGGACTAGGCAATCTAGTAAGAGGAGAGGGTCCCACGAGCAGGGAAATTTTTTTGGCTATTATCCACTTATTAGTGATTACATAACACGCATGTCATTTTGGGTCTGTCTTCCTTGTTAGGACTCTGAGCCACCGAGTTTCTGGTTTCTTGCCATGCCAGGCATTGTCTGCCATATGCTTCCTCTAGTGGTTTGGGCTTTAAGTAAGGCCAGTCATTGGTCATCCACAACCACATAGTGAACCACCACTGACAAAGAGCATCTTAAAGGTAGAACAGATTGAAGATTGAAGGTGTTCTGCCTTTGTTTGTTGTCTGTGTCCTAGTACTTGGAGACTAGCCTGGTTACATAAGATGTTCAGTTAAGACTACATATCTTCCCTTGTATGGAGACCTCACCAGAGTAACCTTCTAATGTCCTAGGATGTTTCCATTGCACTGGGTTTTCACATCGCCTTCTAAACCTACATCCATTTCTATACTATCTCCCATAAGCTCTCCCTCTGCCCTTGCTGCTCTAAATCAATCCTCCTTGTTCTCATCCCTAGTTGGTCACTGTGCATTGAACCCTTCCTAATTCTTTTGTCTCTACTTTTGTGGTGTTGGAATGATTAACAGGAAGAACCAAGGCAAATATTTTCTCTAAGGACTTCCAGACCATATCAGGAATAAAGTGTCCTTCTGTCTGTCTTTGTGTTGTTTTGTTTAAGTCAGGGTTTCACTTGTATCCCTGGCTAACCTGCCATGTCTTATATGTAGTATAAGCACATATGACTAACTGTCATGTTATTCTTCCTTTTCATTTTCTATCTGATTCCCTGCCTCCTTAAATATTTCTCTCTCTCCCTCCTTCTGTCCCCATCACTTCTGTAATTTTTGTTAAGAAAGCAGTCTCCACCCAACAAAAACATTCATAGAACTGAATGTCACACACTGTTGAGGTAAGTGACCCATTGTAAAATATATCAAAATTATTTACTTCTATTTTCAATTTTGTCAAGTTTACTTTTTTGGTATTTTTGAATTGCATTTTTACCATTGAAGATTTATATTTTCCTATGGTTTTATGAATCTGTCCCATTCCTTATATTTTCCTCCTCTATGCAACACTGGGCATAATCTTGTATCTAATTATTCTTTAAGCTTCTTGTATTGGGACTTCAAATCGAAGAAACACATCATGATAAGACAAACTATATGATCTTAAAATTTTAATTCTACTACAGACTATTTAATTTTATTAATTAAAAAAATTCTGTTTGAGAATTTTTTTCCAAATTGAGAAAACTAATTCTATATTTTCATCAGAAATAGAAATTTTTTAGTCATATAATTTATCAACTGAAGAAAAAAGTGAGTTCTCCTTTAGTTAAGTAATGCAAAACATATACTACAGTGAAGGGATTAAGTATAAAATTGGTCATTGACTAATGAAAAGACTACTGGTAATGAATCTTGTCTTTTGATTATTTGAAGATATCATGCAATAGTGAATGTTCAACTTGACAACAAATCCAGAAACTTGTGGTACACTATTCGATGAACCAACCTAATAATACTACCCTGAATCCAAAGCATAGCAACCAAGAGCTATGAGTTAAAAAGTTAGTGTGTTCCCATCTGTGCACAGGGTGTAGTAGAAGCCACAAAAATTAATCAGTTGGTCTAATACACACGAGTTACAGACTTCAGCTCATTAAATGGAGAACCAGTGACAGCAGAGGCCATACCCCTGAGTTCACTCCAGCTTTACCTAGCTCAGGATCTGAAGTGATGCATTTGCTGAATGAACATCTACAATCTAAGGCATAGAGAAGAGAAACTACTCAATGGGTTATGAAAATTGATCAGAGATGTAAAACGAGAAAAAAACAGTAAGTTCAGAAGCAAATTGGGTTCCTGATGCCACGTGCAAACTTCAAACTCTAGTTCTCCAGAGGACCACACGTACCTTAGTTTTGGAAGATTTTTTGCACTTTACATATATCAAAAATATATATTCTATTCCATATGTCAAACCATTTTTCCCCTGTGTCATTGGAAACTGAAGTGGGGTTTACTGGGCGAGAACTGGTAGAGCAGCTCAGCCTGTTCTGGCAGTGAGTGAGTTGCACCAGGTCCTGCTGGTCTAGGAAGCATTTTTGTTTAAATGCATTGAATAAGTATTTTCGAGATATCAGTAACAATCTATCTCAGAATTTAACTGTCATATCAGGACTTGGATGTGTAAAAGGCATATATAAAGTTCAAGATCATTTTTGAATACATAGCCAGCATGGATCACATAAAAGCTTGTTTCAGGAACACAAGCATACAAGAAAATAAGCAAAGATCAAACAAAATAAACAGGAAACATTGATTAATCCCAGCACTTGGGAGGCAGAGATGGGTGGATTTCTGAGATTGAGGCCAGCCTGGTCTACAGAGTGAGTTCCAGGACAGCCAGAGCTACACAGAGAAACCCTGTCTCAAAGAACCAAAAAAAAAATTAATAATGAAAGAGGGCATTATATTAGGGTCTAGCAAGAATCAGGTGCTTAGTGACTGTTATCCCAAGCACAGAGTCTTGCATGAAAATCCATCCCCATATGTAGAGCTATTGGCAGTTCCTAACATCTTGGAAAGGAAGGAATCCTTTTCTCTAAGAGTGTAAACTTTGATAAGTAAGCATTCAGCATTGGAAAACTAAAGATCTGGGAACATTTCCACAGCACAAAATGAACTTGATTCTCTCTCTCTCTCTCTCTCTCTCTCTCTCTCTCTCTCTCTCTCTCT
>NW_021604792.1:7850969-7889671 GCF_004785775.1 Grammomys surdaster
TCTCTCTCTCTCTCTCTCTCTCTCTCTCTCTCTCTCTCTCTCTCTCTCACACACACACACACACACACACACATACATACACACACATATTCAAGCATGAGAAATGAAAGATTATTAGTGGAAAAAATGGAGGAAGATAGATTCTAAAATTCATATGAGAAAATACAGTGGTATAGGTGTGTATGTATAACAAAAGGAAAACCATTAATTTTATGATTAATGGTTTAACTAAGTTCAAAACACCAGAAAAACAGTAAATTTATGTTATTTTTAGGATTATATTTAGAAATGGCTATCACCACATTAAGCTGAATAATTTAGCTCTGTACCAATGTACAACAAGCAGGTGGGCTAATATGTTTAAAGAAAAACACATAAATATCAAAATATTATAATTGGCTGCATAGTATGGAAATTGCATTAGAGCAGAAAGTGGGTAGTTTGCTCAAAGATGAAACTTTATTGCATAAATGTATCAGTTTCTCAAGTAAAAATAAGCTGCATAAATAATTACAATAAATATTATAAAATTAAAGCAGAATAAAATGGTTATGCTTTGTAATATTAAACTGAAAACATCCCATTCTTCATCCCTATCTTCCTCCATAAGACCTTTGCTTCTCAACTCTTTTGTAGCTTAAGTTCTCTGTATCAGAGGAGATATTATTCTTTTATGATCCATTGCCATCTCCACTTATTACTGACACTGAAAATGTCAGGTAAGTGATTGGAGCTGAGTGATATTTGGTAGAAGATACCTTTGTGTTGCAAGACACATATCTAAGATAAAGGACGGCTTCCACCATGATCTCTGGTTCCAGAAGCGCACACTATGAGGAACCCAGTATGTTTCTTCTCTCTGCTGTGATTCTGTAATTTTCCCACTTGAAGTTCTCAATGGAGTACTGATTAATACAGGCAGCTGCTTATACTAACTCGTTAGGATTACCTGAGAAAATTATGAACAAGCAATGGCTAGGTTTAATAAAACAAGTAAAAGGAGTGTAAGAACCAGCACACTGTTTACCCAAAGAGGGGTCATTGCACACAGAATATCTTGTGTTCAAAACAAAGGATGCAAATAAGCTTGCAGAGGCAATATTTCCAATTGCAATAGAAGGCTAAATAGAAATATTATTCAATATGTGTGATATATGGGAGAAATTTAATTAATTCAGGAGAAAGAATACCAACAAACTATTTTTACCATGAAAGTATAGAATAACAAGAATGAGGATTTGGCAGAAAATCCTCTGTATTAAAAATCAGTCAGAAGGTGTCAGAGAAGTGGGCTATCAAATAGTCCATAGGCCATAAACACCATTCCTTTTCAGGAACTGTATAGAACATCTAAGCATAGTTTAATTGTCACATATAGTGAAACTGAGTAAAAATACTCCTTAAAAGTATGAACTCCCAAACTCAGCTTTATGAAAATTGACAGAGAGGGCAGGAATCAGAACTTACAGCATGAAACACATGCGAATTCACACCACAGTCTAAATACCTCTGGAGTACTTTTGGCCACTTTTATTCTTGTATTCAATGTATATTATCTTGGTAAGATTGGGAAGGTTTTAGACTGTGTAATCTTTATTAACAAGACATCTCTGCCTTGAAGGAAATATTTTGAGACTAGAAAAGGTTTTGTGTGCCAGAGAACACAGCAGCTCCAAATGACAATGAAGTATCCTACCATATTAGAGGCCAGTTCAGGAATCACAGCCATATAGACAAACCAATCATTATATGTCTCAAAAAAAGAGCACACACATTATGATTGATGGAGATCTGGGTATAGTAATCATCAGATATACACACATGTTTACACATTGTAGTGAGAATATCTTGTGTATTTTGTGGATGCATCATCTTTCCATTAAAAATCTTAAGGCCTAAAGGAAATGGTAGAATAAGAGGTAGAACATCCAAGAAGCAGAAAGAATTCTAGGATAGAGCAAGTCACTGGGAATTCACCTCGGAAAATGTAATGAGACATTAAGATGGTACCTGCAAATTGGTAACCATCCATGTGGCAGGATGTACTCTAGAATAAATGAGTAATATTAAGTTATTATTTAGTTGGACAATAACCTGGTTATATTTATGGTCTAAATGTATTTTTAGTGTGAGTTTTAATTCTGATAGCATCAGTATGGAAGGAAGAAGCAGACTTAACTTCTACAAATGTCAGCCAATTAAGGCATAGAATTTAAACTGATTTGAGAAATGTCCTACGTAAAAGGCACAAAGCACAAACCCTGCCTGACCAAAAAAAAAAAAAATAGTACATTATGTTCTTGGAGTGGGTAATGGACAAAGGCTCTTGCCTAACCAAACATGACAGGACTCATGGGCTTGAGATTGTTGGCAGCCATGAGGCCCAGATGACGGTACATCATTGTTCATAGACTATACTGCTGAATGTCCTTCTGGATCTCAGAACTTAGTACAATAAGGGTGGGATCCTCTGAAGATAGATACACCCACTTAAAAACTACAGCCTAAATTTCAAAATGACACATTTGGTCTTTAAATGTACTATGGTACTATGTAGATATTTTGCTTAATAATCATTAAGAATGTCAATAATCATTAAAAAGGAAATAAAAATCAATCCTAAATTTATATAAAAATGGGAATATAGGTGTATTTATTCACAAAAGGTATGTTTATGATTTAAAGATACAAAGTTCAAGTACTTTTAAAAGCTGCTGTATTGATCTGTTAGGGATAAATGAAAAATACTAATAGTCAGATATTCTAACTCATGGATATATTATATACTAGTTTAGTTAATTACATTAGAATGTTTCAAGGATATTCAGATAGTAAATAGCCAAGAGTAGTGGCTGACTATTTGTATGTGTTGTAGATAGGTCATTTGTCTTCAAACCTCAGAGATTCATCAACTATGGATTTATTTATTATTAAAAGACCCTTTTTAATCGTGAGACAGCTCTATTCCTGACAGCACCCCCATTCTACTTCAAAGAAGATGCTGAGCAGCAACAACTTCCACATGAAGTTGTATCAATTGTGGCAAGCTAGCCACTGAGCAAAGAAAATGTTCATTCTTCATCCTCAGATAAATATCTGTGCAGAAAATACAAGCGGATGCAGGGAAGTCAACTCTCAACCATTTCAAAGACAGGGTGAGGAAATGTGTCATAATTTTTGCTTCACATAAGTCTGTTAGATACATTTGGCCAGAATAATAGAAACAATTCTGAAAACTCTTTAGGTAGCCAACTATGTCTATCTTTTTTGGTTGTTTGTTTTTAATTTATTTGTTAAGGTACTTTATTTATTCACATTCCAAATCTTGCCCCTTCCTGTTTCCCCCTCCCAGAGTTTCTCATCCCACCCTTCCTCTCCTTTGCCTCTTTGAGGGTACTCCCCTCCATAGACCCGCACACACCAATCCAACTTCACTTCAGCCCTTACTGCATGCTCCTTACCTTGGGCCTCAAGTTCCTGAGGTCAACTCCAACATATGTGCCTGGGGATCATGGACCAGCCAATGTTGCTCTTTGGTTTGTGCCTTGTACTCTGGGTGCCTTGAGGGGTCCAGGTTAGTTGATTCTGTTGTTCATATGGGATTGCCATCCCCTTAAGCTTCTTCAATCCTTCTCCTAATTGTTCCATAGGAGTCCCTCAGGTCTGTTCAATGGTTGGCTGTAAGTAGGTACATCTGTGTCTGTTATCTGCTGGTAGGTTAGCTAAGGGCATCACCCATTAAGTCCTGAGAGTCTTTCCAATCCCAGATCTCTGGAACTTTCACTAGGTTTTGTGTCTCCCCAACCCACACAGCTGTATATTTCTATTCATTCTCCTCAACCTCTGGACTTCTTTTCTGTCATCACACACTGTTACATGATTCTGCCCTTATTCCCCTTCCCTTCTCCCATGTAGGTCTCTCTGTCCCTCTGCTTCCTGTGATTACTTTGTCCCCCCTTGCTAAGTGGGAATGAAGCATCCTCAGCTGGGTCTTCCTTTTTTTTTAACTTCACATGGTATAGGAGTTGTATGATGGGTATTCTGTACTTTTTGGTTAATATCCACTTATCCACGAGCACATATTTTGCATGTCCTTTAATTCTGTGTTACCTCGCTCAGGATGACATTTTATAATTCCATCCATATGTCCGGAAATTGATGATGTCCTTTTTAATAGCTGGAAGTGTTCTATTACGCAAATGAACTAAGTTTTTTTATCCATTCTTCCATTGAAGGACATCTTCTATTGGGAGTTGTTTACAGCTTCTGGCTATTATGAATAAGGCTTCTATGAATAGAGTGGAACATGTAACATTGTGGTATGGTGAAGTATACTTGGGTATATGACCAGACGTTGTATAGCTGGGTCTTCAGGGAGAAGTATTTCCAATTTCCTGAGGAAATGCCAAATTGAATTCCAGAGAGATTGCACCAGTTTGCAATCCCACCAGGGATGGAAGAGTGTTCCTCTTCATTTTACAATCATTATTCAGTTATTTTCATAAAATGTTCATAATGGTATGTGTAACTTTGTTTCTAGCCGTTTTTCAAGTCTGAGGAACATAATTTATATTTTCATCAGAAAAAGATATTTTTATTTGTATTATTTATGTTACTGGGTAAGGTTTAGGGTTAAGGTTAGTGATAAGATAGGTAAAATGTAAACTATAGTGAAGTACATTTTATTAAGTTTAAAAGTATACCTGATGAAATACATGCAGATACTGACATTCATCTTATTTCTTTTTTAATAGTTTTCACTTAAAATTAACTGAACATCCAGACAGCAAACATAGAACTGCTTGATAACATTTTCTATGAACACACATATTAAGATTTCTCTTAATCCAAGAATAATTGTCAAGTTCTGGAGTCAGAGAACCAGCATGTTACTAACTATGCACAAATCAGTGGGATCAAATTAAGGTTTTATATCTAAGATCATTTGAGAAACTCAAAAGTTGAACACATATACGCATACACACACACACACAAAGAGAGAGAGAGATAGGGTGGAGAGAGAGAGAGAGAGAGAGAGAGAGAGAGAGAGAGAGAGAGGAGTATGTCAAGGGATGCTCATGAGAAAATTACAGAGATGTGTATGCATGAATATATCACAAGAAAAGATATTATATTTTTTCTATGAGTAAAGATTATAAGAAAAATAAATAAAATAGTGTTGTTTTTAGGAAAAGGGTTATAAATGGACGTCACCAATATAAGCTAAATAATCTAGCTTTACAACAGTGTACATGCAGATGGATTCAGTGATGTTCAACCAAACAACATTCAAAATTAAAAAAATACTCCTAGTTTGGTGAATAGTGTGGAAATGGAGGAAGGAATGTAGTGTAAGTTTGATCAAACTCAATTATTCACAGGGATTGACTTCTTGAACAGAAAAAAAAAACTTTCTTTAAATAAACAATTACATTCAATATTATAAAATTAAAGCAGAACAAAATGTTTAAGCTGTATAGAACTTCAAACTAATACCAGCCTATTCTTAATCCACACTTTCTTCCCTAATACCTTTGCTTGTCAGCTCTTTTGTAATCAGATTTCTATTTCCACTGGGATCAGAGCTGATATTTTATTTAATGATGCATTGCACTCCTCATTCATTGCTGACTGAAGGAAGTCATGAAATGTATCTGAGTTGAATGATTTTGAACAGAGGCTACCATTGTGTTGTAGGACACATAGCAAAGGTCAAGACTGTATTCCTACAGGACTTCTGCTCCAAGGAGTGTAGAATATGAATCATACAGTCTGCTTCTTTGTTATGTTGTTTCTATCTCTGTTTTCCATTGAAGCCTTCCTAAGCCACCCATTGTAAAGCACTCAGGACATTCTCTCTGTCAATCCAGTATCAGGAGAAACCATACAGTTTCCTTGCATTCAGTAGAAGAAACTACCAGGACTAAGTACCTTTTCTTTCTCCCTTAAAGCCCTTAAGTGTAGAGAGAACAATGAATTTATAACTGGTATAGATTTGCCAAGTGATAGCATCTACACTTCTAATACACATCATTATGGCTAGGGGAAAGTATAAAATTTTAGAATGTAGTTACAGACTCTACTGCTTCAGGAGACTACATGTAGTTGATTTTCTTTATGGAGACTGTTGACTGCTTTTCTTCCATAGCAAGCTTCTCATAAACTTTGGGCTGCTATGGAATGTTGGTTTCAGAATGGAGGTTTCCTACATGGTCCCAGCTTTATTCTTCCATGTCACATGTCCAAAGTATGTAGTGTCATCTATAATTTGGTCTTTCATTGAAGCTCTGGAATGCAACCAAAACAATTACAATAGCTGATATTATTTTGTCCATGTGTTAGGATAACATCTCTAAGGGAAGTTTCTCATGCCTGTTCTGTGGTTTTTGTATGATAGTCTATACTTCTTGTGGTGAGCATTCTCTACCAAGTATTTTAACACTTTAACATATATATACCTTTACTGTTTCTAATACATATATATTTATGTATTCAAGCTTTTCTTTTTGGTTTTTCAAGACAGGGTTTCTCTGTGCAGCCCTGGCTGTCCTGGAACTCACTCTGTAGAACAGGCTGGCCTCAGATTCAGAAATCTGCCTGCCTCTGCCTCCCAAGTGCTGGGATTAAAGGCGTGCACCACCACTGCCCAGCTCTAGCTTTTTAAAGTAAAAATAAAACCTATATTTTTAATTGTTTTTGAAACATATTTAGTGTTATTTAGACTTCTTTCTTTCGAGTACCTCAGTATGTCCCTGTTTACCCATTAACTTCTTCTTATTTTTTCCATTTTTCTTCTCAAAGAATCTTTATTCTATCATTGCCTTCTGAAGAGGTTCTTTTCCTCCACCCCATATTTCACACCTTTACTTCCATGTTATATATTCAAATCTAGGGATTCACAGCTATGGAACATAATAAAATAGAACATGGAACATTTTCTGTGCCCTGGTAATTTCACACATGATAATATTTTCTATGACTATTTTTTTACCAACTAAATCTTTGAGAAATAGTCAAGGCTTTCTTCAGAATGGCAGAAAATATGGTCACCTTATCAATTAAAAATGAGTCTTTTATATGTACCAGTTCTAATATACTGAGATAGCAAACATAGGTACAGTAATATTCACAACAGCATCAAAATCTATGTGTAAGGAAACCTAACCAACGATGTAAAACATGTCTTTACTGAAAGATACAAATATCTGAAAAAAGAATTTGAGGAAGGCACCAGAAGTTGAAAGATCTCCCAATGATCCCATGGTATCATTAACATGTGTTTCCTAACAATATTTATAGATTGAATATTTTATCAAGCAAAATATCCACAAGATTGTGCACAGTAGTTTCCTAAATATATATAATTCATTCAGGAACACATAACACAATGTAGCATCAAAGCTATTCTAAGAAATGAATAATTTTGGGGGGAAATACAAGATCATACTTCAAGCCATGTTACAGAGGTATACTGTTAAAAAAAACTATGGTATGGGCAAAAGCAGATGATTGGACCTACATAATGAAAAAGGAGACCCACACTTGAGTATGCATAGCTTGAGTCATGTGATATATGATAAAGATGCTCAAAAGTTCAAAATGCAGGGAAACAGCATCACTCCAATATGATTCTGGTAAAACTAAATGTCCTCATACAGAGAAATGATATCTATATTTACCACTCTACACAGAAAATCAAATACAAGTGGGTAAAAGATCCTGTTGTGTAACCTAAACTTCTGAAACTATTAGAAAAAAACAAGGGCAGTGCTGAATGATAATCCAAATGTAGGAAAGGACTTTTTAAGCAAGACTTAATTAAGAGAAGGCTTAAGGCTTATAATAGTCAAAAGGGATTACATAAATATAAAATTTTTTGCAGCTAATTGAATAACTAGTCAAACAGAGATACATCTCACAGGAAAGAGATAATCCTTACCAGCTATATGTCTTTTAAGAGATTAATATCCAGAATAAACAGGGAAGTAAAAACAAATATATAACCCAGAGAGCCAATGTCTCAAATTAAATCTGGTAAGGGATCTCTACAGAGGATTCAAAAAGAAGAAATAAAAATGGCAAACAAACATTGAAGGAAGTGTTCAAAATTCTCAGCAGGTAGAAAATTTCAAATTAATAGTACATTGATTTTTCATGTTACCCTTGTGAGAATGATGAATGTCAAGATAATATCAGACAACATATCTTACAGAAGATGGGTAAAATATGGACCCAGTGTCTGATATCAGTAAACCTAAGAAAATGGGGGAAGGAATGAAGGATAGGAGATGGAGGAAGAGGAGGGTGTGGCCTCCCATCCCTCTCACTGCAGGGGGACTTATAGCAGTTAAAGAATTCCAGCATGTCCTTCATACACAGGTCAATGAATCACTGGTATTGTCTATACTATTCCAATAAAAATTTCAGCATGTAAATTCTGAGTGGTGTTTGCATTTTGGTATTTTTAGAAAAGGAAGGGAAGGAATTTCTGAGTTGTGGCAACAACCAAACAACACCTAGAAAAAAACATCATCAAAGCCTTCAAATATTTCCATCTTATTTTCTCTCAACACAGATACCAAATGAAAATACCTTATGGCCCTGGAACCAGATTATTCTTCCTTGGAGTCTGCAGTACAAATTTATATTGTAACACATAATTTTAAGTTCTCTTGTTGAGTTTTTGCCAGTTTAAAGGAAACCAGGTCCTGCTGCACCACAAAGCATTTTTTAAAAATGCATTGACTAAGTATTTTGGAGATATCAGTAAAAAAATCTCTCTCAGAGTTTAACTACCATGTTAGGACTTGGAATACATAAGTGAGAGATATAAAGTTCAAGGTCATTTTTGGATATATAGTGGCCAGCCTGGACCACATAAGAGCTTGTCTCAGGAACACAAGCAAGCAAGAAATCAAGGAAAGATGCATAACAAAAATAAAAGGAGACATTAATAATAATGAAACAGGCATTATATTACATTCCAGTGTGAATCAGCTGCTTAGTTAGTGATGTTCTAGCATGGGGCAAAGAGTTGGGTATGAAAATCCATCCCCATATGTAGAGCTATTGGCAGCTCCTAACATCTTCGAAAGGAAGGAACCATTTTCTATAAGAGTGTAGCCCTTGATAAGTTACCATTCAGCACTGGAAAGCTACAAATCTGGGGACATTTTCACAGCACAAAATGGACTTGTTATTTCTCTCTTTCTCTCCATTCCCACTCTTTCCCTATGTCTCTCTCTGTATGTTCCTTTGTCTCTTTTTTCAAAATTTAATTCTATATATTATTTATTTACATGTCAGATGTTATCCCCTTTCCCCATCCCCCCATTAATCCTGTATCACATCCCTCCTCCTCCTTTTTTGCCTTTATATAGTATAAATTACATACAAATATTAAGGTCAGTTCAAGGTTGAGGAACTAGCAATCCAATAGATGCAAATAATCAAGGAACAAGCAAGTCAATAAACACACAAGACAATAAACAGAATCCTGAAATCACTCCTGTGATCACTATTTCTAAGGGCTTATCAGAATGACCAAAATATCTGAGCCTACTTCTATATCCTAGTCCAAAGTCACTTTCATGCCTGAAGCCTACTTCCTTGTTCTAGCTCAAAATTTAGATTCCTGCCTGAAATGTCTTCTTTGTTCTAGCCTAGAATTTAGATTTCTGACTGAAATTACTACTTTTTTCCAGATAGTGTCAGATTCCTGCCTACAATCCATGTTCTTGTCCTTAGGCCATGCCAGATTCCTTCCAAGCAGACCATTTTCTTGTCCTTGGTCAATGTCAGATTCCTTCCACGCATCCCCAAAAGCTCTCCACATATCCCCATTATTATTGCATAAATCAAACTGAGACTGTCCTAGGTTTTTCTGACAAGAATGTCTTCCTTACTCATCATGGAATATGCTTTATCAAAAACCATGTACTTCTGTCTTAAGTGGGTGCTTAGCTCTGTGCAGAATCTTACCCCTCCTTGGCTTGCCTGCCTGTTAATTTAGTAACTCTGTCTTGGGGTCTATTTTTTAGTTCCAAATCATGTACGTTGAATACCAACCTACTTATGTAGTTAGAGACAAGCTTTAACATGATGGGCTGGGAATAAAAATATTCCCAAGACAAGATATATTAAGCTATACATGTCATTCCCAAGGTTTGACCAAAATGAAAATACTGACACAGGCCATGGATAATATTATCAGCATTATCTGTGGCATCAAAGATTAACAGAGTAGAATTCTTAAAATTCATAATCTCACTATGCAAAGTTAAAACACAAAGAGAGGTGTTAGAATTATGCCAAGTTCCCTACAGATGTCTTTAAACTTTCTTCTAATTATAATGACAATCAGCATAAATTTTAGAAATAATACTATTCCAATGGTATTTGTCATGACACTTGAGATGGCTACTAACTCTTGAACCCTGAACCTCCTTCAGATAATTTGAATAGGATATACAGCATCAATCCATTGTTCCAGACATCTATAAAATCCTACTGTATACTCAATACATTAGTAACATTTTTTGCTAGATAGTTAACAAAAATAGCTGTCTTAACTCCTTTTGTCAAAGCTATTGCAGAAGCAGTAGTGATAGCAATTAATCAAATTAAAGCTGTTATACCAACAATAATCAAGCCCACAACCCTCTTGTTTCTGTTTAAAGCCTAATTCATTTCTTCCAGAACTTTCAAGCTTTTTTCCAGAGAATCAAGTTTTTTCTAATATTCAAGGCTGTAAGACAAAAGCTGGTTGATATACCCCCGTAAGAGACATGCCAGGTTTCCACACACTAACATAATTAGAACGTATGTAGTCAATGCAACTTACAATGAATGGTGTAGTAGAGACAAAACCAATTTTAGGTTGACAATTAAAAGAGCCTTAAAACATGTACTAACTGTTGCTTGAAATCAAGATCCTTCCCTAACTTTATCTCTTGCTATCATAACACCACAGAGAGCTGCAGCTTAATTCCAAATATGCCCGGAAAATGTCCAGAACCAGCCTTCCAAATGAAGACTGTTATTTCCAGGATTGATTTCTAGACCAGTACATGGTTGAGTCTGAATAACTGGTCACCTTTAAGAAAAATACAAGAGTCATTATAATTTCTCTTTTTGATTCTCTGTCCCACAAGGTCTAAAAACTTGAATCAAGGTAACTTGTCCCATCTGGGATATAGGCAAGCAAAGGTGGGTCAGGAACATATGTCCAAAATAGCTTCCCAGTCACCCTTGTCAGGATACTCAGCAAACTCACAGATCAGTATCATTCTTTGTCTCAACAACAGCATGTCTCACCAATCATTCTGGCAGCCACCATGGTCCTACAGCATCCTGCAGAAAAAAACAGAAACATGCCCTCTTCCCCATATTAGATACCTGGTTGGTGTCATGCCATATACCTGTAAGTGGATCCTTCCTTCTCACATAGGCATAAGTATGCCTAGTTGAAGGATATCATAGACAGTCAGCAGAAAGTTCCTTCCCATCCAAAATACTTTTTAAATTTAAAATAAAAAAGAGTATGATTTGAATAAATTTGTGGTGTTTGGGTATATACGCCCCTTTTTTTATTTTGTGAAGATATTGTTTCAAAGTTTCATGGGCCCCTTTCACAATACCTTGTCCTTGAGTATTATAAAAAAATCCCTGTAATAAATTGTTGACAAAATGTCTCAACTGTTCAACTACAGTTGCCAGTTCCATTTTCTGTTTTTTTTTAAATTGGATATTTTATTAATTTACCTTTCAAAAGTTATCCCTTCTCCATTCCCTCCATCAAGCCCTTTATCCATCCCCCCTTCGACTTCTAGGAGTGTGTGCCCCTATCCATTCCCACCTCACTTCTCTTGAATTGTCCAACACTCGGGCATCCATACTTTTAGGGACAAAGGCCCTCTTCCTCCACTAATGCCTGACAGGCCTTCCTCAACTACCTATATAGGTGGGAACTACAGTCTCTCCCTTTGTGTTCCTAGCCTGGAGGTTTAGACCCTGGGAGCTCTGGTTGAGTATTTTGTTACTCCTTACAAGAAGGACCAAAGCACCCACACTTTGATCTTCCTTCTTCTTCTTGAGCTTCATGTGGTCAATGTGTTGAATCGTAGGTATTGGTGTGCTTTTGGACTAATAGCCACATATCATTGAGTACATACCATGTCTATTCTTTTGTGATTGGGTTACCTCACTCAGGATGATATTTTCCAGTCCTATCCATTTGCCTAAGAATTTTATGAATTCACTGTTTTTAATAGCTTAGTAATACTTCATTGTGTAAATGTACCACATTTTCAGTATCCATTCCATCTGGGTTCTTTCCAACTTCTGTGTAAATAAGGCTGTTGTGATTATAGTGGAACATGTGTCACTGTTATATGTTGGGGTATCTTTCAGGTATATGCCCAGGAGTTGTATAGCTGGGTCCTCAGTTAATGCTATGTCCAATTTTCTGAGGAACCATCAGACTGATTTCCAGAGTGGTTGTATCAGCTTGTAATCCCATCAAGAGTGTTCCTTTTTCTCTACATCCTCTCCAGCATCTGCTATCATCTGAGTGTTTTTCTTTATTTTATCTTAGCCATTCTGACTTTTGTGATGTGGAATCTCAGGGTTATTTTGATTTGCATTTCGCTGATGACTAAGGATGGTGAACACTTCTTTAGGTGCTTTTCTGCATTCAAGTTTCCTCAGTTGAGAATTCTTCATTTAGCTTTGTACCTTATTTTTAAAACAGGTTATTTGATTGTCTAGAGTCTAATTTCTTCAGGTCTTTTTATATTTTGGGTAATAGCTCTGCATCAGATGTAGAATTGGTAAATTTCTTTTCTCAATCTTTTGGTTACCATTTTGTCCTATTGATGGTGTCCTTTGCTTTACAGAAACTTTGTAGGTTTATGAGGTCCCATTTGTCAATTCTTGATCTTAGAGCTTAAGCCATTGGTTTTTGGTTCAGGAAGATTTTGCCTGTGAGCATTTGTTGCTAAAGTTGTTCATCAAGTTTGGAGTTCTCTGTTGGAAATTTTGGTGTCACTTAAATATACTATCACATCATCTGCAAATAGTGAAATTTTTACTTCTTCTTTTCCAATTTGAATCCCTTTGACCTCCTTTGTTTGCCTAATTGCTCTGGCTAGGACTTCCAGTACTATATTGAATAGGTGGGGGGAAAGTGGGCAGTCTTGCCTGGTTCCTGAGTTTAGTGGGATTGCTTCAAGTTTCTCTCCATTTAGTTTGATGTTGGCTACTATTGCTGTATATTGCTTTTACTATGTTTAGGTATGGGCCTTGAAATCCTGATCTTTCCAAGACTTTTATCAAGAAGGGATGTTGAAATTTGTAGAATGCTTCATCACCTTCTAGTGAGGTGATCCTGTGGTTATTTTCCTTTCTGTTTGTTTATATAGTGGATTACATTGATGGAATTCTAAATATTGAACCATCCCTGGGTTCCTGGGATAAAGCCTACTTGATCATGATGAATGATTGCTTTCATGTGTTCTTAGATTTCTTTTTTGAAAATTTTATTGAGTATTTTTGCATCGATATTCATAAGGGAGATTGGTCTGAAGATCTATTTCTTTGGTGGGTCTTTGTGTGGTTTAGGTATGAGCATAATTATAGCTTCATAGAATGAATTGGGTAGTGTTACTTCTGTTTCTATTTTGTAGCACAGTTTAAAGGGAATTCATATTAGATCTTCTTTGAAGGTCTGATAGATCTCTGTACTAAAACTTGTCTCTCACTTTTTTTGGTTGGGAGACTTTTAATGACAGCTTCTATTTCTTTCGTGGTTTGAGACTATTTAGATGGTTAATCTGCTTCCGATTTAACTTTGGTACCTGATATTTGTCTAGAAAATTGTCCATTTCGTACAGATTTTCCAAGTTGTTGAGTACAGGCTTTTGTAGTAGGATCTGATGATCTTTTGAATATTCTCAGTTACTTTTGAAATGTCAACCTGTTCAGTTCTGATTTTATTAATTTGGATTTTGTCTTTCTTTCCTCTGATTAATCTGGCTAAGGGTTTATATATCTTGTAGATTTTCTCAAGGAATCAGCTCCTGGTTTTATTGATTCTTTGTATCATTCTTTTTGTTTTTACTTGGTTGATTTCAGTCATGAGTTTGATTATTTCTTGCCATCTTCTCCTCTTTGATGTGTTTGCTTTTTTTTTGTTCTAGAGCTTTCAGGTGTGTTGTCAAACTACTAGTGTACTCTCCAGTTTCTTTTTGTAGGCACTTAGGGGTATGAGTTTTCCTCTTAACATTGCTTTAATTGTGTCCCATAAGTTTTGGTATGATGTGTCTTAATTTTCATTAAATTATAAGAAATCTTTAAATTCTTTCTTTATTTCTGCCCTGACAAAGTTATCATTGTGTAAAGAGTTGTTCAGTTTTCACATGAATGTGAGCTTTCCATTGTTTTTGTTGTTATTGAAGACAGGCCTTATTCCACGGTGATCTGATAAGATGCATGGGATTATTTCAATTATCTTGTATCTGTTGAGGCCTGTTTTGTGACTAAGTATATGGTCAATTTTAGAGAAGGTACCGTGAGGTGCTGAGAAGAAGAAATATTCTTTTTTGGGGGGATGAACTGTTCTATAGATATCTATTAAATCCATTTGGTTTATAACTTCTCTTAGTTTTACTGTGTCTCTGTTTAATTTTTGTTTCCATGATCTGCCATTGCTGAGAGTGGAGTGTTGAAGTCTACCACTGTTATTGTGTGATGTGCAATGTGTGGTTTGAGCTTTAGTAATGTTTCTTTTATGAAAGCAGGTCCTCTTTCATTTGGAGCATAGATGTTCAGAATTGAGAGTTCATCTTGGTTGATTTTTCCTTTGACAAGTATGAAGTGTCCTTCCTTAACCCCCTTATCCTTTTTGATAGCTTTAAGTTGAAAGTCTATTTTATTTGATATTAGAATGTATACTCCAGTTTGTTCCTTAGGACCATTTTTTTGAAAAATTGTTTTCTAGCCTTTTTCTCTAAGGTAGTGTTTGTCTTTGTTACTGAGTGCATTTCTTTTATGTAGCAAAATGCTGGGTCCTGTTTTCATGTCCAGTTCATTAGTCTATGATTTTTTATTGGGGAATTGAGTTCACTGATATTAAGAGATATTAAAGAGAGGCCATTTTTGCTTCCTGTTATTTTTGCTATTAGCTTTGGCATTATTTTTGTGTGGCTATCTTCTTTTGGATTTGTTAGAGGATTACTTTCTTGCTCTTTCTAGGGTATAATTTCTCTCCTTATTTTGGAATTTTCCCTCTATTATCCTTTGTAGTGCTGGGTTTTTGGAAAGATATTGTGTAAATTTAGTTTTGTTATGGAATATCTTTGTTTCTCCATCTATAGTAGTTGAGAGTTTTGCTGGGTATAGTTGCCTGGGCTGGCCTTTGTGTTATCTTAGGGTCTGTGTGACATCTGTCCAGGATCTTCTGGATTTATGGCATATGGTGAGAGCCAAGATATATAGAACATTTTTATTCTTTTAAAAGTAGTCAGAAACAAAAATGAAGTGGCTACACATTTTATATATTTAGACTAAACAATATTTTCTTACTTTTTCTATCTGTTATTTCAAGAGAAATGCACCTTGTCACTTGTTGAACCCAACAAACACTGTCACAGAGATTTATTTTTAGGACAGTCATCAGTTCCTATACCATAGAAGCCAGAACCTGCTGGCCCAATCCAAGAGCAGCTTATGCAAAGAATCAACTCTTTCCAGGGCTTATCCCTGTGCCTTACTTCCAGCCACACAGCAGGGTAACTTATCAGCTTCTGTTATTTAAATTGAGACGGCCTTTTAAGCAAGTTTTAAGCAAAATCAAGGGCTGAAGAGCCAGCAGATAGTTTTATCCATTTTTTTTCTTTTGAACATGAAACATAGAACAGCAATCATTCAAACAATGAAACAAAGATAGACAATTGACACAGGTTAATATATTGGTGTGCCAAGGACAGGCAATAGACACAAAGAAAGCAAAACTGAGGATTTCTCCAGTAGGAGCCAGAGAGAAATCAGTAAGTCTCCTGATTCTCTCCTTCTCCCAGGAGGGCTCTGAAATAGCCTTTTGCTTTTCCTTTGCTAACATGGCCAGAGAGCAGACAACTGCTTTATCCCTTTCTCTCTCTCATCTTCAAGGTTTAACTTTTCATCTCCTTCTCAGGAGGTGTAGCATTTTCTCATCAATAATCTCCTCTTGGGGAAACATCACCAATGAAATCAAAGAATTTTTTAAAATATCCTTTTTTCTCAACCCTCATTCATCTAGTCTTGACGGATTCCTTGAGACTCTTTAAAAACAAATCGTATTTTCTTAATGCTTGTCCCAGAACTGAATTGTCAGGGGCAGCCTTGTTTATACACTGAAGACCTAAAATCAGCCATAGGCCTAAGTCAGCCTGCTAACACAAAGTCTTGGGTCTCTATGGAAAAACAGTGAAACAGATAGCTATAAGATAGTGTAAACAGGAAACTTTGGTGGAAATTTACCAGCCTCGATAAAAACAAGTAGTCATAGGTCTTTTAGATAGTCATAGACCTTTTGGATAGGAAGCCTTGGAGGATAGTACCAACTTAGATAAGGACAAGTGATTCATAAACAGAGTCATGGTGATCTGTCCCCTGAACCTTCTCCCAGGCAATACCCTGTTCTGGTAGATATCTGTAGTTCCCCTGAACACTATGCTCCTGTGTCATCCCTTTCCCTACATCCTGCCTTTTTGTGTATATAACTCCATTGTGAAAAAAGCAAAATCTATGGTTTGTTCAGACTACAGACAAGCCAAATTTCTTTGGATTCTTCTGTTTCCCCCATCCTCTCTTTCAGGTGACCTCCCCAAACCCCAGTTCAATGTCCTGCTGGACAAGGCACTGTGTTGCTCTATCTTACCTTAACCATCAATCTCACAGGTGGGTGACTCGGTGGCGATCATAATGTGGATCTTCTAGCTTCTCTCACATTTACAGAGAAGAGTCAATTCTATGCTTGTGGGAAGTCCATGTCATAGCAATGTTCAATTGCTCAAAGGCCACACATTGAGCACCAACTGCCCTGGCCTGCAGGGGATTCTACGAGTCACCAGGGAAAGGTGCAAAAGAATGAAGGGACAAGTAAACAGAAGCAGCACAGGTCTGAATGTCTGATTGAGTGCTTAAACTTTATTGTTCAGGTCACTGTTATAAAGACAAGCAGGCAGGAGGGTCATCTAATCAGTCAGAGTCCAGGGACATCTAGTAATTGTTAAGTTATTTATGCCCACAAGCATTTCTTAGTCCAAACCACCTATTTCAAACTTTCTCACTAGCAAGAGGGCAATAAAAATATTTCTTGGCTCAAGTTGCTTATCTTGACTAATTTTTTTCTTCCAGGCAGGAAAGTGAAAAAGTCTTTCTTAAATGAAGCAGTTTACCTAACTGGCATTTTCCCTCAGGCAGGAAGGCAATAAGTCTTGGCTCCCGGCACATATTAGAAAAGTATAGTGGTATATGGGTATATGTATTACATGAAAAGGCATTATTTGTTATGATTAAAAGCTACTAAGTAAAAACCATCAGAAAAAAATAAAATTATGTTATTTTCAGGATTATGTGCAGAAATGGGTATCATCACCTTAAACTGAATGATTTAGCCTAACCCACTGTATAAACAGTGGGCTTATTAAGTATGAAAAAGACCATATAAAATTACCAAAATATTTCTATAGGCTATATTTTATGGAAATTAGATCAGAGAGGAAAGGAAGTAGGTTGATGAAACTTTGTTGTATGAATGTATGGACTTCTCAAATACATATAAACTGCATAAAAAATAATTACAATAAATATTACAAAATTATAAAAGAAAAATTTGTGTATGATTTTCAATGTTAAACTGAAACCTCCCATTCTTCATCCCCATCTTCCTTCATAAGACCTTTGCTTCTCAACTGTTTTGTAATCTGATTTCTCTGTGTCCATTAAAATCTTGGTGATAATTTCTTTCATGATATGTTATCATCTCCACTCATTATTGACACTGTGAAAGGTCAAGAAAGTGATCTGAACTGAGTGACAATTGGTAGAAGCTACCTTTGTGCTGCAGGACACATAGCCAAGATAAAGGCTGGCTTCAACCAATACTTCTGGTTTCATAAGTGCATAGTATGAGGCACCCAATCTGTGTCTTCCATATGTTCTATCTCAGTAATGTTCCCACTTGAAGTTGTCCATTGAGTACCTAATGATAGAGGCAGCTGCTTTTACTGACTCACTTGGATTATCTGAGAAAATTATGAACCAGCAATTGCTAGGTGTAATAAAGCAAATAAAAGGAAAGTAAGAACCAGTAGACTGTTTACCAAAAGAGGAGTCATTGCATAAAGAATACCTTGTGTTCAAAATTCAGAATGCAAATAAGATTAAAAAGGTAATATTACCAATTACATTAGAAGGCTAAATACAGTGATTATTCCAGAATACGTGGCATATATGGGGAAAATTAAGTTAATCCAAGAGAAAGAATACCAACACTCTATATTCACAACCAAAGTAGAGAAAAATCAGAATGAGGATTTGGCAGCAAATCCTCTGTATTAAAAATCAGTTAGAAGGTTTCACAGAGGTAGCCAATCAAATAATCCACAAACATAAAAACAATTCCTTTTCAGGGGCTGCATAAAACATTGTAAGCATGTGTTTAAATGTCACATATAGTCAAACTGAGGAAAAATACTTCTTAAAAGTCAGAACTGCCAAACTCAGAATTACAAACATTTCTGGAGAAGGCAGTAAGCTGAGAAGAACTCACAGCATGAAACACATATGAATTCATACCACAATCTAAATAACTCTGGTATGTTTTGGCCACTTCTATTCTACCAATTTATAGTATCTTGGTAAGAATTAGAAGATTTTAGATTATGTAATCTTTATTAGCACAACATCTCTGCCTTGAAGGAAATCTTTTGAGACTAGGAAAGGCTTTGTGTGCCAGAGAACACAGCAGCTGCAAATGACAATGAAGTATCCTACCACATTAGAGGTCAGTGCAGGAAACACAGCCCTATATACAAACCTATATAACCTATATAAAGCCCTATATATAAAATCTCTATATGTCTCAAAAACGGGCACATATATTATGATTGATGGAGATCTGGCTATAGTAATAATCAGATATACACACATACTAACACATTGTACTGAAAATATCTTGAATGTTTTGTGTGTGCATCACCTTTCAATTAAAAGCCTTGAGGCCTAAAGGAAAAGGTAGAATAAGATGTGGGACATCCAGAGAGCAGAAAGAATTCTGTGATAGAGCAAGTCACTGGGAGATTCACCTGGGAAGATGTGATGGGACAGATGGACGGTACCTGTACTCTCTTAACCACCCATGTGGTAGGATGTAGATTAGAATAAATGAGTCATATGAAGTGGGGAACTTTCACACCAAAATCAATTTCTCATAGTTCATCTAATTTCCTTCCTACAAAAAAAAAGAAAGAAAAAGAAAAAAGAAAAAAAAGAAAAAAGTTACATTACAAAGTCCCACTTATGTCAAAACCTTTGTCCAACTTGTTCAACCTTTGTCCCTGAAGACCTACAGAAACCCAGGCAAGATTACTCAACAGGGGTTTGGGCTGGAAAAGGTCAATTTGTTAAGTAGCTTCTGGCTTAAACCCCCCTCCATCCATTGCATAACCCACTTAACCATGCATAACAGAGTCCCATCTTTGTCAGTAGAAGGCTTTTTTTCTGGCTTAAGCCTTAAGTGCCAATTCACAAAAGAAAAAGCAGTAACTGTTTATAGAATCAATTTAGTGCTTGTAATATAACTTTGTCACTGTGACTACATTACCGCCTCAACACCAGGGGACAACCTTGGAACTCCCAGAGCCTTTGACCCTGGGGATTAGGGAATGTGCTAACTTGAAACCACCAGCTCCACCAGCTGGCCACACAAGTGCACCTTCCCTTCAGTCTCCTGCATACTCTTCTTATAGTTACTCTTCTCCCTCAGAGAATCCTTGCTGGACTTGGTGTTTTTTGTTTGTTTGTTTGTTTTTGGAGAACGGGTGGCAGGTCTATTTTGACATTCAAAACCCTTTCCTTCCCAGCCTGAATCAGATCTTTTTACTTGCATTATTTAGGTAACTACATAATGGTTAGGGTTTGGGTTAGGGTTAAATCAGGTATAATACAAACTACAGAGAAGTAAATTTTATTAAGTTTAAAACTACACCTGATGAAAATACACGTAGGCTCTGGCATTGATCTTATTTAGTGTTTAAAAGCTTCACTTAAACCTAACTGAACATCTAGACAGCAGACCTAGAAAAACTTGGAAATATTGTCCATGAACCTACATATTAAGATTTCTTTTAAATCAAAGAACAACTGTCATGTTCTGGAAGTCTGAGAACCAACATATTCCCAACTATGCACAAATCAGTGAGGTCAAATTAAGGTTTCATATTGAAGAAAACAAAGTTGGTTTGATCACATACCAGCATTCAGAAACATACATACATACACACACACACACACACACACACACACACACACACACACACAGACACAGACATGTAGAGAAAGAGAGAGAGAGAGAATAAGTAAAGGAAGATTGGTATTAGAAAGAATGGAGGAAAGTGGTGTCAGAGATGCTAATGAGAAAAGTACATGTGTATGCATTAATATATCAAAAGAAAAGGCATTATATTTTGTATGAATAAAAATACTAAATAAAATTTATAATTTATGAGAAAAGTGAATAAAATATTGTTGTTTTCAGGTAAATGGTAAGAAATGGACATCACTAATATAAGCTAAATAATCTAAGTTATGGAAGGATACATGCATGTGGACTCAGTGACTTTCAAAGAAAGAACACTCAAAATTAAGAAAATACACCCAGTTGGGTGGATAGTAAAGAAATGGAAGATGAAATGGAGCATAGGTTTGATCGAACTCCATTATACACATGGATTAACTTCATGAACAGAAAAAACACATTCTATAAATAAACAATTACATTCTATATTACAAAATTAAAGCAGAACAAAATGTTAAAGATGTGTAGAACTTCAAGCTAATACCAGCCCATTCTTCATCCCCAATTTCCTCCTTAACACCTTAGCTTGTCAACTTTTCTATAATCTGACTTGTGTTTCCACTGAGATCAAAGATGATACATTTCTTCATGATACATTACACTCTTCACTCATTTTTGACTCTGAAGGAAGTCAGGAAATGTATCTGAGTTGAATGATTTTGAACAGAATCTACCAATGTGTTGTAAGACATGCTGCCAAGGTCAAGATTGGCTTCCTGGAGGACTTCTGCTTCCAGGGGTACAGAATATGAAACATACAGACTGCTTCTTTGTTATGTTATTTCCCTCTCTTTTTTTCCATAGAAGCCTTCTTAAGCCTCCCAATGAAAACCACTCAGGACACTCTCTCTGTCAATCTAGTATAAGGAGAAACCATACAGTTTCCTTGCATTCAGAAGAAGAAGCTCCCACGACTAAGTACTTTCTCTTTCACCCTTAAAGCCCTTAATTGTAGAAGAGAACTATGACATCATAACTGGAGTAGATCTGCCAAGTGTTAA
Organism: Grammomys surdaster; assembly: GCF_004785775.1. Taxonomy (NCBI): domain Eukaryota; kingdom Metazoa; phylum Chordata; class Mammalia; order Rodentia; family Muridae; genus Grammomys; species Grammomys surdaster. Next base: position 7,872,591 of record NW_021604792.1, read on the forward strand.
CATGTTTGCTTCAGAATACACATTCCTTTTGGTGTGGGGAATGTCTAGGAATTTAGAATGTATTTAGAGTGTATACTGCTTTCAGGAGAGTAGGAGTAATTGATTTTCTTCATGGAGACTGTTGACTGCTTGTCTTCCTTAGCAAGCTTCACAGAAACGGGGGATGCTATAAGACAATGGTTTCAGAATAGAGGTTTCCAGGATGATTCCAGCTTTATTCTTCCATGTCATATATCCAAAGTATGTAGTGTCATCTCTAATTTGGTCTTTCAATGAAAATCTAGAATGAAACCAAAACAATTACAATAGGTGATATTGCTTTGTTCCTGTGTTGCAACAATATCTCCAAGGGATGTTTCTAATGCCTGGTTCTGTCTTTTTTGTTTGATAGTCTATTCTGCTTGTGTAGAACATTCTCTACCAATTATTGGAATTCTTTAACATATACCTGTACTTTTTCTGATCCATATAAATTACATATTCTAGCTGTTTTAAGTAAGAATAAAACATATGTTTATTTCTTGTTTTTGAAACATATTTAGTGTTACTTGAACTTCTTTCTTTCTAGTACATCTTTTTGCCATGTCTTACCAGTTAATTACTTCTTATCTTTTTCCATTTTTTCTCAAAGCATCTTTATTCTATCATTGCCTTCTGAAGAGCTTCTTTTCCTCCAACCCATATTTGGTATGTTTACTTCCATGTTATATATTCAAATCTAAGGATCCGCGGCTATGATCCCTAAACAAAATTGAACATGGAGCATTTGCCTTTCTGTGCCCTGGTAATTTCACTCATGATAATATTTTGTAGGTCTATTTGTTTTCCAAATAAATCTTTGAGAAATAGTCAAGGATTTCATCAAAATGGAAGAAAATATGGTCAACTTATGAATTAAAAATGAATCTTTTACATGTACCAGTTCTAATATACTGAGATAGCAAACATTGGAAGAGTAATATTCACAACAACATCAAAATCTATGGATAAGGAAACCTAAACAAAGATGTAAAAAATGTTTATACTGAACAATAGAAATCTCTGAAGAAAAGAATTGTAGGAAGTCACCAGAAGATGAAAGATCCCCCATCATCCCATGGAATCATTATCATTGTAGCATGTGTTTCCTAAAAATATAGATAGATTCAACATTTTATCAACCAGAATACCCACAAAATTGTGCACAGCAGTTTCATATATATATATATATATATATATATATATATATATATATATGTAAAATTCACTCAGGGACACATAACACTCTGTATCATCAAAGCTATTCTAAGAAATGAATAATATTAGGGGGAAGTACAGAATCATATTTCAAGCTATATTACAGAGATATAGTATTAAAACCTGTGATATTAGCAAAAGCAGATACTTGGATCAATGTAATAAAAAAGGAGACCAACACTTGTGTATGCATAGCTAGAGTCTTGTGATATATAATAAAGATGCCCCAAAGTTCACCATGCAGGGAAGACATCATCTCCCAAAAATTATCCTTGTAAAACTGAGTGTCCACATGCAGAAAAATGATATGTATATTTACCAGTCTACACAGAAAATCAAATACAAGTCAGTGAAAGATCCTATTGTGTAACCTAAAGTTCTGAAACTATTAGAAGAAATCATGGGCAGTGCTGAATGAAAATTGAAATATAGGAAAGGACTTTATTAATAAGACTTCATTGAGAGAAGATTTAAGGCTTATAATAGACAAAAAGGACCACATAAATCTAAAAATTTGTACAGCTAACAAATTAATCAGTTAAACAAAGATACATCTCACAGGACAGAAATAATCCTCACCAGTTATATGTCTCATAAGAGATTAATATTGAGAATAAACAGGACATTTAACAAATATATAACCCAGAGAGCCAATGTATCAAATTAAAACTGTTAGGCATCAATACAGGATTCAAAAAGAATAAATGTTAAAAATGGCAAACAAACATTAAAGGAAGTGTTCCAAATTCTTAGCAGGCAGAAAATTTTGAAATAATAGTACATTGAGATTTCATGTTACCCTAATGAGAATGGTGAAGGTCAAGATGATAGCCATCAACATATCCTACAGAAGATGTTTAAAATATGGACACAGTTCATTTTTTTGTGGGAGAAGACATTGAGGTAATCAGTATTGAAATAGGTGTTTGGAATTCTGAAAATCTAAAAAAAAAAAAATTACCATGTAATCCAGATTTAACACTTCTTGGCATATGGCAAAAGACTCAGCATTCCACTTTTCAGTTACTTGCCCATGTTCACTGCTACTCTAGTCACAATAGCTAGGAAGTAATACAACCTAAGTGTCTTAGATTTCCTGAATGAATTGAGAATGTGGTACATACATACAATGGAATAAAACTTGGATGGAAAGAGACAATTGTCCTTTAATGTCATCACCACATTAGATTTTTGCTCCTATAATTAAGGTACATTGACAGTCTTCCACACTCCACCCTACTAGGCTACAGTCCCAATGAGAAACAGTGGAAGAAGGTCATTCAGTTGATATTCAAAGATACCATTGTCTGTCTTCATTTTATAAATAGTATAGCTGTGCATGTCTCAGTACACAGTTGGGAGAAATTCCAGAGCCTCATCCAAGATGCTTGTGGTCCTGCTCACAGCAGCCTTTCTGGCCCTGAGCTTAGCTCAAAGCTCAGATGAAGGTATGAAGGATTACTGGTTGAGATCTGAGAAATTCAAGGAAAACAAAGGAAAAAAAGAGAGAATAAATGACAGACATAAGTGAGAAGAAAGACAGGCCCATAAGATTTCTGTGATAAAGGTCAGAATAGTCTCTAGCAGGTAACATGGAATTTTTTCTAAATATTCTCCCAGAAATCCATAATTTTCTTGAAGAAAGAATACAATGGACCATTTTGTGTTCAGCAAAGTGCTCGGTACCGTGTAAAGAAACATAAAAAAAAAAAAAGAAAAAATAGACAGATTTGTGGGCATATTCTTATAGTCATAGCAAATACTGGGTGTAGCCATCTTAGAAGCTGTGTGGGTAGCAAGTTGCATAGTGGGTGCCAGAAATTTGTTATGGAAAAATACATCAGGATTAATTCAAAGCATAGAAATATTCATGGTTTCATTTTCCCTTTTTGGTCCTGTATATGGTTATAGATCATCAAGAATAAGAAGGAGAAATACTAGGCTATCCCTGTTTTCTCTTTACCTCTCATGTTACTAGATAATTGTGCTTGATTAACGGGAAAACAGGAGAAAATATTTTCCAGGTAATTAGTATATTCATTGGACAATATTATTATATTTCAGTATTGAAATGTATAGGTATTGACTATCTAAACTATATTTCATTCCAGAAATGGAAAACTTTAATTAAAAACCTTTGCACAAATACAGAATTTATAACATGCCCTGACATACAATTTGCAACCCTCCTGATATTAATGTTGTTTTCTTGTCATTATTACATTTTTACTTTGAAAATATCTAATGTGATAAATAAGTCACCATACCTTCTTGTTTACCAGCTGTAGAGGCACATATTTGTATCAGGATTAAAAATATAAACAGCCTCTCTATTTTTGGAATGTATAATTAGGAGGAAAAGATCAGTATGTTGAGGAAGGAAGTTAGCAGTTGGCAGAGAGGTTCTCAGAGAAAGTACTGTGTGATCAGATCAGGTCAGGGAAAGAAAACATGAGGAAAGTCTTTTTTATCAATATACTCATATCTTCTGCTCTTTTCTATACAGATTCTGTGCAACAAACCCAGGGCTCAGATTCAGATATCCCTTCTGCTGAAGCAAATTCAGCGAGTGCTCAAGACAGTGAATCAGCACCATCAGCAAATGAAGAACCTTCTGCCAATTCTGAGAATGGAGAAAAACAGCAACCAGAGGAACTACTACAAGTAGAGAGTGAAGAACCTTTTGACACTACTAGAAATGATCAGAGAAACCAAAAGGTGGACAGAAACATAGAAGATGTTCAATATGAACGTACTTTTTCTCTTGAAAACCCACAAGGACAACTCCAACAAGGAAATTCAGGGAAGAAACCCTCTCTTCCTAAGCATCATGTTTACATACCAAGAATGCCACCTATAGTATTTCTTCCTGGCCCTGTACACAGAAAACCATGATTACCTGGTTTTACAAATGCCCTATATATTATTAGCTAGTAAGGTCTTGACTAAATTAGGTAAGATGAAGGCTTCAGATTAATAAATATAATGACATTGAGTCCATATTTGCAAATCTTAGTGTCAACATGAACTAACTCACAGCATATGGACATAGCATTTACCTTAGCCTCATTTCAAATCCTAGCATTCAGACAATAAGTGGTGATTCATCTTTGAGGGTCTAAGACGACCTTAAACAAGAGTCACATAGCTCCTCAGCTCCTTAATGCTCCATTGCTCCCTTATCTTTTTGTTTATTTCATTCATTTATTTTGTAACACTGACTAACCTTTGAGTTGTTGTGCTTTATAGAAGTACAGAAGCAATCTCCCTTTAGTCTCATTTTCTTTGAATTAATCGTCACTGACCTCTCATATTATGTGTGTACAATCTGCTCCTCTCACTCAGGCATGTTTAGATCCATTGTCTCTTAGTGATACCTTACAGAAACCTCTAACCTTGATCAGAATTTCAGTATATTCTTCTAAATTTATGTGTGCCCATGTTTGTTAGAATCTATCATCCTAGGAGTACACCTGGCTGCATATCATAATTATATATTATATTCTCATATTTTCCTCAAAGCCATTAATTTTAATCACTGGCAACAACATAGAAACATGAGTATATGCATGTGGGTACATATTATGTAAAATTAAGGTTTATATGAGTAGTATTTTATGTAGACCTTTAGGTTACTCATTACCAAAACCATTCTTCTCAGAAAATTTCATTGCTTTATAAGTCAGCAGATCTCCCACAGCATGCTTTGCTTGGTTTTATTTTGCTGTCTGTGTACTCAGGACCTTTAGTTGTACACTATTAACTTGCATGATCTGTCATGATCTGTTTAGAGCCTGTTATGTTAATAAATACTTAGGTTAGTTCAATCACTAAGGGCACATAGCACGGAAAGACTTTGAAAATAAAACCTGAAACTTTTAAAGTCAGAAACAATGAATGAACAACCTCAGATGCTCATTCTCATTAGTATTTTAAGAAGTAGCTTAGTTCCATTGTATTCTCAGTGTCTGATATGAGTAAACATGAGAAAATGGGAAAGGAATAAAGGATAGGGCATGGAGGAAGATAGAGATAGGAGATATTGTAGCCTCTCACTCCTCACACTTCAGGGAGACCAATAGCAGTTAAGGAAATCCAACACGTTCTAATTTTCAACAACTTTTCCCCTTTTTTCTGTTTCAGAGAGTACCTGAGAAGATTATGTCCTTCAGACACAGGTCAATGGATCACTGTTGATTGTCTATACTATTTCAATAAAAAGTTCAGAATGCAATTTCTGAGTGCTGTTTTTATTTTCTAGAAAGTTAGGGGAGGGAATTTCAGAATTGTAGCAAAAACCAAACAACACCTAGAAAAACACATCATGAAAACTTGCAAATATTTCCATCTTATTTTCTCACAACACAGATAGCAAATGAAAATACTCTATGGCCCTTAAACGAGATGATTCTTCCTTTGAGTCTGAAGTACACATTTATACTGTAACACATAATTTTAAGCTCTCTTGTTGAAGTTTTTCCAGCTTAAAGGAAACTAGGAGAGGTTTTGAAGTAGTTGAATACCTGAGCATTTGTAACATTCCCTAGTTTTTGTTTGTACTTTTCAAGTCTCATGTTATGTTTTCTGCTTCACTCTTTAGTTTTTTTTTTTGAGAATCTAACGTAATTCTTTCCACTTTTTTAAAAATATTACTAAAAATCTAGTCATTAAACAATTATCCAACTGTTACAAAAATGAGATGTGTTGTTTTAAATTTAGTTCTATTGATCTGAATCAGAACAATTTGTAATTGCAGTCCATGTTTTAAGTACTAGGACTCTTTTCATCTCTCTCTTACCTGCAATAAATGCCTTTAAAGGTGAAAAAAATCTTGACTATTTGTCTAGAAGGATTTTCTACAGCTAACCTTTTTCTGATGCCATGTTGTGGTATAGGTTGATTTATTCTGGTGATGATATAAATTTTTAAGATTTATTTATTTTATATATAAGAATACACTTGAAGAGGGCATCAGATCCCTTTACAGTTGGTTTGTAAGCTAGCATACATTGCTAGGATTTGAACTCAGGACCTCTGGAAAAGCAGTTAATACTCTTAACCACTTAGCCATTTTTCTAGTCAGATGTAATTATTTTCTTTTTTAATATATTTATTCTGCAGTCAAGTAAATCATAACTTAAAACCACAGCATTAGTAAAGGAGAATTCCTGGTACAGCTGTCTGCAGTGGAACACTGACAGGTGCTCTTTCCCTTGATGGAACAAATATATATTTCCCTAAGGTCTGGGCGAAGCAAATAACCCTTTGAAACCAACTGCCCAATAATTAGAAGCAGGGTGCAAGTAGTATCTATTAACAAGGTAGAGCAATACCCCAGGTGGCTAACAAGCCCTCATTTCACCTGCCTGTCCTCTGGCTTTTGTCTACATTTCTCAATCACACCTACAACCAAATAGGCTTCTGTGCTTCCTGCTTAGACACTGCTTGTGTCCTGGAGGCCCTGAGTACTGCTGGCCATGAAGAACTTTCATCCAGAATCTCCAGTGAAATCAGGAGCAGAAGTACAGCTCAGTGCTGGCTCAGTGTAAACTCCTTAAAAAACAGTTTTAACTGTCAAACAAGCTCTGATACCTGACAGGCCATCTGCACACCATAAACAAACCAAAACAGTGTATTCTTACCTTTTCCTTTGTTTGCAAAATGTTAAGTAGACTATCCAAGTGGAAAAAGCATGAAAGTGAAAATTCAAAGGGTTTGTGCCAGAAATTGTCCTCGATAGGCAAATTCATTTGTTTTGGGGCTGCGAAGCCATGTAGAGGGCTCTCAGGCAGTAGATGGTTTCTCCCACTCTTAGAGCCATGGTAGTCACTTAAAGCATTTGGTCTGGAAGGTCTCCTTTCAGGTGGATGGGCACACCATCTTCCTTCTGAAAGAACTTCTGCAGTTCTGGAACTTTGTTCTTTCCAGTATAATCATATTCTGTCACATTGGAGGTCAATTTGGATGGTGTGGCAAATATGATAGGCGGTGCTTCCATGGAAACTGGTTTTAACCCCTGCGGAGTATAGGCATCTGAAGTCCAAGCCCCAGCCAACTTCTGCAGGAAACTGCTAAACTTGTAGTATATTTTGGCTAATACATTCTTCCCACTAAGGCTGCCTTTGCTACAGCCCTAGAAAGGGGCAAAAGTATTTTTCATTAGTTGCATTTATTATAGGGTTCTAAGGATCCCAGGCTGGTCTTAAGCTCAAGTTCTAAGTATAGTCGACTTTCAACTTCTTCCTTTTGTTACCTTTTCTTTACTTTTTTCTTATAAAAATACTTTCAGACCACAGATTCCACTCTTTCTGCTTCTTCTAGTTTTCTACTCCCAACCAATCACACATATTTTATTCCAGAGTCACTACTTACCCCATTTTTATTCAGAAAAGTATAGACCTCCCAGTGATATCAACCAAATATAGAACAGCAGGTTGCAATGAGTCTAGGAATAACCTCTGATATCAAGACTTATGGGGCAACCCAGTAGAAAGAAAATGGTCTCATAGCAGGCAATAGAGTAAGAAATGTTTCTATCCCACTATTAGCAGTACCACAAAAACTACAAGCTAAACAACTTCAGCATGTATACTGAAGGTTTAGTGCAGACCACTGCTATATCTGAGACTATTGCATTAGTGTCTGTGTGTCTCTATGAGCACTGGTTTTTTGATTCTGTTGACCATATTACTGGGGTGTTTTTGAGCCTTATGCCTACATCCATCCTTCTTTTGCATCTTCTGAAGTATTTTGTGATCCCAGAATGTTTTGTTGAGAGTCTCTGTATCTGCTCACATCCTTTCCTGTTTAAGGCTTCTCTAGGGGCTATTTTACTAGGCCCCGGTCTCTGAGTATAGCAGAATATTAGCAGAAATCATTTCGTTATTTCACTTTTTCCCAGGATCACTTTGTTCTATCATAGGTCTTTTGGTTCCTTAGCATCTTTTTGCTTTGCCAGCAGGCATTGTCAGGCATAGGTTCTCACTAGTGATATTGGTTTTATATTCGATTAATCATTGTTTCGCCAGTTCACAACATCTGTGCCACTTTTACTTGGTCATATCTTGCATGCAGGAAAAATTTTAGGTTGACATTTTTGTGGCTACATTATGGGATCCCATTCTCTCTACTGGCGGGTTTGACTAATTATAGAAAATTACCAGTTCAAGATTTGTATCTCCTGTTAATTACAATCCTCACTAGGGTCTTCCTTTTAGATTCTAGGAAGATTCCATTGCTCTATGTTTTTGTCTCATATTTGTTAAAATTCTCAGTTCCTGTCTTCTCTCCCAGAATGTTCTCTCTTTGTCTATCTTAACCTTCTTCATCCTGACTTTTCTAATCCTAACCTGTTCCCAGGTAGCCTACATAATCAATTTTATTTTCTTTATCCATGATGATCCATGTTTCCCCTTGACAACTTCTTACCATTCAGCAGCTCTGAGGTCTGTGCCCATATTTTATGGGGTTCTAGATTCTTGCATACAATTCTACCAAGTTTAAAAGCACAGTTCTTTTTTTACAAGTTTTCTTCTTAGGGGTTAAGTATGTCTTCTTAATACTTGTATGTATTATTAAAAGTTGGAATACATGTTGGACATCTTCTGACCGTTTGAAAACAGTGCTTTTGTTAGATGTGGCTCTAGTATAACTGTGGACATGAGCAGGGGATGTCTTCAGGAGGGAATAACAAATTAAGCCCTGGTAAGAATTAATTTGTATAGGAATTGAAATCAACCATATGATTAAATTTCACTGAGAAATATTAGTCTTGTTAGAGAGTGATGTGTATAGATGAGGCAGTGCAAACACAATACATTGTAATCTTACATCATAAGAGGTCACTTTTTCATCATTTTCTAAGCTTTAAAAAACAGATATGGTACAATTCAGAGATTTCAAAATAAAAGGACTTATTCCTACAACTACACAAATGAACAGAAAATTCAATTCACTCAGTTCCTGTAACTAGTTTCACATCTCCTCAGGACTAAATTGTACCTCCCTATGTTACCTTATTTTGCTTTTGTTTGTTGTTGTTGCTGCTGCTGCTTTTGATGTTGTTTGAATAAGGATCTCAAGGCATAGTCCGGATTGCCCTGGAACTCCTTAGATAGAGAGAAACCTGTGATCATAGTGAGTATTGTGATTTAAGGCATGCACCACTAAGCCTAGCATGCCCTTCTTTCTTATTCTCTCTTTATCTTTTCCTCCTCTCTCTCTCCTTTCTTCCTGATCGCTTATTTCCTTCATAAATTATGTGAAATAAGGTTTGTTCCATACAGATCTACCCATATACTTGAATGGCTCTCCCTAAAAATATTGGCCCTGTTGCAAAGGATTTCTATGTCTAATTTCACCACCAATTTCTTTTTTTCAGCTGAGTTCATATTTTGGTATATGTTGGAGTTAATCCTTTCCACTGTGAAGATTTACATTTTTATGATCTTATGCATCTTTTCTTTTTTTATGATTTCAGTTTTATGTCATACTTGACATCATCCTGTAACTAAACATTTATTTGGCTTCCCATGCTCAAACATTGAATGATAAGAAACTAATCCTGATTTAAACAATATTAAATGCACTTAAGATTTACTGCTATTGGAGTCTGGTTAATTTTATCCATTTACAGTTAGTACTAAGGAATTTCAAGGAAGCATACATATATATTTTCATGACTGAACTTCCAGCTTCTTACTTTCCCACCTAATATGAGGAAAGTAATCCTATGTTTTCATGAGGAAAGAGATTTCAGTTGTATAACATATGCAACTGAAGGTAAAATTATGAGTTTCTACTAGTTAAATAGGTAAAACAAAACTATAATGCAGTGATTAGTTGTAAATTTAATAACAGTGATTCATGGGATGGTACTGTCAACTGTATCTTACTTTGTGATTATTTAATAACATGTCCTAAATCTGACTAATGAACTAGACAGCAAACCCAGAAACCCTTGGTAGCATTTTCTATTAATGTACAAGTTTCTTAATCCTACATGTTTCTGTTCCAGCTTTTGAATCTTATGTTTCCACCTTTTATCATGCCCTGAATCCAAACTATAAAAGTGAAGAACTGGGAGTCAGAAACCCAGTGTGGTCTCAGCTGTGCTCACAAAACACTGGGCCCAACATTAGTAAAGAATTGGTTTGAGAACCTGTCTTCACAAGAGCTAATAGAGAACTGAAGCTCAGAGGACTCTGCTCACTCCATCTCCAAATAGCAAATTTGTGAAGTGAGCCTTTTGCTGCATGAACACTTGAGAAGTACATCTAGGGCTTCAAAGTCAAGAGAAACTGCTCAATGAGTTATGTGAATTGATAAGAGGTGTAGGAAGAAAAAAAAAGATTGTTTTAGGTTCTTTTTTTCCTTATATAATTTTGATTTGTCTTGACAAACCTGAAGTTGTTACCTGACCCTCATGGTTGAAGGGGAGAATGATCCTCGCTAGTTTTCCTCCAACCTCTACAAATACACTGAAGTAGGAACAGAACCAAATAGTCACACAGAAACATATGTATACACACACACACACACACACACACAGAGAGAGAGAGAGAGAGAGAGAGAGAGAGAGAGAGAGAGAGAGAGAGAGAGAGCAATGTAGAAGGCCAAAAAAATTCAGATGTGGACTAGAATAGACAGGAAAATGAAAGACATGCATTACCGCTTCAATTAAATGAGGTAAATAGCTGCTCATCCTGGAATGCTAGGAATTATGTAATATTCCAAACTTTTTGTCTGATTATTCAGGCAAATCCACAATACTTTTGAGTATCCCAGGTCCTTTCTCCTAAATCTCAAGCACTGCATTTGGGAGGGAAAATCTACTCTTATGAGTGGTATCACTTATATTTTCCAACAGCCTAAGTTACACCTATATTTACTTATGTTGGGACACTCCTAACATCTACAGGAACTATGATTCTGTCACTTAGAATCCCATGACTCTAAATTTTAGGCACTACCTCAGAGTCAAAAGTACATATTTGTGTGAAAAAATACAGATATAGCATGTAATAAATCTCAGTGTAAGAATGTCTTAAAATTATTGTGTAGTTGAGATTGAGTTAATTACTATTTGAATAATTTTTTCAGAAGCTATGTTATGTTTAGTTATGGTTTAAAAAATGACCAGGTCCAGACTGTAGGAGTCTTGGTCCAGCAGTGGGTACATTTAAATCAATGTGATCAGTTTCATTCTTACCTACTCAAACCAAAGAGGAGAACTACATCCAAGGAAGTAACTTATATACCAGAAAAAACAAGTGAAGAGCTCCCCTAGATCCACACATATTAACTCTACAAACATTGAAATAAAAATCTCCGGTTATTAATCTCTCTCACCTCAATGGACTGAATTTGCCAATAAAAAGACCTAGACTAACAGAATGGATGTGAAAAGTGAATTCATCATTGTGCTTCATACAAGAAACACACATTAGCAATAAACATAGACATTACCTCAGAAAAAGAAATGGCAACAAGTTTTCCAAGGAAAAAAACCCAAGAAGCAAGCTGGAGTAGTCTTTCTAATATTTAAAAAAATAGATTTTCATTCAAAGTTAATCAAAAGAGACATAATGATACTTTATATTTATCAAAACCAAATATATGAAGATAATATCTCAATCCTGATCTATGCCATGTGTGATAAAAGTTAATTTTTCTTTACAAAAGTGAATTTCTGCTCAACTACTAATACTTTATAATATCCATGAACAATCATAGAAGGCTCACTTTAGTCTACCCAGATCAAGTAACTTTAATTGACATCTCTTAAATTCTTAGATTTATTTGAATCTAAAAATATAATATTAAGGCATAAGTGCATATACTATATGTTTAATCCTGAAATAGTGAATATAGAAACTGTGTACAATGGATCCTGATATATTTCTTCCTGTAAAGACATTGACTCTGCTTATGTGACACTCTGCCTCTGATGGACGTATGATAAGTGTTTATCTCTTTTATCTCCTCTGCATCCTGTTTAGAACCTGGCTAATTGCAAATACTATGGGCTTTGTATATTAAGATGTTTACACAGTTGGTCTTCATTTATTAGCCTTTCCATTTCCCATGAAACCTGGAAGCATAGCATAATCTCTGTAGGAATGAATCTCTTATCCAGGTTGGTTTGTTTCTTCTTTTTACATAGTTTCAAATGTGTATTAATAGCAAAACTTCTTGATGCATAGTGAGGACATAACTTACCTTACCCTTATCTGATGAACTCAAAGCCAGTGATTATTGAGTTACATTTCTTCATTTTGCTTTGCTTTCACAAGTATGGTCTTCTATGCCACAATCACAATCACAGATATCCACATCCACATTCTCATACCTTCATTTGTTCTATGAGTTAAACTCAAAAACAGCAGAATAGGACCACATGTATCTTGGAGGAGCCTCTGGATTTTCTCTGCAATATGTGCTGGAGATTATAAGAAATATGCCTTAATAAGAGGAGGAAAGGAGTGGTGGCCTAGCAGCTCCATTGATCTTATATCTGACACAGAAGAATATCTTAAGTATCTCATTTCTCTTTTAGATATTGGCTCAACATTACACAGTATGGAAAGGTATACAGTGTGTCATTTTTAGTTGATGAAGTACACTAACTATATTACTGAATAATGCTGCTAGTATTGCTGAAGTAACACTTAACAAATATTTGCACATATATAAGAATTTAATGAGTATTACGGGGAAAAATTAGAAGGCCTCAACAGATCAAAACCGACAATGGCCCTGCTTTCACTAGCCCTCAATTTAAATCCTTCTGCTCACACTGGGAAATTGTCCATCATACAGGAATTCCCCACAACCCTCAGAGCCAAGGAATAATAGAAAGAACACACCAGAACCTGAAGGCCCAACTCCTGAAACAACAAACCACTACGTATCCACCTAATGTACAATTAATGATGGCCCTGACAACCCTAAACATATTTAACATCTACAAAAACTCCAAATGCCCTCCTATTTCCCTCCATTGGCACACACCAAAATTAGCTCCCCCTATCCTAGTACAATTGTGAGATCCTTTGGATGGAATTTGGAAGGGTCCAGACCACCTCCTTACAACCAGGAGGGGTTTTGCTTGTGTTTTTTCCACAGGATCAGCCCAAGCCTAACTGGGTCCCTGCCCGAAATGTCTGACACCACCCCACCAACCAAGAAGATGGCCCGCCTCTCACTGACAGATCAAGAACCAAGGAGGGGGACGAGAAGGCAGAGGAGATGCCATGCACAGCAGGATCTTCTGGAAGGACATCCATGACCTGGTGACAGCTGTCCAGGCCATGTGCCCTCAACAAGCCCCCTCTCCTCTATTCTCTTGGCTGTTTTTATCATCCTTCATACTAACTCTGCTACCACCCAGCCTCTCTCTAGCCTTCCCAACACCTACTATTGGAGATTCTTTATGCTAGGGAAACCTACAAGAGACATAACAAAGTTATAGGAACCCAGGTCTGCCCACTTGAAGGTTGTCAAACCAGGATTGAGATTCCCCTACACCCAGAATCCATCTCCACTATCTCTAGCCCCTTTCTCTGCTTTCCTTACTGAAACACAGGTGAATATCTCCAGGAGGTCTCCACATATGGACGTTGCAGATACTGGAGCTGCAAGATGGAATCCACCAGCCGTGGTGGCACCATGCTCACCAATCTTAAAACTCATTTTCAGCTTTCCATCAGCGATCCATGGAATGAATGTTGGTGAACCAGAGTCATGGGTAAACTTTACTCCAATGGCTATGCTAGATACCCAGTAGCTGACCTACACATCTCCCGTGAACTTGTCCCTGCCCCCAAATCAGCCTTTACCCATGCTAGTATTATCCAACAAGAAAACCAGTCTCAAGAGGAACTACAAGCTACTCTCTCCTGGCTACAGTACATCCAATATGCAGCAGACCTTCCCTTAACAACCCACCCCAATTCCTATCAATGCTTTTTCTGTGCCTCTCTCTCCTGGCCATTATTAACAGCTTTTCCCATTAACTTTTCCCTTTAGGACTTCCATGGACCCCTGCCTGTGAGGAAAGCACAGGATGATGTTCCTGTCTTTGACCTACCCCCCACATCTTTGCCTTGTAGGACCCTCCTCAAAACCCCATCTCACATGTGCCCATGACATCACCATTACCAAATCAGTATGTGTTAACCCTCCTGCCCTCCTCTGGTGCAAAGGCACTACAGGTACCTGTATTAACCCTCATTTTCAGGGCTCCTGCGCTCGTGATTGTTTCTCCCAGGTTTATCTCTATGAGCCTGAGGAACTCAACTTACAGATGGGAGGAAGCCGAAAGAAGAGAGAGATCTTCATCCCTCTGCTCGTTGGACTAGGCCTTGCTGTTTCACTTGGTGCTACTGGAACTGCTAGAGCAGCCCTTGTCCAAACACAACATCTGGCCGGCGACTTCCAGGACAAGCTTGACCAGGCAATGGCCTCTACTACAGATAGCCTTGAATCTCTTCAACGCCAAATGACCTCTTTAGCAGGAGTTGCTCTCCCAAACGGGAGGGCCCTGGACTTATTGACTGCTGAACATGGGGGGGAGGGCTTGTATTTTGCTGGGGGAGGAATGTTGCTTCTATGTCAATGAATCTGGGCTGGTAGAACAAGATGTACAAATGCTCAAAGAGCTCTGGGGGAACCTCCGATCACACTATGCTCCCAACACCCCTACCCCTTGGTACTCTAACCCCTTGATGGCTTGGATTCTTCCCTTCCTTGACCCCACACTAGCCATTGGTGTTTTACTTCTCCTGGCACACTGCCTCATTCAGTTTCTAAAGCAAGAAATAAGTAGCATTGCAAAGGCAACTACCAATTGAGTCCTGGTTCAGTATCAAACTGTTCCCAACATAGGAGATGCTTCTTCTGATGACACCTCTCCTTTATAAAAGAAAAAGGGGGAGTTGTGGGGTGCTGGGCTAGGAGAAGCAGCTGGGAACCTGATTGAGATAGTCTTGAACCCCAGACCATTATCTGGACGGCAGGTGTTTGGCTTTTGCCCCCAGGCCCTGGTTCTTTTCATTCAGCTTCAGCCCTCCACATCCCCTCTCAAAGAGAGGTCTGTGACCATCAGTCATGAGGAACAGTGCCTCAGGCTCTCCTACAGGGAGATGAGGTATCTCCAAGCTCTCAGACCAAGCCAATAGGCGTTATCTGCTGCCAGACCCTAACCCACCCTGAAACTGTATATAAAGGCTCTATTCTGGAGAAGTAAAGTTGCTTTTGAGAATCATCCTGGTGTCCGAGAATCTCTGTTGCAAGAGCTGTAACACTAGACCTGTAACACTTTGGGAGAGATCTGCTCTCCCAGAACCTTCCTGGGTCATCAAGCTGCTTCCTCGCCAGATAGCCGGCTTCCTATCGGCCCACCCTGGGCTGGCTCAGTGCTGAGAGACAGGTACAGCACCTGGGAGTGACCGAGCAGTGACAGTGGAGACTAGGGCAGAGGCAGCAGTGGGGACAGGCGATCTCTCCTCCCTGCTTGTACTCTTTACCCTTTGGCCCAGACCTTTCACACCAGGCCTGGCCAGAGACCAACGGACAGTGGAGATGAAGGCAGAGGCAGCAGCAGAGATGGTAGCAGACCCTCCCTGCTCTCACTCTGTCTTCAGCCTGGAGATCATCGTGGAACACCCTCCGGAACCAGGGACCCTCAGGGTATCACTATGAAAATTGCTGTCATGTTTTTATAACCATGAAATTATTAGTAACTACATTTTGCACATGTAATTGGAGATAGGATTGTTTTCATATTTGTGTCCTAACAATGATGCAATAGACTTAGAGTGATGTATTAAATACCTCTCTCTCAGTATCAAAATAATATACTTAGTAAACAATTTTAAAACTGTAGCCTGTTAGCCGTCAACTAAGTTGACATCTCTTAATTGCTAAGATTCTTTATCCCTCTCCCTTTATTTCTAATTAACACATTAAATGTGAGCAAAATTCGTGACCATTTTTCCTGAAGGATTTCTTCTCCTGCTGATATCACTATGGTATTGGCTGATATTTGCTTTCCTAATGATATGACTTTTATAAGTTTAACTTGAGATAGGTTTCATGGATCACAGGTTGGCCTTAAGCTTACTATGTAAGTGTAGAAAATCTTCAACATATTTCTTTTCCTTATAATTATCTCACACAATAATCTGGACTACAGTGTCCCCACCTTCCCTCATCCACTTGACCCAACCTCCCTTTTCCACAAGATGCACAGCTCCTCTGTTTTCCTTTAGTAAAAAACAGGCTATGAAGCTATATCAAATGAAAAAGCAAAACGGGATGCAATAAATTTAGGCATAAATACTGATATCAAGGCTGGACTAGGCAATCTAGTAGGAAGAAAAGGGACCCATGAGCAGGGAAATAAATCAGTAGCACATCTGCTCTCATTCTAGGAGTCTGGGGAGCATCCTACTCTAAACAATGTTAGCTTTTGTGTTGTGGGCCTAGCTAATACTCACAGAGGATCCAGATTACTGTTTCAGAGTCTGCGAGCTTCTTTGAGTCATGCTAACTAAGCTGATTCTGGGCACCTGGTTCTCTGGATGTCCTTGACCTCCCCATAACCTAAAATCCTTCTACCATATCTGAGGGGCTGCCAGAGCTCCAGCTAATATTTGTCTGTTGGTCTTTGCATCTGCTCTCATCAGCTGGTGGAGAAAGTCTCTAATGAAGAATGATCTAGGCACTGACCTATGAGTACGGACAGATATCATTAGAAATTAATTACTTCATTGAGTTTTTCTTTCTTTTTCTCTTTCTTTCTCTCTCTCTCTCTCTCTCTCTCTCTCTCTCTCTCTCTCTCT
>NW_021604792.1:7889771-7923456 GCF_004785775.1 Grammomys surdaster
CCCTCCCTCCCTTCCTCTCTCCTTTCATCTTTCTTCCTTTCTTTCTTTCTTTCTTTCTTTCTTTCTTTCTTTCTTTCTTTCTTTCTTCTTTCTTTCCTTTGCCAGTTCTCTTGGATTCCAAATTAGAACTCTGAGTCATTCATTTCCAGTTCTTTGTCATCTAGGCAGTGTTAGCCATTTGCCCCTTCTAGTGGTTTGGGCCTTAGGTAAGGCCAGTAGTTAGTTGGCCACATCCCCAAAATGAACTAGAACTGCCCCAAGCATCTTACAGGCAGGACTGTTTGATGGTTGAACGTATTCTGCCTTTGTTTAGTGTCCTAATCCTATTACTTGTAGACTAGACTGGTTATATAAAATATTCAGTTAAGAGAACATATCCTCCATTGTATGAAAAAATCACCATGGTAATCCTCAAAGGTCCTAGGATATTACTATTGCACAGGGTTTTTGCATTGCCTTCTAAACCATCAGTTACTCCAGTAGTCTCTCCTATAGTGTCTCCCTCTGCCCCTCCCCCCGACCAATCCTTTCAGATCTCATCCCTATTTGTCCCCTGTACATGGAAACATTTTTAATCCTCTTGTGTTTACTTCCCCAGTGCTTGAATGATACATCTTATCTTTCTTTGTAGGGTTGGGCCATGGACATTGTGTTTCATGTATCCTAAGCTAGGACAGGGTCACATGACCTGGCTCTGGTATTCTTATTGGTAGGCTGTTTCTCTACATATCTTAAGTTTCCAGTTTACATATTACTGGGCAACGTGAGAACACTTTCACCAAGTGAGGGTCTGGAAAAAATGAACAAAACAGCAGCAGCAGCAATCAAAAAAACAAGACCTCAGAGCACAACTCCTCTCAGACACTGCTGCACGTGGTCCTTAATGGAAAAATTTACATTTTACAGTCAATGAAAATTATTTTAATTCTTATCAGTTTCTCAAAAGACAGAATACTGTTCTTAGTCAAAGATAGTAATTGGGGGGAAATTGGGGATGTGTGGTGTTGAACATGGGAGATCTTTAGGTTAGAAATTATGTAGATAGTAGAATCCAAGGAGAGATCCATGCTGGTTTGCTCATCTAATGTGAATGATCTTGGATGTGGCAGTACTGAGAAAAACTTCACAATTGTTTGTTTCCTGGTTCTCAAAGAGGGCATGTGAGTCTGCCAGGTGTCACCAAGATCAAGTCCTTCCCAGGTTTGTTCCACTCTCAAGGATGAGTGAAGTGTTTAATCTATCATTAAATGGAAATACAAACAATGAACTCATTGTTGGTAAGTAATAATAATAATAACATATTCTAGAAGAATAAAAGCCCTCTGTCAATTGACTTATAAATATATTTCAAATATAATATGTCTTCATGGTGTTATTAATTTGTACTCTTCACATTAGAAGTTATTCTGTATAAGTTTTACATGTCTCCCAAAAACAAACAAAACAAAACAACCATAAAAACACAAAAACAAAAACAAGAAAAATAAATGAAGAAACCAGTGAATGCGACAGATTAGATGGATAAAAAGCAGAGTTTCTTCTTCACAGGGGTATAGTCTACAATGTCAGGATTATTTAGTAAGAAAGTTCTGATCCTCCAGAGGCCTCTGTGCAGAGCTTCTAGAGTGGTTTTTCTTGATATTTTCATCTATGCATATGCTTCCCCATTCTGTCTGTGTTCAAATGTCTGTGTCCTACAAAGACCATTCAGAATAGGTTACGGCTCTCCTAAAATCTTGAATTTTATTACATACCCAAAACTGTGCTACCAAACATAGTGAAGATTTGGGTTTGGTCCAGATCATTTCATTTTTTTTTTTACATCTTGTCTTCCTTAATCACAACTATTTTTAGCCACTTATGAAACTCATTTTAATGCTATTTAAAGCTATATATCACAGGTATGGTCTCCTTGCAAGTTCATTTGATATTAGCTTTGAAATATATCCCAGGTTAGATCATTAGTACATTCTGTACTTTCTGTCCTTTTCCAGAAACAAATTCTCTCACCCCCTTGAGGCTTGTTCTCATTCCTCCCTTTAATTACTTCTCTTACGTGTTTCTCTGACAACAGCCAGAGTTGTCCTTTGTAAACAAAATTAGACCAAGTCTGGTTCTTGCTGAAAGCAATAATTCAATTGTACTGGATGCCAGTTTTAAACTTCAAACTTTAGTTTTGCAGAGGACCACACGTACCTCAGTTTTAGGTGATTTTTGTACTTCACATATATCGAAAATATAGATTATACTCCATATGTCAAATCATTCCTCACCTGTGTGGCTGGAAAATGAAGTGAGGTTTTCTGGGTGAGCAGTGATAGACCATCTCTGCTTGTTCTGGCAGTGATTGAATTGCACCTGGTCCTGCTGTCCCAGGAAGCATTTTTGTTTAAATGCATTGACTAAGTATTTTGATGATATCAGTAAATATTTCTCTCAGAGTTTAACTGCTATGTTTGGACATGGAATGCAGAATATGGATATAAATGTTCAAGATCATTTTCGAATACATAGTGGTGAGCCTGGGGAACATAAAAGCTTGTCTCAGGAACACAAGCAAGTAAGAAAGCAAACAAACGTCAAACAATAAATAGGGAACGTCAATAAATAAATAGGGAACACTGATAATTAGTAATGAAAGAGGGCATTATATTAGGTTCCTGTGAGAATCAGGTGCTTAGTGACCGATGTCCTAGAATGGAGCAAAGAGGTGGGTAAAAAAAAACTATCCCCATATGTAGAGTTTTGGCTGCTCCTAACATCTTGGAAAGGAAGGAATCATTTTCTCTAAGAGTTTAGCCTTTGATAAGTTACCATTGAGCATTGGAAAATTACAATCTGAGAACATTTCCACACCACAAAATGGACTTGATATCTCTCTCTCTCTCTCTCTCTCTCTCTCTCTCTCTCCCCACCACCTCTCTCTTTCTCTCTGTCTCTCTCTATATGTCCTTCTGTCTCTTTCTTTCTCATTCTCTCTCACTCTCTCTCTTTCAGAAACACATATACAAGCATAAGAAATAGAAGACTACAAATAGAAGAATGGGGGAGGATAGATTCAGAGATGCATAGGAGAATAATACAGTGGTATGTGTGTGTGTGTGTGTGTGTGTGTGTGTGTGTGTGTCGCTGGAAAAGCCATTATTTGGAATGATTAAAAACTACTAAGTAAAAAACATCAGAAAAAGAATAAAATTATATTATTTTCAGGATTATGTTTAGAAATGGGTATCACTATCTTAAGCTGAATTATTTAGCCCAAAGCAATGTACAAGCAGTTGGCTTTATTAAGTGTAAAAAAGAGCACATAAAGTTATCAAAATATTACAATTGGTTGTGTAATATGGAAATTAGTTCAAAGAGGAAAGGTGGTAGATTGATCAAAGATGAAACTTTGTTGTATAAATGTATGAACTTCTCACATAAATATAAACTGCATAAATAAATAATTATAGTAAATACTGGAAAATTAAAGAGGAACAAAATGTTAATGATTTTCAATGTTAAACAGATTCCTTGCCATTCTTCATCCCCATCTTCCTCTATAAGACCTTTGCTTCTTACTGTTTTGTAATCTGATTTTACATTTTCTATTGAGATCATTGCTGATATTTTTCTTTTATGATACATTGTCATCTTCACTCATTACTGACACTGAAAAAGGTCAGCAATGTGATCTGAGCTGAGTGACATTTGGTAGAAGCTACCTTTGTGTTGCAGGACACATAGCCCAGATGAAGGCTGGCTTCCACCAGGACTTCTGGTTCCAAGAGTGCACAATATGAGACACCTGACCTGCATCTTCCCTCTGCTGTGTCTCTGTAATTTTTCTACTTGAATTTCTCCATGGAGTGCTTAGTGATAGAGACCTCTGATTTTACTGACTCATATGGATTATCTGAGAAAATTACTAACAGGCAACTGCTATGTTTAATAAAACAAATAAAAACAAAGTAAGAACCAGCACTGCTCAGAGAATACCTTGTGTTCGAACTTCATAATGCATATAAGGTTTAAATGGTAATATGACCAATACATTAGAAGGCTAAATACAGAGATCATTCCGGAATAAATGGTATATATGGAGGAAATTAAATTAATTCAAGAGAAAGAATCAATCAGTAAGTTTCACAGAAGTGATTAACAAATAGTCCATAAACATAAACACAATTCTTTTTAGGGGCTGTATAGAACATCCTTAGCATATGTTTAATTGTCACATATAATGAAACTTAGTAAAAATACTTATTAAAAGGAAGAACTCCCAAACTCAGCTTCATGGAAGTTTCTGGAAAAGGCAGGAATCTGAGAACTCACAGCCTGAAACACATGTGGATTTACACCACAGTCTAAATAACTCAAGTGTATTTTGGATACTTTTATTCTACCAACATAACATATCTTGGTAAGAATGGGAAGGTTTTAGGCTATGCAATCTTTATTAGCACAACATCTCTACATTGAAGAAAACCTTTTGATACTGGGAAAGGCTTTGTGTGCCAGAGAATACAGCAGTCTCTAATGACAATGAAGCCTGCTACCACATTGAGGTCAGTGCAGGAAGCACAGCCATATAGAAAGCCAATCATTATATGTCTGAAAAAAGGAGCACATACATTATGATAGATCGAGATCTGGCTATAGTAATCATCAGATATACACATATATTAACACATTGTAGTAGAAATAACTTGAATATTTACTAGATGCATCATCTTTCAATTATAAGCCTTAAGGCCTAAAGGAAATGGTACAATAAGAGATGAGACATCTGGAAAGTAGAAAGAATTCTGGGATAGAGTAAGTCACTGGGAGATTCACCTGGAAAGATGTGATGAGACAAATGGATGCTACCTGCACACTCTTATCCAGCCATGTGGTAGGTTGTAGATTAGAGTAAATGAGTTATACTAAGTCATTATTTAGTTGGACCATATATCTATTTATGGCCAAGATATTTGTAATTGTATTTTAAGTGTGAGTTTTAATTCTGGTAGCATGAGTCCGGAAGGAAGAACCAGACCTAATATCTTCAAATGTCTCCCAATTTAGGCATAGAATTTAAAGTGATTTGAAAACTGTCCTAGGTACAAAGCACAAAGCACAAACCCTCCCCAACAAAAAAAAATTAGCTCATTACCTTCTTGGAGTGGGTAATGGACAAAGGCTCTTGCCTAACCAAACAAGGCAGGACTCATGGGCTTGAGATTGTTGGCAGGCATGAAGCCCAGTTTGAAGTCCATGATTGTTCATAGACTGTACTGCTGAATAGCCTTCTGGATCTCAAACATAGTACAATCTGGGTAAGATCCTCTGAAGATAGATACATCCACTTAAAAAATATAGCCTAAAATTCAAAATGACAGATTTTGCCGTTAAAGTTACTATGTAAGTTTCTTTTGTAATAATCGTTAGGAATGTCTGTATTCATCTTATTTTCCCCCTGAACACCCACGCTCCAGTGTCATCCCCTTCCCCACATCCTGCCTTTCTGTGTTTAAAACCCCTATGTTAATAAGTAAAAATTACAATTTGAAAAAAAGTTAAATTTTTAAAAAACAGAATGTCTGTAACCATTTAAAAAGAAAATACACATCAATCTTAAATTTGTATAAAGAAAAATGGGAATATAGGTCTATTTATCCACATAAAGTATGTTTATGATTTAAAGACATGAGGTAAAGTTCAAGTTCTGTTAAAAACTGCTATGGTGATCTGTTAGAGATAAATGAAAAACACAATTAATCAGATGTTATAATACACAATTAATCTACTATACATGGTTATATTAGATAATTGTTTGGCTAATTATGTTATGATTGTTCAAGGATATTCAATACTAAGTACTAAAGAATAATTGCTGACCATTCAGATGTGCTACAGATAGAACAATAGTCTTCAAGCCTCAGAGATTCATTGAGCATAGATTCATTTCTTATTAAAACTTATTTTTTGATCATGACATGGGTCTTTTCCTGACAGCACCCACATTCCACTTCAAAGAAGATGCTGAGCATCAATAACCACCATATTGAGTTGTGTCAACTTTGGCAAGCTAGCCACTGAGCAAAGAAAATGCTCATGCTTCATCTGCAGCAAATTTTCTGTCCAGAAAACACAAGCAGATGCAGGGAAGTCAACTGTCAATCTTTGCAAAGATGAGGTAAGCAAGTTCATCATAATTTCTGCTTCACGTAAATCTGTCAGATATGCTGGGCCAGAATATTAGTGACAATTCTGGAAAATTCTTTAGGCAGCCAACTAGGTCTATCATTTCTGGGTGTTTGTTTTAAATTTATTTGTTAAAGTATTTTATTTATTTACATTCCAAATGTTGCCCCTTCCTGTTCCTCCCTCCCAGAGTTCTTCATCCCATTCTTTCTCTCTTTTTCCTCTTAGATGGTGCTCCGATATGCACAGTCCCACACATCCATCCACTGTCACCTCACCCCTTTCTGTATTATCCTTACATGGGGCCTCAAGTCTTTGTAGGAGGAGGTACATCCTCTCTCACTGAGATCAGACAATGCAGTCTTCTATATAGGTTCCTGGGGATCACGGACCAGCCAACGTTGCTCCTTGGTTGGTGGCTTGGACTCTGGGAACTCTGAGGGTTCTAGGTTAGTTGATTCTGTTGTTCTTCATATGAGGTTGCCCTCCCCTTCAGCTTCTTCAGTCTTCTCCTAGTTCTTCTATAGGGGTCCCTCAGTTCAGTCTAATGGTGAACTGTAAGCAGCTGCATCTGTGTCTGTCATCTGCTGGTAGGTTGGCTAAGGGCATCACCCATTAAGTCCTGAGAACCTTTCCCATCTCAAGTCTCTAGAACTTTCTCTAGGTTTTGCATGCCCCGACACACCACAGATCCATGTTTCCATTCATTTTCTTCATCCTCTTGGCTTTTGTTCTGTCACCATGTTCCCAGGGATACCTGACCCTGTCCCCATTCCCCCTCCATTCTCCTAGGCAGATCTTGTTCTCCTTCTGAGTTCCCCCTTCTAAGTGGGAATGAAACACCCTCAGTTGGGCCTTACTTCTTTTTAATCCTTATATGATCTGTGAGTTGTATAGTGGGTATTCTGTACTTTTTGGTTAATATCCACTTATCCATGAGTACATATTTTGCATGTCCTTTGATTCTGCCTTATCTCACTCTGCAGGATATTTTCTACTTCTATCCACTTGCTTGTAAATTCATGATGTCCTTTTTGTAATAGATGAAAAGTGTTTTTATTTAAATAAACTACAATTTATGTACACATTCTTCCAATGAGGTACATTTCAGTTGGGAGTTATTTAATAGCTTCTGGCTATTATTAATAGGGCTTCTATGACTATAGTGGTACATGTATCCTTGTGGTATGGTGAATTATAGTTTGGGTATATGGCCAGGAGTTGTTTAGCTCCTGGAAGAACTATTTTCAATTTCCAGGAAATTTCAATATATTCCAGAGTGATTATATCAGTTAGCAATCCCACCAGTAATGAAAGATTCCCCTTTCTCAACATCATTGACTGCATATACTGTAACTTCTGACTTTGCTGTTACCCATTTTGATTGGTTTAAGGTTGAAGCTCTGAGTAGTTTTGGTTTGCTTTTTCTTGATGACTGAGGATGTTGAACATTTCATTAAGTATTTCTCATTCATTTAGGATTCATCTGCTGAAAATTCTCTTTTTGGCTTTGTACTGCATTTTAAAATAAAATAATTTGATGTTTTTAGATTAACTTCTTGAGTTTTTTTTATGTATTTTGAAGATTAGCCATCTGTCTGATGTAAGATTAGTGACTAGCTTTTCCCAATTGTTGGCACAGCAACCCCCTCAGAATACATTCCAAAATTTGACCTTTGAATGCAGGTAAGGTGAATGAAGCAGAGATTCAGTGAATGGCTGACCAATAGGTAGCCCAAATAGAACCCAAAACTATGGACAAGCAACTTTTCCTAACATTATTAATGATACTCTGTTATTCTTGCAGACAGAAGCATGTTGCCTTTTGAAAGGCTGTATCCAACAACTGCCTTAGATAAATATAAAGATTCTCAGTCAAAGAAGGAATGGAGCTTGTGGACTATAAAAAAAGACATGGAGGAAGGATTGTGGGCCCTTAAGGGGTAAGAACTCCACAGGAAGACTATTCATCTAACCTGGACCCTTGTGTCTATCAGAGTCTAATGCAGTAACCAAAGAACACAGAGGGTATGGACCTAGTCTCCCCCTAACATAAGTAACAGATGTGTAGCTTGTTCTTCAATTGGAACAGGGTTTTCCCCAAAGCTTGCCTACACATGAGATATATTTTTCTATTTGGGCTCTTTTGTATAGCCTCAATGGGATCGGGAGAATTGAACTTTGCAAAGACTTGAACTGCCAGGTTAGAGGACAAGTAGGGAGGCCTTCACACATCAAAGGAAAAGAGAAGGGGTTGTTATATGGAGAAGACTGTGGGATGAGGTGACCAGTGGTAGGACAGTGACTAGGATATAAGGTGAATAAATAAAAAGTAAATAAGTCAATTATAAAAATAGATATGATTTTTCAAGTCTCCATCTATGACTCTAATTCAAGAGAAACTGGGAAGATAAAAATGTAAGCAAGTTGCAAATCCTCAGCAGTTCTCAGTTTCCTGCAATTTACGAGCATATTTTCTATGTGTCTAGCACCAGTTTTGCAATTTCTGTTTCATTTCCTTCCATAAAAATAAGTGTGTAATACTTTCTCAATACTAATTAAAATATTGGTTAAAAGTCAATTTTCAATTATCTAACTATTCTGTAAATACTAAATATATTATCTCAATCTTAGATTTATTGTTATGAATCTAAATCAATTAAAATTAGATTACATTTCTTAATTTCTGAAGCCTTTAATTTTTCTCTCCTTACTTGAAATTAATGCACCTATAGAGAGCATAACCCTTCATCATGAGTTCCAAAGAATTTCCTACACTTTGGTTACTGCTCATGTTGTCTTTTATTGATTGAACAGATGATTTTCCCTTTGATAGGAAACAGATATGATTGTTTGATGTGATTTCAAATCATTTTAAGGTTATTCTGTTTACATTTTGATACCATATTTCTCCACCTCTTCTCCCAGGCCCTCCCTGTAATCTCTTCTCTATCCATCCTTCCGCCTTATCTTTCTCCCCAGAAAGGGGAGGGCTCCCATCGATATCAACAAACCTTTACATCTCAAGCTACAGTAAGACTGGATACACCATCTTATGTACATGCTAAATGAGACAGTCCAGTTAAGGGAAAGGAATACAAAAGCAGTCAACACAGTCAGAGACAGGCCCTGCTCCTGTTGTTAGAAGTCCCACATGAAGACCAAGCTATACCACTGTCACATATGAACAGAGGACAGAGCTCTGTTCTATGTATGTTCTCTAGTATGAAGTTCATGCTTTGTGTGTCCTCATGGCTCCAGGTTAGGTGATTCTGTAGAATTTCATGTATCCATAAGACCTCTTGTTCTTTAAATTTTTCATCTTATTCTTCTTCCATAAGATTTCACAAGCTCCATCTAATATTTGTGGGTCTCTGAGTGTGTTTCTATCAGTTATAGTGTAAAGCTTCTCTTATGATAGGCTAGACTCCTGTCTGCAAATATAACAGATTAAAATTATTTGTGTCAGGGGTGAGCTCCCTCTCATGGTATGGGTCTCAATCTTGTCTAGTCATTATTTGGCCGTTCCCTCAATTTCTGTTCCATTTTTGTGACTGTATATCTTTTAGGCATGGCAATTATGGGTCAAAGTTTTGGTGGCTGGCTTGGTGTTTCAGTCGTTCCATTGGAAGTCTTGCCTGGTTGTAGGAGAAGCCTGTTTCAAGTGCCATATCATCCATTACAAGGAATCATAGCCAGGGTTTTCCTCATAGCTTCCTGGGAGTTACCTACAGAATGGGAAATGAACTTCAACTCTGCACCCAACAGAGGATTAAAATCTGACATACATAACGAACTGAAGAAAGTAGACACAAGCAAACCAGATTAAAAATGGGATACACATCTAAACATAAATTCATGTCAGAGGAATATCTACTGGCTAAGAATCTCTTAAAGAAATAAAATAAATTATTCCCATCCTTAGGCATCAGTTAAACACCAATAAACCCAAGTCTCAGATTCCCTCTTATATCTGTCAGAATGACAAAGATCAAAACTCAGGTGAAATCTCATTAGGGAAAGAATGTGTAGTAAGGAAACAACTCATCTATTGTTTTTGGAGTCCAAACTTGTGCAATGAATTGGGAACAGTCCTACTTCATGATCTACCTGGACCATTCCTGGGCATAACAGATACTTGACCATACCACAAAGACTGTTGTCCATTTTCATCTATTGCAACTTCATTTAGAAGACCCCGAAATTGAATGACCCAGACTGAAAATAGATAAGGAAAATGTTTAAATTTACACAATGTTATTTTACTAAACTATTAAAAAGTATGATGTCTGCTTTTAAGATTATAGACTACTGAGGAAGGTGAGAGCATTGTCATTCAGTTAGGGAAGGAAGGCCATCTTCTAGAGCTCTTCTCCCTTCAGACACTGATACACACGGCTCATAAAGGCAACATTCATATTTTAATGTGTTCTGGATTCCTAATTACAATCCTGCCAAGAATCAGTTCCTTATACTGAATATAGGACTGTTCTGTAAGTTTTCTCATTTATGGGCTTGTTTTTGAATTCTCATTAGTTCCATGGATTCTTAAAAGATGGAAACACAAGGGACAGTACTGACCTCTTAAAAACCCAGTACTTTGGGTAAAGATGGCCCCAGCATATTGGTGTGCAGCCATCTTCAGGAAGGGCCTTCACTGGCAGCAGCTATTTAGTCTTTAGGGTTAGTAATTTGAACAAGAATTTAAAAGGGCTTTTGCAATTGTTTATGGGGTGAGAATTTCACTGAGAATTTTGATGCTTAACATAATAATGGACAGTCCAGGCGGTACTAACACAATGCATTGTAATATTTCAGCATTATGGACTACTTGTCATCATTTTTGAAGCTCCAATAACCTGCCATAGCACAATTTGGAGTGAATAAAGCAAGGGAACATTTTACCTTGACTATTCAAATGAAGAGAACCAAGACAAACAGCTCCTGTGAACAGTTCCAGACCTTATCCTGATGGGAGTTCCTCTCTCTCTTTCACATATTTACTCCCTCTCCCTTCCTCCTTTATTCCAATTTTTCTTCCCTCTCTCCATCTTTCTATTCCTCCTACAATACCTTTGTACATTTAAATAAGAAAAGAATGCTTCTTCCAAAGAGGACAATTTTCAGAAATGAATGGCTCTCTCCCTAGATATCTGTGACACTGCTAAAAAAAATGTTACATTTGTTTTTTCATTTTCAATTTTTATTTTGATAACTTTACTTTTTTGGTATTGGTTAAGTATAATTTTTTCTCAGTATGAAGACTTATATTTTTATGATCTTTTTATCTATAGCTTTCATTATAATTTATAGTTACATGTCATTTATGACAGGTATTATCCAGTAACTAAATTTTTTTCAGGCTCTTTTTGTTCAAATGTCAAAATGCTAAGAAACTCACCATGATAAAGACAAGATTAAATGCTTTTAAAGTTTTAATTCTATTGTAATCTACGTAATTTTGAGCATTTATAAATCATTATTCAGTCATTTTAATAAAATATTCCTGAGTATATGTGTAATTGTGATTCCAGCCTGCTTTTCAAGTCTGAGGAAATAATTTACATTTTTATCAGAAACACATATTTTTTCTTCTTTAAAAATGAAGTTTATTGATTTTTAAACTGCAAATAGTTGGTGCCAAATTTTTTTTCTCTTTTAAATAAATTCACACAAGGAAGGAAAAATAGAAAGCAATTGTAGTGACCAGCAAGAGAAACAAAAATTACATTCATCTTTATGTGTGTGAGTCAGTTGTTTATGTTAACATTGGAAAACTCCAACCTGGTATCCAGACTCACAAGTCTTCAAGCAAAATGTCTTGAGATGGGCACATGGAATTCAGAGGCGTTTTCTCTTCTTGTTTCCTTTTTAGAAGCTATACATAAATGATGGTTTTCCTTTGTACTGTCACAAAACTTACATATTTATTCTCAGTCCTACCTGTGAAAGGCCTAAGGAGAAAGAAACTCAATTTTCACCCCAACACAAAGGGAGAAATTCTAAAATAAATAACCCAACAATTTTTTACAGTCTTTCCAATTATTTTTTTAGTTTTTTAAAAAATAAAGTACCCAAAGAAATTGTAAAGTTAAAAACAAATTGCTAAAGAATAATATATTAAAAATGTGGAAAAAAAGGAAAGACATGTCACAAACTTTTAAGATTAACATGAAGATCATAATTTAACATAAAAGAATATATCCTATAGATTTGTCATCCTAATAACTATGAACAAAATTAAAAAAGAAGCATAGTTTGGCAATAACTACATTTTTATAAGTTAAAAAAGTTTTTTTATATTTATGTTCAGTGATGAGCAACAATTTTACTCTTCAATTTCTGAAAGTTACATAAAGTTTAAACTCAGGGAAAAAAGCATGGCATGAGGGCTCTAAGGTAGCCCTAAGTTATTATAGAGCAAAATCTATTAAATCTACCTTTACTGAAAATTGTTTTACACAGATATTGTATGTGGAATGAATACCATTAACTGCTCACCTCTTACATGTTTTTTTGTGTTGTTGTTTCTTGTTTTTTTGGTTTTTTGTTTGTTTGTTTGTTTTTTTGGTTTTGTTTCCCTTCTCTCATTTGTTGTCATTTTAAAGATGTCATATATGAATTGGGGAACTTTAGCACCAAATCAAGTCTCTCATAGTCTGTATAGTTTCACCTTCCTCTCCACTATACAAACAAACAAACAAACAAACAAACAAACAAATAAGATAAGAAACAGGAAAACATTAAATCACATAATCCCACTTTTGTCAAAACATTTGTCCAACTTGTTCAACCTTTGTCTCTGGAGACCTACACAAACCCAGGCAAGATTACTCAACAGGGGTTCAGGCAGGAAAAGGTCAAGTTTTTAAGTAGCTTCTGGCCTCCCTCCATTTCATAGCCCACTTAACCAAGCATAACAGAGTCCTGTCTTTTTCAGTAGAAGCCTTTTATTCCAGCTTAAGCCTTAAGTGCCAAATAACAAAAGGAAAAACGCAGGAACTGTTTGCAGAAGCAACTTAGTGCCTTGTAATCTAATTTTGACACTGTGATTGCATCACTTCTTAAAAGCGAGGGGGCACACCTGGGACTCCCAGAGCCTCTGCCCATGAGAGTTGGGGCTGGTAGTGACAGACAACTAGCAGCTTCCCCAGATGGCCACACAAGTGGACATTCTTTTCAGTCTCCTGCGTACTTTACCTTATAGTTACTCCTCTCCCTCAGAGAATCCTTGCTGGAATTTGTGATTATTTTTTGGGGGGGGGACAGAAGGGGCACACCTAATTTGACATTCAAAACATTTCCTTCCCAGCCCTCAACAGACATTTTTATTTGTATTACTTATGTATCTGATTAAGGGTTGCAGTTAGGGTTAGTATTAAATCAGGTAAACTACAAACTACAGTGAAATAAATTTTATTAAGTTTAAAAGTACACCTGCTGAAATTACATGTAGGCATTGGCATTGATCTTACTTTATGTTTAAAACTTTCACTTAAACCTAACTGAACATCCAGACAGCAAACCTAGAACCACTTGGGAATATTGTCCATGAATCTACATATTAAGATTTCTTTTAATCCAAAGAACAATTGTCAAATTCTAGGAGTCAAAGTACCAGGGTGTTCCCAAGTATGCACAAATCAGTGGGCTCAAATTAAGATTTCATATCTATGATCATTTGAGAAACACAAAGTTGGTTTGGTCATATAAAGCATTCAGAAACACACACACACACAACACACACACACACACACATAAGTGAAGAGAAAGAGACAGAGATCATAAGTAAGAAAAGATTGGTATTAGAAAGAATGGAGGAAAGTAGTGTCTGAAATACTCATGAGAAAAGTACAGTGATGTGTATGTATGAATATATCAACATAAAAGGCATTATATTTTGTATGAATAAAACTACTAAAGAAAATTTAAAAGAAATGTGAATAAAATTTTGTTGTTTTCAGGAAAATGGTTCAAAATGGACACCACCAATATAGACTAACTAATCTAACTTTATAGAAGTGTACATGCAGATAGATTCCTTGACTTTCAAAGAAAGAACACTCAAAATTAAGAAAATACTCCCAGTTTGTTGGATAGTATAGAAATTGAGGAGGGAGTGGAGCATAGGTTTGATCAAACTTAATTATACACATTGATTGACTTCTTGAATAGAAAAAAATTCTATAAATACACAATTACATTCTATATTATAAAATTAAAGCAGAACAAAATGTTTAAGGTGTGTAGAACTTCAAGCTAATACCAGCCCATTCTTCATCCCCACTTTCCTCCCTAATATCTTTGCTTGTCAACTCTTCTGTAATCTGACTTCTATTTCCATTGAGATCAGAGGTGATATTTTTCTTTCATGATACATTATACTCTTCACTCATTGTTTACTCTGAGGGAAATAAGGAAATGTATCTGAGGTGAATGATTTTGAACAGAAGCTACCAATGTGTTGTAGGACACATAGCCAAGGTCAAGACTGGCTTCTTGCAGGACATCTGCTCCAAGGAATACAGAGTGTGAAATATACAGCCTGCTTTTTTGTTATGCTATATCTCTCTGTGTTTCCCATTGAGGCCTTTCTAAGTCTCCCAATGAAAACCATTCAGGGCATTCTCTCTCTAAATCTAATATCTGGAGGAACCATACATTTTCCTTGCATTCAGTAGAGGAAGCTCCCAGTACTAAGTACTTTAGATTTCACCCTTAAAGCTCTTAAGTTTAGAGGAAACTAAGAAGTTATAACTGGAGTAGATTTGCCAAGTTGCAGCATCTTCCCTTCAGAATACACACTCATTATGGCATGGGGAATGTTTATGAATTTTGAATGTAGTTAGAGTCTATATTGCTTCACAAGAGTAGGAGTAATTGATTTTCTTAATGCAGACTGTTGACTGCTTTTCTTCCTTAGCATGCTTCTCAGAAACTTTGGGATGCTAGGGAATGTTGATTTCAGAATAGAGGTTTCTAGAATGGCTCCAGCTTTATTCTTCTGTCATATTTCCAAAATATGTAGTGTCATCTATAATTAGGTTTTTTATTGAAGCTCAAGAATGAAAACCAAAACAATGACAGTAGCTGATACTGTTTTGTCCCCGTGTTGGGATAACATCTTTAAGGGAAGTTTCTTATGCCTGGCTCTGTGGTTTTTGTTTGGTAGTCTATGCTGCTTGTGGGGAGTATTTTCAACCAAGTAGTTTAATGCTTTAACATATACCTGTACTTTTTCTGACACGTACATATTTATATATTCTAGCTGTTTTATGTAAAAATAAAACATATCTTTATTTACTGTTTTTAAACATATTTAGTGTTATTTAAACTTCTTTCTTTCCAGTACCTCTGTATACCCTATCTTACCTGTTAATTTCTTCTTAATTTTTTTCCATTTTTTTCTGAAAGCATCTTAATTCTATCATTGCCTTCTGGAGAGCTTCTTTTCCTCCACCCCATATTTGTACCTTTACTTCCATGTTATATATTCAAATCTAAGCATTCACAGCTATGAATCATAAACAAAATAGAACATGGAGCATTTGCCTTTATGTGTCGTGGTAATTTCAGTCATAATAATGCTTTCTTGGTCTATTTGTTTTCCAAATAATTCTTTGAGAAATAGTCAAGGCTTTCATCAAAATGGAAGAAAATATGGTCACCTTATGAATTAAAAATGAATCTTTTATATGTACCATTTCTAATATACTAAGATAGCAAACATAGGAACAGTAATATTCACAACAGCATCAAAATCTATGTGTATAGAAACCTAACCAAGATGCAAAATTGTCTATACTGAAAGGCACAAATATCTGAAGAAAAAAAAATGTAGGAAGGCACTGGAAGATGAAAGATCTCCCCTGATCACATGCTATCATGAAAATTGTAATGTGTGTTTCCTAACAATATTTATAGATTCAATATTTTATCAACCAAAATATTACAAGGTTATGCAAAGCAGTTGCCTAAATGTATATAATTCATTCAGGGATGCAGAACACTCTATATCATCAAAGCTATTCTAAGAAATGAATAATTTTGGGGGGAAGTACAAGATCATATTTCAAGCTGTATTACAGGTGTATAGTATTAAAAAAATATGGTATTAGCAAAAGTAGATACTTGGAACAATGTAATGAAAAAGGAGACCCACACTTGAGTATGCATAGCTAGAGTCATGTAATATATGATAAAAATACCACAAAATTAAAAATGCAGGGAAAGCAGCATCTCCCTAAAATGATCCAGGTAAGAATGAATGTCCATATGCAGAAAATTTATAACTATATAAGCCACGCAGAAAATCAAATACAAGTGGTTGAAAGACCCTATTGTGTAACCTAAAGGTCTGAAACTATTAGAGATAAACATGGGCAGACCTAAATGAAGATCCAAATGTAGGAAAGTACTTTATTAATAAGACTCCATTCAGAGAAGATTTAAGGGTTATAATAGACAAAAGGGATCACATAAATATTAAAAATTTGTGCAACTAATGAAATAATCAGTCAGACAAAGATACATCTCACAGGACAGAGATAATCCTTACCAGCTATACGCATGATAAGTGATTAATATCCAGAATAAACAGGGAAGTCAAAACAAAGAAAAAAAAACAAAACAGAGATCCAATGTCTCAAAGGAAAACTGACAAGGGATCTATTCAGAGGTTTCAAAAAGAAGAAATAAAAATGGTAAACAAACATTAAAGGAAGTGTTCAAAATTCTTAGCAGGTAGAAAATTTCAAATTAATAGTACATTGAGATATCATGTTACCTTAGTGAGAATGGTGAATGTTATGATAATAGCAGGCAACATATCCTACAGAAGATGTTTAAGATATAAACCACCCATTCACTTTTTGTGGGAGAAGACACTAAGGGAATCAGTATTGAAATAGGGGTTTGGAATTCTGAATATCTAATAAAAATTTACCATATAACCCAGGTTAATCAGTCTTTGACATATGCCGGAGGACTCAACATCCCACTCTTCAGATACTAGCTCATGTTCAATGCTACTCTAGTCACAATAGCTAGGAAGGAAAACAACCTAAGTGTCCTACATCTCCTGAATGGATTGAGAATGTGATACATACATAAAATGGAATAATACTTGACTGTAAAGAGATAATTAACCTTTAATGTCATCACCACATTAGATTTTGATCCTGTAGTTAAGGTACATTGACAATCCTCCACACTCCACCCTGCTGGGCTACAGTCCCAATGAAAACTAGTGCAGGAAGGTCACCCAGTTGACGCTCAAAGATACCATTCTTTGTCTTCCTTTTATAAAGATTATGGCTGTGCATGTCTTAGCACACAGTTGGGAGGAAGTTCACAGCCTTCTCCACGATGCTTGTGGTCCTTCTCACAGCAGCCTTGCTGGCTGTGAGCTCAGCTCAAATCACAGATGAAGGTATTAAGGATTACCAGGTGGGATCTGGAGATATTCAAGGAAAAGAAAGGAAAAAGGATAGGAGAAATTACAGACATGGGAGAGAAGAAAGACAGTCCCATAGGATTTCTGTGATAAATGTTGAATACTTATGACTTTAGCAGGTGACATGATCTTTTTACTTAATATTCTATCTGTAATCCACCAAACTCTTGTAGAAAGACTACAATGACCAATTTTGTGTTCTGTAAGTGCTCAGTACTATGTAAAGAAACATAAAAAACAGACAGAATTGTGAGTATATTCTTATAGTCAGAGTGAATACTGGGTGGAGCTATCTTAATGGCTGTGTGGGTGGCTTAGTGCATAGTGAGTTCCAGAAGTTTGTTATGGTACAATACATCAGGATTAATTCAAAGCATAGAAATATGCAGGGTTTCATTTCCCCTTTGTGATCCTGTATATGATTATAGTATATGCAGCAAGAATAAGAAGGAGAAATACTAAGCTGTCCCTGTATTCTCATTGCCTCTCATGTTACTAGATAATTGTCTCTGAGTAATGGAAAAACTGGAGCAAATAGTGTCCAGGCATTTGTTATATTGTTGGACAATATTGTTAGTATTTCAGTATTGAGGTGTATAGGTATTGAACATCTAAATTATATTTCATTCCAGAGATGGCAAACTCTAATTAAAACCCTTCGCACAAGTAGAGAATTTATAACAGGCCCTGAAGTACAATTTGCAGCTCTCCTGATGTTAATATATTTTTCTTTGTATTATTACATTTTGACTTTGTGAATACCTAATGTGATACATAAGGGTTCATACATTCTTGCTTGCCAGCTGTAGTGGACATATTTGTATCAGAATTAAAAATATAAAAACCACTGTATCTTTGGGATGTGTCATTAGCAGGACAAGATGAGGATGTCTGGCAGAGGAAGTGAGCAGTTGGCAGAGAGGTTCTGAGAGAAAGTATAATGTGATCAGGTCAGATCAGGGAAAGAAAACAAGAGGAAAGTCTTTTATCAATGTGCTCATATATTCTGGTTCTTTCTATGCAGAGTCTGTGCAACAAACCCAGGGCTCAGTTTCAGATCTCCCTTCTGCTGAAGCAAATTCAGGGAGTCCTCAAGAGGGTGAATCAACACCATCACTAAATGAAGAACCTTCTGCCAATTCTGTCAATAAAGAGGAACAGCAACCACAGGAACCACTACAAGCACAGAGTGGAGAGCCTTCTGACACTACTAGAAATGATCTGGAAAATCAACCTGGGGAAGGAAACATAGAACAGGTTCAAAATCCAACTTCTTCTCCTGAAAACCCACAAGAACAACCTCAACAAGGAGATCCATTGCAGAAACTCTTTCTTCTTAACCCTCAAAATTGCAGATACGGATTTCCTGTCCCTGGAGGAAGACAAAACTTTTTATGATGTTTTTGACACTCCATATTTTAACTAGCAAGGGCTTGAATGAATTAGGTAAGATGAACGAGTCAGATTTAATACACATAATGACCTTGAGTCAATATTTGTAAATCTTAGTGTCACAATGAGCTAACTGGCAGCATATGGACATAGCATTAACCTCAGCCTGATTTCAAATCTCAGCATTTAGACAGTACAAGGTGATTCATCTTTGAGGGTCTAAGATGATCTTGTACAAGTGTACCATAGCTCCACAGCTCGATAAAGCTCCAATGCTCCTTTATTTTTTATTTATTTTATTCATTTATTTTGTAACCGTAATTAACTTTTGAGTTGATGTGGTTTATAGAAGTATGGAAGCAATCACCCTTTACTCTCATTTACTTTGAATTAACCATTATTGACCTCTTATCTTATGTATGTGCAATCTGCCCCCCTCACACAGGGATGTTTAGATCCATTGTCTCTTATTGATACCTTACAGACACATTTAACCTTGATCATAATTTCAATATATTCTTCTAAATGTATGTATGCCCATGTTTGTCAGAATCTACCATCCTAGGAGTACACATGGCTGAATATCATAATTATTTTTTATCCTATATTCTCACATTTTTCCTCAAAGCCATTAATTTTAATCATTTGGCAACATCCTTAGAAATATTAATATGTAAATGTGGGTACATATTATATAAAATTGAGGTTTACATGAATGATATTATATGCAGACCTTTAGGTTATTCGTTACCAAAACCAAACTTCTTAGAAAACTTCATTGCTTTTTTAAGGGCTGTACACAGTCAAGAGCTGTACACAGCCTTTTCTGTTATAATAGAGTAAGTCAAGTCCAATAAGGATCTTTGCGATTTTTGGAGGTCTCTTCAGACAGCGAAAAGAGGGATTTCTTCGGATTAGTGGTGTCAATCTCTAGCTGTTTGATGTTCTTGTCAATGGCCCTATGAAGGTCTGAGCAGTATAAATTTGGAGGCCAGCATCTGGATTAGAACTTCTAACAGCAGATATCACTGGTGATTCATTTTTACCTGGGAGGAAAAAAGAAGGGAATTCTCAGGGAAATTTCTCTTCCCTGGATGTAAATTGTTATTCATTTTATTTATGGTTGGGCCTGGCTTTGTGGGGGTATCTATTTATATCATTAATCTTTTTGGTAGCCAATTAGCTGTGCCTTCTGTGGTATCAAACAGGCATATCAATCCTGAGCCCCATAAGGAAACTGGATCTGGGCCATTCCCTTTAAGGGTAAGAGGGTCCTTCCCCATATCTGTGGCATAGTTTTATTGGTCTCGGTGATGCCAGAGGCAGTCAGCAGCAGATTTGCCA
Source organism: Grammomys surdaster (assembly GCF_004785775.1). Taxonomy (NCBI): domain Eukaryota; kingdom Metazoa; phylum Chordata; class Mammalia; order Rodentia; family Muridae; genus Grammomys; species Grammomys surdaster. The sequence continues at coordinate 7,910,134 of NW_021604792.1, forward strand.
TGAGCTTTCAGTTTTAGAGAGTTAAAAGTGAGCAAGACATGATGGAGAGTACTTAGGGGGACTCCTTCTGGGGGAGGGGTACCGTTCCCCCTCTTTTGTTTTTAAAGCCATTTTTTCAGAGTTCTTGTAAAATCAGGGCAGAAGCACCAACAGTCGCTCCTTCCATACTAAGAGAGTCATGCGGATATTATTTAAAGATATATAAATCTATGTTAATAATCTTTTTTATCAAAGGACTGTTATAGCACAGCTGACAACTAATCAGTGTATATAATATATCGATTAATAATAGCTTCTTCTACTTTTTGTGAGATTACTTCTCTATTGTCAATTAATTGTTGAGAGAAATTAGGAATTACACCTCTCTTGAGAATATTAAACAGAGACTTAAATTCCTTTGTAGAGAGCATAAAATAAGATCTTAGCCAGTTAGCATCACTTAGAAACTTTTGAAAATAATATGAAATAAGTAAACTCTCTCTCTTTTGTTTTTTTCAGACCCTTTATCTGTTTTTTTATTGGATATTTTACATATTTACACTTCAATGTTATCTCCTCTCCCATTCTCCACAAAAATTCCTTATCCCATACAATCTCCTCCTATTTTTATGAGGGTGTGCTGCAAACAACCTACCAGTCCCATCTCCCTGCTCTTGAATTCCCCAACACTAGGGAATCCAAACTTTCGGGGACCATGGCCCACCACTTCCACTGATGTCTGTCAAGGCTACCCTCAATTACCTATACAGGTGGAGAGATGAGACCCTCACTTTGTGCTCTCAGGCTGGAGGTTTAGAATATTGCCTTTACATAGACAAGAGAGGGATGGTTAAAAAGAGCATGAAAAAGGTCAGAGAAGGCCCTGAGAAAAGTCAGAGAGAGAAAGAGAAAGATGAATGCTTGTACAAGAATTGGTTTTCAGCCTCTCCAGGGTTGTCAACCCTACTTCCTCCCATCTTGGGACCATTAATTGGGTTCTTTTTGCTTATTTCTTCTGGTTTCTGGCCCTCAAATAGGCTGACTAACTCTGTGAAACAACAGATAAATAATTTGGTAGCAAAACCTATTCAGATACATTTTCATAAGTTAGCTATGGAGGACCATGAGACTCAAGATGAGGTTGTTACTTTATCCAGGGAGTTCCCAAAACCCATCTCCAGCCAACCTAAAAGAGGGGACTTCCGCCCCTAGACAGAGCAGAGAGAGGCCACCCAGAACCCCCTCTGACAGGTGACCTGAATTCTTGCTCAGGCTGTGAGGCTAAGCACTGCAAGGGAATAACAATAAAAGTTAAAAATATCTCTCTGGGTTCCCTGAGGAACAAGCCTGACTGCATAGGGGTTGATGTCAAAAGTATCCCCTCCCCAGGAAAAAGACATTGGGACAGGTATGGCCCTCATGCCTTACTGGACAACAACAGTGACTGGACTGGAGCCATTACAAGGTCCCCTTCAATTACTGGAGGTCAGGCCTGTATCCTCGCCTTCGCAAGATTAGATTAGCCACAGCCCATCTATACTTAGAGAAGGGAGGAGATGTCAGGGGCATCCCTGCTTACACACTGAAGGCCTAAAATCAGCCATAGGCCTAAAATCAGCAATAGGCCTGTCATACATGTACACTAACACCAAGTCTTGGGTCTCTGTGGATAAACACCAAAACAGATGGCTATAAGCTATTGTAAACAGGCAGTTTTTGTGAGAATTTACCAGCCTGAGTAGTCATAGACCTTGTAAATAGGTAGCCTTGGCAGATAATACCAACTTAGATAAGGACAAGCAAATCTTAGGCAAAGCCATAGTGACCTGTCTCGTGAACCCTCACCCAGCTGATACCCTGTTCTGAAAGATATCTGTATTCCCCCTGAACACTCACACTCCAGTGTCATCCCCTTCCCCATGTCCTCCCTTTTTGTGTTTATATTCCCTGTGTGAATGTGTATAAATTACAATTTGAAAAAAATTATATATATATACCATCAATCAATAAAACAATCAACAGTAAAAAAAAAGAAAGAAAGAAAACTTCATTGCTTTATAAGTCTGCAGATTTGTCACAGCATGCTTTGTTTGTTTTTATTTTGCTGCTTGTGTGCTCATGACTTTTAGTTGTACACTATTTAACTGCGTGGTCTGTCAGGATCTGTTTACAGCCTGTTCTGTTAATAAATACTTAGGTAGGTTTAAGTTGTTCAATCACTCGGGGCACAAAGCACAGGAGAACTTTGGAAATATACCCTGGAACTTTCAACATCAGAAATAATGAATGAACAATGTAAGATACTCATTCACATTCATCTTTTAAGAAATAGCTTAGTTCTAGTGTCTTCTCAGTGCCTGATATGAGTAAATCTGAGAAAATGGGGAAGGAATGAGGGATAGGAGATGGAGGAAGAGAAGAGTGTGGCCTCCTACTGCTCTCTCTTCAGGGAGACCAATAGCAGTCTGGGCCCAAGCACTGAGCAGATCTTGGAAGGCTGCTATGTACCCAGTCTAACTAAACCCAGAGGAAGCAGGCCTCCAAGGAGCTTTAACCCAGGCAGCATCTTAGGTAAGGAGACAGCAACACCCACCCCAAACAGGGAGTAACTGGGACCCATTAGGACCCAGGAATTGACTCCTGGCCTGGAGCACTGGTTCCTTCTGGTCTGGGCCCAAGCATTGAGCAGATCTTGGGCCCCAGCTCTAACCCTAGTGATAACACCCAACTCACACAGTTATGAAATAACCAAGATAATAGGAAAGACAGGCTCCAGTAAGAGACAGGACAGGTAACCCTAAGATGATCCAGATGGCAAAAGGCAAGCACAAGAATATAAGCATCAGCAACCCAGGGTACTTGGCATCATTAGAACCTAGTTCTGTAGTATAGGGACTGTCCAGGTGTTTAGCGGTCCCTATAAATTGGCTAAGTTTTAGAAGCTATGCTTTGTGCTTCCCATAATTTCAGTTAATTCAGTCATTCTGGATTTCTGACGGGGTTGAAGACTTATAATCTCATAGCCAATCCTGGCTATTTACTTTGAGAGAAAAGACTTGAGAGGATGGTTTTCAGCTGACAGTCATTCTAAAGCCAAGAAAAAAGCCAGATTCAGAACTAAGTCTTTTAGTTAGGAGAGATGACAGAGGTTCTGGTTAGTCAACAAAATAATGGACTGGGTATTAGGTCTTTCGTGTAACTTACTGATACAAATTGGTATAGTTATGGTCTAATTGTATTTTGAGAGTAGATTTTTATCTTAACAGGAAGGGTAATATGTTGGAGGAGCAATGGTGGGAGGAGTGAGGGGAAGAAGAGGAGGAGGAGCTAGAAGACAAGAGAGAGAGATAGAGAAAGGAAAGAGACAGAGAGACAGACAGAGACAGAGACAGAGTGGGGGGGAACATGGAGACTGTCTCTGCCAGTCAAAAATAGTTGGTATATCTAGGTTGGGTATTGAGTTACACTTCTTATTGTATGATTATCTTGTTATTGAGCATTACTGAACCTTTAAAGCCTTTAATTAACATTTAAAAAAATAAAAATAAATTAAAAAAAAGAATTCCAGCATGTCCTAATTTTCAATAACTTTTCCCTTTTTTTCTCTTTCAGAAAGTACTTGAGAAGATTTTGTCCTTCAGACACAGGTCAATGAATAACTGTTGATTGTCTATACTATTTCAATAAAAATTTCAGCATGCAAATTTTGAGTGCTGGTTGTATTTTTTAGAAAGTGAAGGGAGGTAATTTCAGAGTCGTGGAAACAACCAAACAACGCCTAAAAGAACACATCATGAAAACTTGCAAATATTTCAATCTTATTTTCTCACACAAAGATAGCATATGAAAACACTTTATGGCCCTGTAACCAGATGATTCTTCCTTGGAGATGTAGTACAAATTTATATTGTAATATATAATTTTAAGCTCTCTTGTTGAATTTTTCCAGTTTAAAGGAAAGTCGGAGTTGTTTTCAGGGAGTTGAAAACCTGAGAATTTGTAACATTCCTTACTTCTCGTTTGTACTTTTCAAGTCCCATATTGTGTTTTCTGCTTCACTCTGTTTTTGTGGGAACTAACGTAAGTTATTCCACTTTTCTTAATATTATGAAAATCTAGTCATTATACAATTATCTAATGGTTACATACATGATAGATGTGTGTTATTTTAAACTTAGTTCTATTGATCTTAATCTGAATAAATTGCAATTTCATTCTATATTTTATGTATTAGGCCTCTCTTCATCTCTCTCTTACCTGCAATAAATGCATTTAAAAGTGAGAATATGCCAGACTACTTGTCCAGAAGGACTTTCTACAGCTAACCTTTTTCTGATGCTATGCTCTGATATAGGTTGATTTATTTTGGTGATGATATGATTTTTAAGATTTAATACACACACACACACACACACACACACACACACACACACACACACACATATATATATATGTACACTGGAAGAGGGTATCATATCTCTCTACAGATGGTTTGTAAACTAGCATGTGTTTCTGGGATTTGAACTCAGGATCTCTGGAAGAGCAGCCAGTGCTCTTAACCACTTAGCCATTTCTCCAGCCAAATGAATTATTTTTTCTTTTTAAATGTATTTATTCCACAGTCAAGTAAATCATAACTTAAACCACAACATTATTAAAGCAGAATTCCTGGGACAGCTGTCTAAAGTGCAACACTGACAGGATTTCTTTTCCATAACAGAACAAATATTTCCCTATGGTCTGGTCGAGGCAAATAACCCTTTGAAACAAACTGCCCAATAATCAGAGGCAGCTTGCAAGTAATATCTATTAACATTTTTCTACAAGGTAGACTATTCCCCCAGATGGCTAACAAAACCCTCATTTCACCTTCCTGTCCTCTGGCTTTTGTCTTCCTCAATCACACCTACAACCAAAAAGGCTTCTGTGCTTCCTGCTTAGACACCTCTTGGGTCCCTGAGGTCCTGAGCACTGCTGGCCATGAGGAACTTTCATCCAGAATCTCCAGGGAAATCAGGAGCAGATGATAGCTCAGTGATGACTCAGTGTCATTTCCTTAAACAATAGTTTTAAGTGTCAAACAAGCTCTGACAACTGATAGGCCATCTGAATGCCATAAACAAACCAAAATAGAATTTTCTCATCTCTTCCTTTGTTTGAAAAATGTTAACTAGACTATCCAAGTGGAAAAACATGAAATGTGAGAATTCAAAGGATTTTTGCGAAAAAGGGAACCAATCCTCCACAGGTAAATTTATTTTTCAGCTGCAAGCCCATGTAGAGTGCGATCAGGCAGTAGATGGTCTCTCTCACTGTCAGAGTCATGGTGATCTGGTAAAGCATTGGTCAGGAAGGCCTCCTTTTAGGTGGATAGGGACACCTTCGGCCTTCTGGAAAAACTTTTGCAGCCCTCAAACTTTTTTCTTTCCAGCATAAACATATGCTGTCACAGTAGAAATCAGTTTGGTCGATTTGGAAAATACGATAGGCAGTGCTTCCGTGGAAATCAGCTTTAACCACTGTGGAGCATAGGCTTCAGAAGCCCAAGTCCTAGCCAACTTCGGCAGGAAACTGCGAAACTTGTAGTACATGTTTAAGGTCTGCTTTCCACCGCTGTTGCCTGTGTAACTGCCCTAGAATGGATGAAATAACTTTTTATTAGTTGCACTTATAATAGGTCCCTATAGATCCCAGGCCAGTCTTAAACTCAAGTTCTAACTATAGACAACCTTCAACTTCTTCCTTTTATTACATTTTCTTTACTTTTTTTTTTTTATATAAAATACTTCGAGACCACAGGCTCTACTCAGTCTTCTTCCAGGTTTGTACCCACAACTAACCTCAATCATTTTATTCCAGAGTCACTACTCATGTCATTTTTATTCATAAAAGTATAAAGCTCCCAGTGATATCAACCAAACACAGAACAGCAGGTTGCAATGAGACTAGGACTAACTTCTCATATCAAGGCTGAATGGGGCAACCCAGTAGGAAGTAAATGGTCTCATAGAAGGTGATAGAGTCAGGAACTGTTTCTATCACTCTATTAGAAGTCCCACAAAACCTACAACGTAAACAACTTCAGTATGTAGACTGAAGGCTTCGTGCAGACCAATGCCATATTTGACATTATTGCATCAGTCTTTGTGAGTCTTTATGAGCACTAGATTGTTGATTCTGTTGGCCATATTCTTGTGGTGTCCTTGAGCCTTCTGCATACTTCAATCCTTCTTTTGCATCTTCTGACGTATTCTGTGATCCAAAAATAATGTTTGGTTGTGGGTCTCTGCATCTGCTCACATCTTTTCCTGGTTAAAGCTTCTCTAGTGGCTAGTATGGTAGGGCCCAGTCTCTGTGTATAGCAGAACACTATTAAAAATCATTTCATCATTTCATTTTTTAATCAGTGTCACTTTGTTCTATCCTAGGTCTTTAGGCTACCTAGAATCTTGTTTCTGGGCCAGCAGGCATTGACAGGCATAGGTTCTCACTAGTGGTATGGGATTTATGTTCGATAAGTCATTGACTGGCCAGTCTACAACATCTGTGCCACTTTTACTTTGGCATATCTTGCATGTATGACAAATTTTAGGTTGACATTTTTGTGGCTACATTATAGGGTTCCATTCTCTGTACTTGAGGGTTTGACTAATTGCACTAAATGGCCAGTTCAAGATTTGTATCCCTCTTACTTGCAATTTTCACTAGGTTCATACTTGTAGATTCCAGGAAGTTTCCATTGCTCTACGTTTCTGCCTCACTCCTTATAAGATTCTCAGTTACTGTCTTCTCTCCCAGGATGTTCTCCCTTCATTCATCTTTCCCTGCCTCATCCTTACTGTAATCATTCCCACTTGCCCATAGGTGTAATCGATTTTACTTTATCTTTCCAGGATGATCCATATATACCCTTTGACCATTGTGTACCTCTCATCCTCTCTGAGGTCTGTGCCTATATTTTATTGGATTCTCGATTTTTGCATACAATTCTACCAAGTTTAATAGCATAGTTGTTTTATAAGTTTTCTTTTTAGTTGTTGGGTCTGTCTTCTTACTACTTGTATGTATTACTAAAAGATTGAATACATGTGTGGCATCTTCTGACCATTTTAAAACAATGCTTTTGTGAGACATGGTCCCACAATAACTGTGGACATGAGCATGGTGATGTCTTAAGCAGGCAGCAACAAGTTAAGCCCTGGTGAGAAGTAATTTGTACAGACATTGAAAGCAACCATACAATTAAATTTCACTGAGAAATATTATTCTTATTAGAGAGCAATATGTATAGATGAGGCAGTGCGAACACAATACATTATAATCCTAAATCATAAGATGTCATTTGTCATCATTTCCCAAGCTCCAAAAACCAGGATGGTACAACTCAGAGTTTTCAGAACAAAAGGACCTATTCTCACAACTACAGAAATGAAGAGAAAAGCCAATGCAATCAGTTCCTGTAACTAGTTTCACACCTTCTTAGGACTAAAGTGTACCACCCAATGGTATCTTATTTTGCTTTTGTTTGTTGTTGCTGCTACTGCTGTTTTTGATGTTGGCTGAATAAGAATCTCACTACATAGTCCTGAATGACCTGGAACTCCTTAGATAGAGAAATAAACTGTGGTCATTATGAGTATTGAGATTTCAGTTGTATAACACATGCATCTAAAGATAAAAACCTTGAGTTTCCACTAGTTAAATAGGGAAAACAAAACTATAATGCAGTGATTAGTTGTAAAGCTAATACTACCGATTCATGTAAAGGGAATGCCAACTGTATCTTATCTTGTCATTGTTTAATAACATTTCCTATTATGACTAACGAACTAGACATCGAAAGCAGAAACCCTTGACAACATTGTCTGTGAACATACATGTTTCCTATATTTTATTTTCTGTTCCAGTTTTTGAATCTAATGTTTCTCCCTTTTTTCATGTCCTGAATTCAAACTACAAAAGTGAACAACTGGGAGTCGGAAATCTACTGTGGTCCCAGCTGTGATTATGAAAACCTGGGACAAACATTAATAAAGAATTGGTCTGAGAACCTGTCTTCACAACAGCTAATAGAGAATCTCAGAGGACTTTGCTTACTCCATCTCCAACTAGCAGTGGGTTCAAAGTGATCCCTTTGCCACATGAACACTTGAGAAGCACAGCTAGGGCTTCAGATATAAGAGAAACTGCTCAATGATTTATCTGAATTCAGGAATCTTTCATAAATATTTTAATTCTTTGTTAATGCTTCTGGGTAAGTTATCGAAGTTGAAAGAATTTGTTTCTACCTTCATTTCTATTTGTTACAATTCCTGATCACCTGTGTGGAGGTCAGAGGGCAACTGGCAGATATTTGTTTTCTCATTTAACTATGTAGGACTCAGGAATTGGAGACATATCCTTTATGTGGCCTCATTTCATTCTTTAGTAACAACAATGAGAAAGTAAATGCTTTGAACCAGGAAGAGGTGGCATTCTCAGGGATGGAGGAGACCTCTCAGTCAAAGCATCTTCTGGAATAGAAGGTATTCTCAGACTCTACTAAAGACTTGAAGTTTTCTTGTTCAGGAAAGCTTCCCTGAGTTTTTGCCTATGCTCATTGCAATTCCTGATGTAAAGTAGACATCCCTTGCCTGAATGTTTCCCTTGAGAAATTTGAGAAAATGGCTGGACTATCCTCTAAATAGAAAATTTTGTTTCTGTTGCAGCCAAAGAAAGAGAAGGAGGTGTGCTGAGATATCACCCACTTGTCAAAGACGCTGACTCTTTATTTGACATCAAAGCATATATCCCAGAGCAGTTCGTGTCACATTCTTTTCTTACTTGTTGTGATGTGGTGAACTTTGGTGGAATTTATATCTCTTCATTTCCACAAAGAGACCAGTCCTCAATGTCTCACTTCTCATCTCCATGACAAAGTAGAGTGAACAATCTCAGCACTATGGAGAAGACAAAGGCTGCTATACTTACTGCTGAGAGATATCTTTTTTTCCTAGAGTACATTATATCTGTGTCTCAAAAAAAGAGAATTACATCTTTCAAAAATTATTGAAACATGCTTCCTCTAACTTCAGAGTATCTATCAAGAGAGAATAGAAAAGCTTTTTTAATATTTTATTTTTTAGCAAATTTAATAAATAATGACTACAGATCTCAGAAGCTGCTAGATGAGCAGGACTATTTTCAAGTTTTACTTGTTAAAATGCTCGCTGAAAACATATTTGTATATCCTTATTATCTTCTTGTTATGTCTGCAATAGTATTTCTGCTTGTAACAAGTGTTTTGTCAGAGTACTGACAAAATTATAGAAATAATGAAAATCTCCTGGATTAGTATTCTGTAAAATTTAATGTTGTAGGACCATAACTGGATTAAAAGATATAATGTACACTGTGCAGATAGTTGGAGAGAGTGGAACATACATGACCTAATGGGTTGTTTTCATCAAACTATCTACTCAGTGTTCAGTGACCTATACAGAAGAGGAAGTAGAATGGACTTAAAAGTAATCAATACAGATGACTCCAAAGAAACAGTGTCAATAGGAATGATGCACATATAAACTCTCAGGTGTTGTGCAAACATGCATACGCTTTGCACAGGATTAAGTCTGATGGTGTCCAGGGTAGACAGAAGGAAATAAACACAGGCTCTATTCTGTAACAAAGAAGTTATCAGCAATTGACCCACATTTGAAAAGATATAATTAGTTTTCTCTAATAACATTATCAACCTCATTTTAGAGTAGTTTGCATGCCCAGGAGTATATGGTTAACAAAAAATTAAATCTACTAATAGCTGTAGAATTATTCTTATACAGCTTTGGTTTGGCACCACTGTTGACAACCTAAAGTTGTTACCTGGCCCTCATGTTTGAAGGGAAGAATGATCTTAGCTAGGTTTGCTCCAACCTCTATCTATACACTGCAGTAGGAAAAGGACCAAATAATCACACACAGAAACATAAATACACACACACACACACACACACACACACACACACAGAGAGAGAGAGAGAGAGAGAGAGAGAGAGAGAGAGAGAGAGAGAGAGAGAAATAATTTAGATGTGGACGAGAATAGATAGGAAAATGAAACATGGTTTACCTCTTCAATGGAATGAGGTACATAGCTACATTGCTACTCGTCCTGGAATTCTAGGAATGATGTAGTGTTCCAAACTTTTTGTCTGATTATTCAGGCAAGTCCCCACAAATTTAAAGTTTTGCTTATCCCAGGTCCTTTCTCCTAAATCTCAAGTGCTGCATTTAGGCTAGATAACCTACTCTTATGAGTGATATCACTTGTTTTTTGCTACAGCCTAAGTTACACCTATGTTTACTTCTGTCAGGACACTCCTGACATCCACAGGAACTTGATTCTCTCAGTTAAAATCCCATGACCCTAATTTTTAGGCACTATCTCAGAGGCAAAAGTACACATATATGTGAAAGAATAAAGATATACCTTGTAATGAATCTCAGTGTAAGAATATCCTAAAATTATTGTGAAGTTGGGATTGAGCTAATTATTATCTGAATAATTTTTTTAGAAGTTATGCTATGTTTAACTATGGTTTATAAAATGATGAGTATCAGACTCTAGAAGTCTTAGTGCAGCAGTGGGTACACTAAAATCAGACTGATCAGCTTCATTCTTATGTACTCAAACCAAAGAGGAGAGCTACATCCAAGGAAATAACTTACTGTATACCAGAAAATACAACAGAATTGCTCCCCGCTACAAACACATAAATTAACTCTGCTTTAGTCCATGGTGGTTTGATAAGATACATGGCATTATTTCACTTTTCTTGTATAGGTTGAGGTTACTGTGTGACCGATTATATAGTCAAGAGATGTCAGGGGACCAGATTTATTGAGACTACTGGTACTCCTACAGGGTTGCCCTTCTCCTTAGCCTCTTTCAGCCATTCCCCAATTCCACCTCAAGCGTCAGGATCCTCTGCCCATTGGTTGGGTGTAAACATTTGCATCTGATTCTTTGAACTGCTTGCTGGGTCTTCTGCAGGGTAGTCATGATAGGTCAAAATTTTGTGAAAGCTCCCTAGCCTCAGTAATAGTGTCAGGTCTTGGGGCTTCTCCTTGAGCAAAATCCCACTTTGGGCCTGTCACTGGACCTTCTTTTCTTCAGGCTCCTCTCCATTTCTATCCCTGCATTTCTTTCAAACAGGAACAATTATGAGTCAGAATTTTGATTGTGGGATGGCAACTTCCTTGCTCATTTGATTCCCTGTCTTCCTGCTAGAGGTTTGATCTATAAGTTCCCTCTCCCAACTGTCGGGTGTTTCATCCAAGGAACCTCCCTTTGAGTCCTGAGAGTCTCTCTCCTTTTTGGTCTCTGGTACATTCTGGAGGGTCCCCCTAACTTCCAACCTCCCTGTGTGGCCTGTTTCATTCTTTCTACTGGCCCTCAGGACTTCAGTCCTTTTCTCTCACCCAATTTTTTTTCTTTTCTTTTTTCTTTTTTGGTTAATATCCGCTTATTAGTGAGTACATACCATGTATGACCTTTTGGGTCTGGGTTCTTTCTTAGGACTCTGAACCAGTCAGTTTCTGGTTCCTTGCCATTCCAGGCAGTGTCAGCCATATGCTTACCCTAGTGGTTTGGGCTTTAAGTAAGGCCAGTCCAGTCATTGGCCATCCACATCCACAATGTGAACCACCACTGACCCAGAGCATCTTAAAGGTAGAACAGTCTGAAGATTGAAGATGTTCTGCCTTGGTTTGTTGTCTCAGTCCTACTACTTGGAGAGTAGCCTGGTTACATAAGATGTTCAGTTAAGACTACATATCCTCCTTTGTATGGAGACCTCACCAGGTTAACTTTCAAAGGTCCTAGGATTTTTCCATTGCTCTGGGTTTTCACATTTCCTTCTAAACCTTCAGCCATTTCTGCAATCTCCCCCATACTCTCTCCCTCTGCCCTTCCCTCCCTGAACCAATCCTTCCAGTTGTCATCCCTAGTTGCTCCCTGTACACTGAACCCTTCCTAATTCTCTTGTCTTTACTTCCATGGTACTTGAGTGATGCCTGTTCTCTTTCTTTGATCTTCTGGGTATTGACCTAGTGTTTCCTGTATCTGAGGCAAGCACACGACTCCATGCACAGGCCATGGTATTCTTATTGATAGGCTGCTTCTCCACGTGTGTTAACTTTTCAGATCACATATTACTAGGAAATGTGAGAACTCTTTCACCAAATGAGGATCAGGAAAACAAAGCAAAACAAAACAGTAGCATCAGCAGCAGCAACAACAACAAGAATAACGAGCCTTTTGAGCCCATCTCCCCCCAGCCTTTGCTGCACATGGTTCTTCATGGCAAGATCCACAGTTACTCTCATTTTAATTCTTGGATACAATTCCATAAAAAAAGTTTGGTTTTCAAAGGTGAATATAGTGTTATTTCTTATGTCTTCTCTTTTGAGGTCTTGGCTTTGTGCTCCTATATGTTCTCTGAATTCTTAAATCACACACACACACACACACACACACACACACACACACACACACACACAGAGAGAGAGAGAGAGAGAGAGAGAGAGAGAGAGAGAGAGAGAGAGAGAGAGAGAGAGAGAGAATTTAAGAGACAACTTCTGATTGTTTTAAAGGACAACACTTTTTAGGGAAGGTGGGGCCTGGAATTAGTATGTTTAGCCAGCAGGGTGTATAACTTCTGACAACACCTAGTATATTAACCCAATTGAGAGATAATTTGGACAGAATTGTCCAAGAGGCTGTGCAATTAATTTCAGAATGAGAATTTTTCTATGCAATTTAATGCTGGGTAGAACAATATTATCCACACTTGAAACAGGGCTAACACACGACATTATAATGTCACAGCATTAGGAATAACTTTTCATCACATCATTTCTCAAGTTCCAGCACACTATGGTGACACAATTTGACATCTACTGAACAAAAGGACACTTTCATCTAACAACACAAGTGAACAGGATGAACCAAGGCAAATATTTTCTCTAAGCACTTCCAGGCCATATCAGGACTAAAGTGTTCCTCTGTCTGTCTTTGTGTTTTTCTGTTTGTGTTAGGATTTCACTCCTAGCTCTGGCTGACCTGCTATAACTTATATTTTCTATAAGCGCATATGACTAACCCTGTCATGTTATTCTTGCTTTTCATTTTCTTTCCGGTTCCCTGACTTCTTAAATATTTCTCTCTCTCCATCCTTCTATCATCATCCCTTCCTCTGTGAGTTTTGTTAAGAAAGGAGTCTCCACACAACAAAAACATTCATGGAACTGAATTTCACACACTGTTCAGCTAAATGACCCTGTTGTAAAATATATCAAAATTATTTA